>NC_134178.1:16866064-17166064 GCF_964188355.1 Buteo buteo
GTTTTGCAGCTGTTTCAAACCTCATTTAAATCAGGCTCACCTTTTTTTTCGTGGTGATCAGCCTTAACGGCATGTTTAGAACCTAAGAAGAAATTACAGCTTTGCCACAAACCAAACAAAATCCCGGTGTGCACACAATGCGTCGATGATAATTTGTGTGCAGGGACAAACCAGCCATGCCCTGGGCTTTGTGTACGTGGGCATTGAGGGTTATTATCGGTGTCGGAGCTTCTGCAGCGTCTTTCTGTGCTAAATACAGAGCCGGACCGTGGAAAATCAAAAAACAAACTCACATGCGGAGGTGCAATAACTTCTTCCTAAGAGGGGAGGGCTGCGTGCCTGTGGCCTATTATCCCACACTTACTTCTGCTCCTCTTCCTCTTCCAAGGGAACGGGGAAGCAGCAGCGCCTGCGGGGCAGGAGCCTTCCGGCAGGCAGCACCCGGCAGCCCCAAGGGGACACCCCGAGGGGTAAAAAGGGCAGCCGGGTTGCTTCTGCAGCTCCCTGTTCTTCCAGCCCATTTCCAGGCTATCCAGTTCAGGCTGCTTCTAATATTTAATTTACGTTATTTTGATCCTGGAGTTAATTTTCAAAGTTTCACAGGTTTACTTGGGTTTCTTCTACCTTTTAACCTTGAATTTTTTAGGGCATTTTGTCACTGTTGCAGTTGTTGACACGGTTTGAGTGACCATTCGTTACACGATTCTTCACTAAAGTCAAGGTACAGCTTACACACTGCACGTACCACCCACAAAGCCAGGGGCTTGCCCTCAGCTTGCTCCTCCTGGGCTTTACCCTGAGTCCACTGAAGCTATTGAGAAGACTCTACAGGCTGATTTGAACCAGGTCCCAAGCAAAAACTGCTAATGAGTGCAACAAAAATGAAGAGGGCAAAAAAATGAGGAGGGCGGGGAGGGCAGTAGCAGTGGCAGGAATGAGCCGGTCATATCCATCTGCCACCCGTATGATGGGTCTTGATATCACGAAATGTTTACTGGCTTCAGTCCAGGAAGGCCTGCAGTCCAGCAGAAGAGGCTGGAGTTGCCTGACCATCTTCCCAGTCACCGGCTTTCAGTCTTTGTTTACTCTCAGCTTCCCCAGTTCAGATAGAGGGGCAGGCGGAGTGGGATTATCTCACTGCAGCAGACAGTGGTCCCCCCACGGCTGGCCCCGGTGCAGCAGGCTCAGAAAACTGAACAAAACCTGGTCTGACACTCACTCTACTGGGCCATGCAATTTTCCTGATAATATTAGCATACGTTTTCAAGCACAGGGAGATGTGTTCTGTGCTCATATTCACACCCATACCTCCCACCTCTTGGGAAGACTTTGGAGATCAATCTAAGGCTAAAATGCTGTTTGTGAGAAGAAAGAGAGCTCAGCATGGGCTCTGGAATTTTGTATATAGGCATTCCAAGGGAGGCAGCTGACTTTTTCAGAAATGGGGCCCATCCACAAATACCTGTGAAGTCCAGGGCTTCTGCAAGTTTGCGGTTCCTCCAAAAACCTGTGTGGTGTTTTTTAGAGCAGTGACATCAATGGCAAAGCCCAGCTTCAAGTGCAAAGTGTGTATTTCGCTTCTATCAGAGCATTCTCAACCCTCTTAAGGCCCAAAACTTGCTGTTATTCTTGGTGAGGTGGAGACCTTTAAGTTGTATTTGACCAGGTCATAGCTGTGTAGGCGTCTTCAAAACAGAGGAAAACCATCACTTTAAGTAAAACAGAGATTTCCTAGAGTGAGAGTTGGGGACCTGGTTCAACAGTTGTCATCTGACAAAAAGCCATTAGATGCCCTCAATCTCACCAAAGACCCTTTCAATAACTCCCGTTCTTCATCAGCCATTGCCATGGGGAATGGGAACATTTCCACCCACTGCACCATTTCCTGCACCCCAAGTATCTATAAAAGGCAAAGCACACTGACAAGTCATGTCCACCTGGTAGAAAGCAGGGGAGCCTGTCCCCAGAAACACAGCATGTACCAGAGGAAATATTATGGTCACAAAGCCTTAATGGGAAGGGCCTTATTTCCTCCAGAAAATGAGTCCCTGACAGTAAGCTTTTGGAAGGCTGCTCAGATCTTCCTGAATTTGTGTCCTTCCCTACGTAAGTGTGATGGACACCAAGGGGACTGCCTTATCTCTTGATCCTAAAAGGCAGGAGGGGTGTCCACATTCCTTGACATGGACAAGGTAGATTCACTAAGAGGATGATGAGAGAAAGGTACCATTTTGGCACCTGGTGCTAACTACTCCAAGCAGGAGAATTTGTGGAGACTCGGCCTCTCCCCTTGCGCTCCTGCTGGTACCCTGAAATCTCACCAAACTGCTGGATCCTTAAAGCTGCACAAGTCTATGTTGAAAGCCATTCTGTAAAAGTTGAATCAGTCTAAAAACCCCCAAACCTCAATTCCTGAACCTTAGGAAGCAATTCCTGAATTCAGCATCTGGCTGGGACAGCTGAGAGGCTTCCCATGTAGGGGGAAAGCCTGACAAAACTCTAATCTGCCTTTTCCAGGAAACACAATTGTTCTCCAAGTTAATGAATTTCTGGTTCTCCTTTGTTTATAGAGACCAAGTTGTCAAACAGGGAGATCTTATGAAGGCTATGAAGGGTTTTCAGAGCATTCCCTGCCAAAAGTATAAAGCCTGTCCTGAAAGCTCAGGGCTTGGCTACCCTGAAGAGAAGTGTTCAGTACACAGCCCGGTTTCGAAGATGTGGCTAGTAAAGGACAAACCACAGGTAGCTGAGAGAAAGCCTCATTTGCAGTTCAAGTGAAATATTTCAGAGAAGATGTTTTTGGAAACTTGGTTTTGCCTGGGAACTGCAAACACGCTGCAGAAGCTTCTTTTTCCCTGCTATAGGGATAAACTACACATGGGTAGGTTCACCAGTTTGGTGTATACAAGAAGTGGGTGAGCTGTCTCTTGCATCAGTTAGGATCTTGCTGGCATAAGAAGTAGAGTTTGGGTGCTCCTGCTCAGATGTCTGCATGCCCTGGGTCCCAGTTGTTTTGATGGCTGCTGGTTTAACTAAATGGAGGGGAAACATCTGGAGCATCGTATCAGGGAAACCAGTCACCGCGTGACCAGTTGGGGTGGTTGGGTTGGGTACCCAGCAATTGCCCCGGCTGCAGGGCATGAGCAGCACTAGGAGGGCAGAAGTGGAGGTGAGAGGAGGTAAGGTCACCACTGGGAAGAAAGAAGGGGGAAGTCTCCCCACAAGCTTGGAGAGCACCTTGGGGGCACCCACGCTGCAGACGGGGAGCTCCCTGGCAGGTGCGAGCTCGGGGGCTGCTGGCAGGGCACCCCTCTGGGGGTGGCAGGCCACACTGGCTGCTCTTCCAGGGATCATCCCATGTAGAAGAAATGACCCTGTGTCCCTGGTGTCCAGGAGCCTCACCCGGCACTGACTAGATGATCACCTTTCAATAATGCTGCAAAGATTATATTGCTTTTCCAGGCTTTAATCACAAGGAATATTTTAGCCATTATGTAGCAGTAAGATTTAAAGCCTTGGTTTGCTTATTTAATTTTAGCAGGCAGACAATTCCCAGCAGATCTGGAAAACTTGATATGTGTCATCTTTTGAGCTGACACAGAATACTCCAAAATGAGGTTTCTTCACCTCCGCATTAATGCCTCTGTCTCACAGACTAACACTCACTGGGACAAACAAAGATCAGCTCACAGAACCAGTCTAGGCAGCCGAATGTCCCAGTGCTATACTTAAAGCCTTTTTTATTGTATATATGACCCAGTAGCATTTACCTAAAACACAAAACAAAAATAGGAAAGCAGATAGGTTGAGAACAATGCTTCTAGCTGACTGAAAGCAAGGACATCTGGGAAAGCCTGGTGCCCTCATCCTGCCTACACAGTTGCAGAATGTAGGGGATGCGTGAGAAGGAAGTTGTTTATTTCCTGCCTGGGAGAAGATGGGCAGAGCACACACTGGGGAAGAGCATGGGGGACCCCACAGTATTTCTGAGCACCTCCAGCCGGGAGAGGAAGAACCCAGGGCTGGTGCCAGCATGCTCTGAGTCCAGTGGCACGGCCTGAGCCCTAGGGTATGGGCCAAGCACCCCACACATCTGAAAGGAAAGGTTTGGGCAGAATTGATATATTCTTACCCCTGGTCTGTTTTGCAATATTAAATCTCAGAAAGAGAATCAGCATGATCCATACAGACTGGCTTTGTGTACCAGAGAAGCTGCTTTGGTGCGGGAGGTGTTAATGAAGTGCCATCAAATGGGATGAGGCAGCAGAGGTGTGGCTGATGGTGCCCATGTGCCTTTCCTTCAGGTAACCTCCTTTCCCTGTCCTAGTGCCGTGTCAGGGGAGCACTGATGCCTTCACAACCAAACTATACCCACTTATCTTAAATACTCTCATGCCAAGAGCTACCCTCAACAGTGTATCCTAAAAGGAAGAAACTTGAGACTTTCTGTCCCTTTTCAGACCCTATGACACAAATTTATTTTTTTTTTAGAGCCTGTGTTTTGTCAAGCTGCTGTCTGTGAAAGAAGAGAGCCCATCTCCTCCACACACAAAAGCCCTGGCTCTTCTCTCCTGGCCTTCACGAGCTGGAGGTACTGGGGCCAAGGGGTGCACGATGAAGTGAGGAGTTCCACATTTCTCCCAGCTCGGAGTCACCAGCAGGAGCAGCAGGAAGAGGCCACCTACCTCTTACGGTAGTAGTCCATAAAACGAAGGCAACCTCAGTAGTAGGGTGAGGACTGCAGACAGACCGTGACACAGGACACAAATTATGTATAGCCAGGCAAGTTGGCCCCTACAGCTGTGTGTTCTCCCACAGGAGGCTTTTCAGACCAAACGCTTGTTTCTCCAGCACACGTCTGCAGCAGGAGCCATGCCAGAGCACCATACCAGCTCTCCTTTGCTAGCGACACAGGTACAGCGCGCACTTTGCAAACACCACCCGTACATCAGCCAGTGGGATATGTGCTGAGGACTCTGCTGCCTGGGCTCTGGCTGTCTTCTGCATCACTGCTGATACATCCTTTGGGAGCTGCATTGCTAATGCAGAGGGTGAATCCAAGAAAGAGGTAAAGTTCAGTGACAGTCAGGGCCAAGGTGTTGTGACTAGGTCTTACCATGCGCCTTGAAGGGGTGGTTCTCTGTGGGAGCAAACCCTCTGAGTCCTGCAGAAAGGCTTCAGTTCCAATAGGTCAGGGCTAACAAAACTGGACTCTTATGTTGACAAGACAAATACACCCTTACCCCAAAAACAAGGCTTGTGAAAAGATGTAGTAGTTGGTTGTTTTGAATTCTGCCCTCGCACAGACACACACATAGATGCAAGAATTGTCCTTCCAGTAAAAATGGTGCCTTTGTGCCTTTGGAGCCTAACACAAATCAAACCCTCTGAAGTATCACTTTGTCTTCAGGAGATATACTCTGTCCTTTCACCTGTGTTCTCTCTCCAGACCCCTCAACTCACACCCATTTCACCAGCTGCCTTCTCCTTCTGACATTATAAGGCCCTATTTATTTTTGTTCCTACTTTTGACAAATGTTACTGTTTGAATACGTACTTTTTGCATAGATGTCTGCTCAAGCTGGGTGCTTGGAAAACACCAAACCGAGTGGTTAGGACATTTACAGAAATATAACTCATGGAGAAGCACAACAAAACAGAATTTTTCTGTGCAACTATTATCTTTTGACATTTCCCAAGCACAGAGGCATAGGGCTTTTCAAAGGAGAATCTCAGTGATCTGAATCTGGCAAAATGGCTGTTTGTTGGGGATTTGTGTTTTACTGCCTTTCCAAAAATGCAGCCAAATCTGGAAAAATTATAACAAAATTATAATAATAAGAGTTTTGCACATGCTCAATAAAGCCTTTGTCAATTTTAGCAATTTCATTCCCTGAAAACTCTGTTGGCATTGGGTATACTCCAGAGCCAACTATGACTTTTGATACATTTGCAGAGAAAAATCTCTGCAGCTACAATTTTCTTTTGACTGATGGGGGAATCTTTGACTTGGATTCAGCCTGCAGGAGAACAACATCTCTTCCACTAGCAGTGACCCACGGGAGGGAGTCTGCCTGGCTTAATGTCAAGGGGATGAGAATTTGGCCACTTGGAGGTGAGGAAGGAGTGTAACCACGCAAGGAAACTGGGATGGAGACTTGGAAACAGGCAAAGAGGAAAGAGAAACTGGGTTTGGGAGTCAGAGCTGAGAAACCTGGGGTCTGGGCCAGGGAGCCCTGTGTGGTGAGACCAGAAACGATCAGGGCTGGGACACAGAACATAGATGGGGGTAGGAGACAATGGTGGGGCCAAAACAGGAACATGAAACCAGAGGTTCAGAAGAGGCTGGCTTTGGGGAAGGAGTAGGGGGTAGGGACAGACCAGGACGAGTCCTGGCTGTCCGGACGAACAGGGTGAAGAATTTGCCTCAACAAGAAATGTGACGGTGCTCAGAGGTGCAGAGCGTCTCAGCTGCAGCTGGCATAGGTAGGGGGGGATGCTTTAGACTAATGAAATACAGGTACTGCCAGAATACTATAAAACAACAAAGGCCCCTGGTTAGTTACTACTTTTGACCGTGACCCTGTGCCTCACCTCACTATGGCAGTATCTTCTCTCTCTCTTTGTCTGCCACAATTTACACAGGAGTGGTGGAGATAAATATTTGCTGGGCACTTTGACACTGCTGTGCCCACAGAAAAGCCCACAAGGACACAGATAATTCTCCACAGAGCAGAGCTGGAATAGTGTCTAGTAAATAAGATGTATGGCTATATACCAAACAGTGATGAGAAGCTAAATACTGAAAGCTGCTCTCTAAATCAGTGTAATCAATGTTGAGTGAGGAGATGGTCCCTGAGAATGTGTGGAACTCACACATCTCAAAGGAAACGGGGTTGCCTGACCACCTTCCCTCGTGTCGTGCCATGTCTGTCAGACGAGGAGGCTCCCTGAGGGGCCGTGGTGGGGTTCCTGGGGACAGCCTTGAGGCATGGTTCTCCTCCCCCTCAGGCAGGAAAGTCCCTGCCAGTGCCTGCTTAGGTCAGGGCAGGGAAGCAATGACAGCCAACAGCTTCGAACCCTGGGGCAGGGGTTGTGAAAGAAAATTTTCGAGAGTAATTATGGCAGGGCAAACTTTAATCCCAGCAGGCAGCTCTTGTGAGCTCTTGCCAGATACATGGGAAATTGTCCTTCAATGAAACTGAAGTCACTGTGGAGAGGACTTGCCTGCAACTTCAGTGAGTGTTTAGTATAATTTTCTTTCTGAAAGCGCCCTTCCTTGCATTGTCTTCTAGCTTTTCACTTGTAAGCATTGATTTCTCAGCTTCAGCTTTATTTCCAGGTATGTTGGCACTACCCTGCCTTGCATGAACAGTTTGTAAAATCTGCATGTGGCATTTTTTCATTTTTGGTTGGAATGGGGCTACAGAGCCATTAGACGAGGTGAGTCTGCCAGGGAACAACATGAGCGCATGACCAGATACCTCTCTGCTCTTTTACCCTTCTTGGCCCTTTGCACTACTGTTGGGGGGGACTTCCCATTGCCCATCCCTCCTTTGGTGCATGGCTGGCTCTGGGAGCACCTTTCAGACCCCATTCTGCCCTTGGCTGTTACAAGCCCTGCTACAAATGTCTCTAAAAATAATCATTTAGCATATTGTCTACCCCACAGCATATAGTAAGATGCATGGTACAAATGCAGAGGGCATTTCCTTCTTTCAGTTGCAACCCCGTTGTTCTCCAACTCAAATGGACGCTGTAGGACCAGTACAGTGGCAGTCTTCAGAATGACGGAGCCCACAGAAAGCCAGGAGCAATGCAAGTAGGGCACAGAGCCCAGATCTTCCAAAATGCATAAGTACATCTTTACTAAACAGGATGTGTCCTGAAGTTTCTGCTGTTTTCTCCAAGGCAAACATACAGAATCTCAGATGTGGTGATGCTTGGTGGTGTTTGTCCTCAGTCCAGGAAAGCTCCTGTCCGCCCTGGTTCCAGGAGGGCACTGGGAGGAAGAGGAGGGCTGACACTGGAGAGTTTGGTGGCATATTCAGCTTAGTGCTGTTCCTCATCATTTTAAAGTGGTTTCTTGTTCAGTGTTATGTTTGCTTCTAAAGCAGCAGTTGTAATTCAGCTGCTGATGTTGAACATCACTGCTGCAAGTACAAATAGGTTTGTATTTCATCATGTCTCACAGTCTGTAGATATGATGCTCCATCACATTTGATCAAATTCATGTGGTTCAATATATCTCACTTTACAACTTTTCAAAGCTTTATAGACTCAAGAAATGCTTGTGCTTTGACTGGCACTCAATACACATTTTTTTGCCATGTTCGCTTTGCACTCCCAGATTGCTAAGTGTTGCTCCTTGCTGCGTTACACCAGGAAGATATTTGAGGCTGAAGCGGCCACAGAAACTTCAGTTGCCTTCTCCAGGGCAAAACTGCTTTTTGACCAGTCCTAAACCTAGACATAGCTGCAGAAAAGAGGTAGGAGACCCAAACCAGCACAACAGAATCAGTGACAGGAGTGGGTGGCAAACAAAAGGTACCTCTGCACTTCAGTGGCAAAGTAAGATAACTTGCACGAATTTAGCCAATACTTTGTGTATGCAAAATAAGTGTGAAAGACACCAGGAGATGGACGAATTTTTCCCGGAAGAAGGTAACAAGTGCTGAAGCACTATGTTCTTCACTGATACAGCTCCTTTGACTTCATTGGAGCTTTACGTTTTGTTAAGCGTAGAAGAGGAGGGCTGTTTGTCTTGCATTTTCCATTGCCTGTTTCTCTGATACCACTCTGCCATGGAGCTGGAGCTATGCACATTTAATCCAGCCGCTGGCCTGTGAGAACTGATTTGTACTCAAGTTTTCATACTAATTTAACACCATCAGGTTAGAATTAGAGTAGTTAAAATGATCCGTCCTCAGAAGCCAGACCAATAGGAAGAGATGTGTAAATCTTGTGCAAGCAGTGCCAAGGCAGCATTTGAGCTAGCCCTCAGCTGTGTTCATTTTTTGTAACCATATTGGGGCAAGCCGTGCTGTTTTGTTACTCAACACTAATCTGACGTCTGATGTCTGCCTTGCATCATTGTCTCTGGCACAGCTGGATTCAGCCCAGAAACACCCACTGGACTTGCACCCTTTAGTACTCATTTTCCAGTGCTTGGTACCTTATTTGCGGGAGGCCAAAAGGGCTGTAAAAAATCAATCATTTGATATGACAGCCCTTTGCACCCACCTTGCGCGGGCAGGTATAAGATGCTGTACGAGGTGCGAGCGGTAGGAAATCGCCCTGCTGCCCGTTGGCTTGCATGAGGCTGAATTTGGCCTACAGTTAAACTGTAGGAACCAGTTAGCTGGCTTCCCAAATATTATGGCAGGCTTGCATCTGCAAGCCTGCTCGCTGCTGCAGCTGCTTCCACACCTGTCTATTAATAGCCAACAAATGATCTTTTTTTTTCCCCTGAAAGTTGCTGCTGCAAATTCACTTCGCAGCGCAACTTGATTAACCCAGTTATTAGCGTGAATCTTGAGTTAGACATTTAAGGAAACACAGCGAGGTATCAGTTGTTAACTTAACACAGCTCTGCAGCTAGGATGAGAGCTAAGGTCGTGACCTTATAATGGTCAACCAGCCTATTAGTTTAGCAATGCGGGACTCAAATGTCATTTCAGCACTGGTTGGATGCTTGAATTTATTACCCAGAAAGCTCCTTACTTGAAAATGATAGGATTTTTTCTACCAGCTGCTAGAAGTCCCCTTTTTAAAAATAATAGCTACAAATCTGCACTTTAAAAGTTCTCTCTGCTCTCCTTAAAAGGTAGGGTGACCTATGGCGAATGAGTAGGCAGAGCAGGTACGGCAAATCATTCGAACCTGCAGGCTTCAGAAAAAGGGGGGAAAAGGCAAGATAAAGGAAAAAATGCCAATCAAATTTAAATGATGATCCCATTAAATAATGATTTTCATTCACACCTCATCTTTCACAGTTTTCACATTTTGTGGTTATGTCTTACAGGAAACAAATTCTACCCCTTTATTTCCTTCCCCCTTTTTCTCCCCCTGTTATTAATTTGTGATATTCTGAGATAATTTTAGTTAAGGGGAAAAAAAAAAGAGAGGAAAAAACCTGAGCAAAAAAATCTTGCTGTATTCAGTCCCCTGAGAATGTTGGGTCGAGTTTTTTGATCCCTGTTGCTCATTGATTTGAGGGCTGATGTAGTGCAAGGGGTCCCTATTAGTGGCGTCTGTCACTGCTGTAATGTTTTTGTTATTTTTCCTCATTTGTTCGCTCTGACATCATGTCATTACAGAATGGTGCTGTTCAGGCCCTGCCTTGGCTGTTCGTTAGCGTGTGTTTAATGAGCAGCTTAATTGAGCTGTCTACTAGGCCACCTGTCACCCTCCGGACTTATTAACATACTAATGGCCTGACATTGTATTCTCTGACAGGCAACAGGGTTTACTGATTTGATGTCTGGACATGGGGATTTTATGCAGGAATGAGAGAGGATATTGGGAAGGAGGTTTAAAAACGCAAATTAACTCTTTGGTATCTATGTATTTATGGCTTGCTTGTAAAAGTTCAACACAAAGTAGCAGGGGGAAACGGCCCTGCTTAGCAAGCTCGACTTTGTCATTGCAATTGCAGCACGTTTCTTCAGAAGAAAATATGCTTGGTGTAAGAAGAGCAGGCTTTACTTCTATTACAGTATTATTGTTGTTGCTGCTTCAAAGGAGAAATCTTCTTAAGCACAGAGGAAAGTTTTGTGACTAGTCTTTTCTCTACTGTGGCTAAACAAATGAAAGGCAAGAAATTTCCAGTTAAGGGATTTAAGTGCACGACATTGTTCCCACCTTTTAAAGCCAGATGAAGACATTCATCGCCAGTGAACACTGTGCTGAATTGTAAAGGTTCAAAGAAATGGCTTAAGTGCATGCAAGTTTAATAAAAACACTTGTTTTGATTTGGTTGTTTTTTGTTGTTGTTGTTGGTTGTGTTTTTCTCCAGCAGAGGAGAAGCAGACCTTCTGTCACGAGAAAACTCGGGTTACCAAGCAGATAACAGATCCAGATGGGGTGGCTTTACGTCCAGCACTGCAGTAAATCCACCTCATATGCATACTGCACACCCAGACATGGGGCCATATTTTTGGGTTGAGGGTTTTTTGTCTTCTGTGTAGAAAAGGCTTGGTCTGGCTGGGGCTCACCAGACCTTTGCTCAGGCCCAACCAGTACTTGCCAGCATTCAGAAGAAAAAGAAATCCCACTACAAGCAAATGCAGTCTGAAGGTGAACCCTGAGGCCCGTGGTTTTGGCTGCCAGCTGTTTGCTGGTGGGTGACATGACCTTGCACGGGACTCAGCCAAGAGCCTGAGCAGCCATCGGCAACCAGCCACAGAGAAAACACGCGGGGTTTTGGTCCCACCGCTGCCCAGCACCGTCCTCGTGGGCGCCCACAAATGAGTCAGGACGTGGGGCAGGGAGAAACAGGCCACATGGGGCAAGAGGGGTCCCCACTGCCAAGACAGAAGGGCTTACCCATTCACTGTGAACCACCTCAACCCCGCCGAGCAGTTTGATGACTAGCAGATAGTTGCGTTTAAGTGTAATAGGACAAAATAACAACACTTCCAGCAACACAGCAGAGCTAGGCAGTGGGAGGAATCTTATGAAATATCACCCAGAGGTGATGGGCTTATTTTGGTGTGTTTGACTGAATAACAACCACCTAGATCTCTCCAGCCTTAATGTGCCAGCATGTGGCTAGTTTTCCAATTTCTCAAACTATGGATGGTCACAGATTTTAAGACCAAGGCATCCTTGTGATTATATGGCATGGTCGCCCATAAAGCACCATTTGTAGAACTGCATCCATGGATTGATTTCTGCTGTGAGCCAGTAACTTCTGGCTGAGCCAAGGCGTGTCTCTCTAAGAGTTTCTCATCATCTGAGTGAGACATGGGGACCATCCACGAGAGGGAACTGGCTAGCACTGACCTACAATGAAACTGTCCTAAAGTGGTCTAGGAGAGCAGCTGACGGTAATTATATTTCTCGTCCGGTGGGGAGAAGGTAATTTTGGCTACTTCTGCCAAAGTTTGCTTTCTGGAGTTTGGTCAGAGTCCCAGGTCACTTCAAACAAGAGCAGGGACCAGACCAGCTATTTTCCATCTGTCTTTGGCAAAGAGAACTGCTCACTTTCCTCCTGAGTGTGGATGTTGCTGATGTGGTCTGCACTTTTTGCCTTGTCTAGATTAGATTCTGCAAAACCAGTGCAGAAAACAAAGATAGAATAAAACACAGAGGCTCACTTGTCTCCCAAGCAGACGAGCTTTGGGGCCTTCGGTTATAATACAGGGAGTAAGTTTTGATTCTCAGCGCTTGAAACGGCCTGTGGTCTTCCTCCTGGGAAACCACCTGCAGCCCTGGTGGTGCCACAGCAGAGACAATGAGCAGAGGAGGGGGAGCTGCTGGGGTGGGGCTGTCCTCCGGGGACTCCCTTGGGTCCGAATAGATGCTCCTGCACATTGTGGGAAGAAGCCAGATCACATCGAACTTAAAAGGCTGCTACAGCATTCATCATTTTGGGTGGGTATCTTCATGGCACAAGGCTTGTGGGAATAGTTTCTTTGAAAAATGACAGAGACGAAAGGCTTGCTTTCGTTTCTGTCATGTCTGTTGTATGTGTGAGCAAGAAGGATCACTAATATCTGAAATATCTCTATTCTCACTTAGACGGGATTTATGAGCACTTAGGACTGTTGTGTGTTACACAGGCTGAAAAGCACAGTCATTTCTTAAGAAGAGGAGCATGCCCCTATGTGACCAGATGGCTGGCATTTTCTACTGTATTAGCTCAATCAAATTAAGCACATGTAGCCTGGGTCTGAACAGTATTTGCTGGTTACCTTGTTTCATGCAGTTTGGGCAGGAGTCCCACCTACATCATATCTGATTGCTGTAACACCAGCCATCGACATGTCTACATGCAACTTAATTCAGGCTCTTCTGACGGCATCAAATTCTGTACAACTCTGTCACAGCAGCCTAAATCTGTAGATTTATTTTATTTACCACTGGTAGTGCCTGGTGGGTGTCTGGATTATGCTGAGGTAGATCTACATGCAGTTTAATGCTTCATGACCATCCCTCTGCATATGCTTATTTTTGTATCCTTCCTTTCATAGATCTAAATCACACTTTCTGAAGTTAGCATGAATCAGGTAAGCTCATCAGAGATGCCATGAGACGGGAGGTAAAATGATACACCTGTTAGACTATGTCCTTGTGACTTTGGTTTTGCACTGATAAAGAGCAAAATTCAGCCGGATGTGACTCTGCTCAGGTTGGTATGACCGATAGTGAAAAATCTCACATCTTGACTTATTTCAGCAGCTGCTGAAGAAGCAGGAAAAATCAGCATGCATTGGCAATGCCTGAGTTTTAAGAGGAAGGCAAATGAATTTCCTTATTAGTTTCCAATTAGTTAGTAGAGAACTTCAGGCCTCACCTCTGAAGCTCCAAATGCTCTGTTTTTGTAAAGCTGCTCATTGAACAAGGCACTTTTGCAGGCAGTGTCTGTCTTTAATTTCCATGAGACTGCACGTTCCCTTCTTCCTCCTCCTCTCTTCCAAGATCCCCTGTGTGCTGATAGGCATGGGGGAATATTTAGGATAGTGTTTTAAACAATACTTTCAATACTGTATTGAGGACTACATTTATAGCATCAATGACAACAGAAGTTTGTTGCTGCATGTACCCTCTTAGTGTGTAGCGGACACTGCCAAAATGGTTCTAGCTGTTACATCAGGGGTGCATGAACAACAAAAACTACTCTGCACTGTCAGAAGATTAAGGCTAAAGGATTTAGAGCTGCAGAAAAGAGTGCTTACCACCACTCAGGTGAGTAGCCTGATCAAATATCTTTTCTTTCTGTTTCACTGAGAACTGCTGTGAGAGCTCAACCAGCATGTTTGCAGGTCACAGCTGGACTGCAGAAAGTCACCAAGGGGTAGAAGGTGGACATGAATCCAGCTCTTTGCAGTGCTTGTCCAGGATCCTAACAACAGATTCAGTACCTCAACTTGGGAACTGCTTTCTGGGGATCATTTATTAATAAAATGATAGATATTTAATAGATAGATTAATAAATAATATTAAAGATAAATGATAGATAATTAATAAAATAATATGATAGAACTATTGTAGTGTAAATACATACAGAAGGACATACATGAGGCACTGAGGAGTTAACTACTCCTAGCTATAATGACATGACAGAAATGTGCTGCTAGCTTGATTTGGAAGAGCATTGAACAGACATGTTGAGATTTATCCAAGTTGGCTATTTTGTTAGACAGAAACATGCCCCATGCCTTTATAAAAGTTTAGATTCTTTCATTTCTGCCCAGGGTATTTAAGCTATTTTCAGCAGACTTCTTTGAAGTCAAAGACATCCAGTACTCCCACCACTCACAGCTCTGGGCATGGCCAATGGGCTATGTTGCAAGATGAAGCACCCACCACCTCCCAGGCTCCCTGACATGGGATTAGGGATCTGGCAGCCCTCAAAGTTTTATGACCCGTCTCCTTCTGCATCAAGGTGTTCGTAACTCATAGTGTCTGAGCTCCTGACAGATCAACAGGTGAACAAAATGCCCAAAGCCTTAGGGATCCTTAAGGCTTCCTTGCCTGGTGCTGTGGAGCAGGGAGCCTACAAAGCCTGGCAACCACTACCAAACTGACACCCAGGGCTCACAGGTCCAATGCTGATGGGAAATTTTCATGACAAAACAACTGAATGATTTCACAACTCCCAGAATTTCTTGTAGAAAAGAAATGTCTGTTTCCCTTGGATCCAAAACTGAGGGAATATGGGGAGTCACCTTCTCCTCATTCAAGTTAAACCACTACCTGAGCATATTTCTCTTTTTCACAGGGTGCTTTCTTTTAGGAAATGGTGGGTCCTAGTCCAGCAGCTACAGAGACAATGTCCTATTATCTTTTTCACTGAAAGAGTAGGCAAGGATTTTGCTTCAGCTGAGCCATTGTACTCCATATGTTAGAGATAACCAACTAGGAAACACACAAAAAAGCTCTTCTAGCCTTACAAAGACTGCAAACGCCCCAGAACACCTTCTCACACAAACAATGGAATAGGCAGAAGCCTCGATTTCCTGGCACTTCAGGACGTATCCAGATGTACCTCGTTAGGTGAAAACAATAGAAGCCCGGAAATAAGAAGTTAAAGACAAATCTCCTGCATACCTTAATTCTTTCAAATGACACTCTCTCACTCCAAAGTGCTTCCCATCCCTCTCCAAAGTGACAGGTACATTCATTCAGCTTCTTCAAATGTACGCAGAAAAAGGATGTAATCTTCCTGCTTTATCAGTACCGCTGGGTTTTCAGCATTGCTCAGCTGACTGTCTCATGCCTTTGGCAGAAGATCTGCCATAGACCACAAGCACAGGGCTGTGAAGGCAAATGCATTGCCTTGACCACGTCTTGCGTGAAGGGTTTTGAGACCATTGTTAATAAGCGTGCTTCTCTTTTTGATGAATACTAATAGGACACAAATTTGCCTTAAACTTCTTGTATGTGTGTGGAAGAGTAATTTTCCTGACTCTGGAAGAAACTTACCTTTGCAAATGCAGGGCTGGGTTACACCAGTACTCACTCCTTCAACATGGGTTTCACCAATTCTGTTAAGGCTTGTTCAGCCTCTTTAAGGGGATTAAAGGCCAAGCTCATGCCCTTCTTGGGAAAGCAACAGGACACTTTTGTGGTCAGGATGCCAGCAGGACCTAGCCTGAGGCCAGAAGCCAAAGTGGTTGAGCTGGAGACCATTGCACCATGTCTGTAGTAATCTCTTACAGTTGCAAGTTCGGTTGTATAAATGATTGAGCTTTTCCTTTGTAACTGGTCCCATCCCCTCCCTTGCAAATATTGCTAATGGATCTGAATTTTTTTTTCCCCTAAACTTTTAAATTTGAAAACAGAAGAGATACATTCCTCAAACTCACAGCTGATGAGAAAATTAAACTTGTCATTTTAAAACAGCCAACATTTGTATTGAAGGCTATTTGTTTGCCAAAGCATACACTCCTCATTAAAAGAAACAGAGAAAGCAAGGAGCCCAAACTTTGTGGCAGCGCAGGTTATGGGTAATGATGGTAAATTGGCTCAGGTAAGCATAGGGCAAGGCTGCAGAGATGTGTCTTTTTGCTCTTGAAAATAAAGGGCAAAGTACTGAAGCAAGGGAGAAGGTACAGAATATTGCAGATTTGTCCTTGTTCAGTGCTTAATTGGACAAAAAAGCTATTTAGCTCTGCTACCATTGAAAATACACATTTTAAAATATTTTTATGAAAGGAAAAAAAGTGTGTATAAGAATTTACTACCATTCTCTTGATTTTTCACTGGAATTAGAAGGACACCAAAGCCTTTGCCCCCAAAAGCACAGCCACTTACTGCAAGACTAGTTTGAAAGTCCAAGCACAGTCCAGGGGCAACACCTCGACAGGATGCACTGGTGGGTGCTTGAAAACACAGACCCGCACTCCCATGGAAGAGCATAAATGAAAAGGTGATAAGAGAGAAGGTAAGAGAATTGGGGGGAATAAATAGATGTATGCCTTAGGGAAGAAAACAGTCCCAGGTTTAGCTTACCAGAAAAAAAGGCAGCTACAGTTATAAACTGCCAGATACCTGCAGCTTGGCAAAAGATGGAGTTGTCAGCTACAAATGGCAGAGGGAGGAGGACTTCCTCACAACCTACCTTATAATAAAGCCATACTATTCCTGGCCAGGAGCAGGCACAGGAACTATGGAAGAGCTGTTTTAGCAACTTGCAAACCTGAGCTCAAAACCCACTTTATCCCACACACTCTGTTTCCCACCAGGATCTGCCTTTTCCTCCCTGACATTGGTGGCCATAAGTATTCAACATGCTAGGCAGGATGCTGCACACTTCCAGATCCTGGTCTAGCAAAGAGAGTAAGTGCCTGTGCAGCCTTTTGCAAGGCAAGAGGCAGATCACATACTTACAATTAACTTCATCTGGCTTATGGTCAGCAAAATAAAAATTGTTGTTGCTTTTAAGAATCAAATCCTGCAGGACTTACAGGAAACTTTGATGTGGCAACTACTCTTTCCAACCTATGGAGGAGGAAAGCAGGAGACAGGGTCACAGGCCCATTGCAGGAACAGCAGATGATAAATTTAATAAAAGAGAGAGATCGTAGTGCTGGTGGCAGAAGAAACAGAGTTCCTTAGCACTAAAGCTGGGAGAAGAGTTTTTGTCAAGTATTTTATGTTCTGAGAAGTAGAGTTGCATTGGATGAAACTATTTGCAAATGTTTGAAAACTAAAGAAACTTAGAATAGATTTTTTTTAAGAAGTCACAGAAATCTGAGACAATAAAGGTAAGTCCATTCTATATTTTATAAACAAACAAACACACCCAGTGTGTCACAAAGTGTTGGAATACAGAGTTGATGTATACCATACTTACTTCTGCTTTTGGATCACCATCCAAAGGTCACCATCATGTGCAGATTTATGGACAGCCTGTATTTCTTCAAAGTATGATGACATGGGCTGACCAAACAACTGCTCAGGGATGTAGGCTCTGGGAGGGTTCCCGTAGGTTGTCATATACCGGTACAAACCGTACAGCATGGAGACCTGGGGAGAAGGGTTTATGCCCCAGCCTTTGCTTTGGGCATGCTTGTGCCTGGCACCATACTTCATCTACCCAGGATGCCTCAGAGGAGCTCCATAGGCCATTCAGAGATTGTATTATTGTTGTTATGTGGACAATGGCAATTGTCTTAAAAGGAAGGATCCAAAAAAGCCTTGATTTTGAGGCTACTTAAAAACAAGCAAACAAAGAAACAAATAAAATAATGAAAATTCCAACATTATCTGTTGGGTAGATGAAGCTGATCCAGTCTCCTCTACATTTACCTGCATTTGTATTATAATGTTCACTATAACACAAAAATCAAAGTAATTTGACACACAGAGCCATGCTGAGTAGTTAAGAACCCAACAAGAAATGAGAACATTTAGTTTCAAAAAGACCAAAATGTCCATCCAACACTACTGGAATCTTTTCTCCTGAAGCAAAACTGCAGCAAAATCATCCTGATTGATTTTTGTCACTAGAGTGGTATTTGTCCGTTCAGCCATTTTATCATATCACATGCATAATTCAGCACGTTAGTAAGAACTTCAGGGTGCAAAGTACAAATTCACAATCTCCTGCAAGACCAAAGGACATAATGCGTTTTATTAGGGTCTATAGCTTACTGGTGTATGCATATTGTGCACTGACAAACACTTGTTACGTTAGCCTGAAGTAGATCCAATTTTGAGAGGTGTTGACAGGCTCGTCCTTGCCCAGGCTCTCCAGCCAGCCTTGTAGCAGGAGCTGCACATTCACCCTGCGGGTGATCTTGGAGTCTACAGGATAGCTGCATTTCTGTGTTTTGTAGCAGGGTATATTATTGCCAGGGGTAGGCTGACAATGTAAATGTGTCTGCTAGCTTCTGTTTCTTTCCTAAGCGATACATTATTTTTATTCTTCATGTTTACCAAGGAGGAACCTATGAAAATCAGAGGTGCTATCCTGTCAGTTTGGAGCATAGTTGGTAAAAATAACAGCAATGAAAGAAGTGTCTATGTGGTTTTCTCAGGGACAAAAACCAGGAGTTAGAAAGTGCTGATTATGCTGAACCAGAAACTTGACTGTTATTTTCAAAATAATAATACTTTAAAAAACACCCAGGCATTCGTTAATGGACTATATTCACAGGCTAAGAAGCAACAAGAGCAAGAAAATCCCTGAGAAATGTTGACTGAAACTTAGTCCATACATTCCTCCACAGGGAGAAGCGTGTTCTTCAGAGACATGTGTTTATGGGCAGCCAGGAAATGGTGTTTTTCAGAGTGATTATTTTCATGATCCAGAACTGAAGGTAAAATCCTCCTCCCAGAAAAAGATAGCAGAAGTTTTCACCAGAGGCAGGATTTTCCCCTGCATAATTTTAGTATAATTTCTTCTTTTTTTGTTTCCCTTTCTGTTGACAACACTGGATTAATGTTGCTGTCTTCTCAAGTCTGTGTGGAGCTCAGATGTGACCCTGTGGTTGGGACCACCTCTACCCCCTCTTTCCACTGCACAGCCCCTGTTGTCTTCTCTGGGGGGACAACGTGGTCAGGACTCTGCAAGTTGAGCTGTTATCTGTGCTCTGTTGTCCTTTTTTGCCTCAAGGGTCTGACATACAGCCAGTCTCTTGTCTTTTCATTAACTAAGTGTTTCTTTCACCATTGATCTAATGCTCACTCTGATCAGTTCCACGGGGCACTTCACTGTGTCCTTCTGTAAGGACCTCCCATAGCTCTTGGGTAATTTTTCATCTCTTCCTTACACTGTGAAATGCTTGATGGTTTTCACCTGTTTGTTGAAACAATATGCTACACAGCAATCTCCTAGACCAGAATATCTGGAAATTCTCCTAAAAATAGACTTCAGCAACATCCCTCTTTCAAATGGTGGTTCTGGTTTTGAATAGTCACATCCACCCTCCTACAGAAACAGGAAGAATGACCAAAGGTTTGTAAATGGAGCATGTGTCCTCTGATTTATCCTTCATGTTTATCCCCAAGGTTCAACATGTTTATGAGCCATTTCCATCAATCCTGCAGTGTCCTAAAGGATCACTGTTCTTTCCTCCAGGTAAGGCAGTTCATGTTCATTTATGCTCAGTGTGAAGAATTTCTGCAGAGTCCAAGGGAAGGGTTTTTTCCAGGTGATCTTTAAGGTCTCAGTAATGAGGGACCTGTGTCAGGCACTTCTGGAGAGCCTGCACATCTCTTCTGTAACATCTGCCAACACACACACACAAAAAAGGAGATTTAAGCACTGTTAGAAACACAGTTTATGATCTATTTAGATAAACCCAGAAATACATTCATTCATCTGAACTGTTCACCCCCAGTTTCTCTGCTCTATATCTAATTTCTGGAAGAGAAGGATTACCCCAGTAGTTGCATGTCCAAGAATTGCAAATGTACTCTCTTGGCTGTGTTCATGTGAGCTGTGGCTCTGCTCACACTAGCCAGATAATACAGTATGGGGATTTGCAGACTCACACTCAAGTCAACTGAAATACCATGCCTCTTTCCTCAGCTCTGGCAAAACAGTTTTCCTCATAGATGGTTTTGACTAGAAACCATGCACAGATAACGCATATTGTGCAGTCCAGCACTGGCTCGGGACTGGAGTTGTGACCTGGATATCCAGATGTTGCCACTGGAGAGATGTGGGCTTCTTGGATGGGGGCATATGTGGGTGGATGCTAGCTGCCATCACAAGCTTGGTTACTAATGGTGGCCTACGGATAACAGCTGGGAGCACCTGCAAGGGGCACCTGAAAGACTGAGGAATTTCTTCCTGAGCCTTTTCTCACCTCCAAGTAGAGGAAAGCCAGAGGAGAATTGGCACCAAGGACTTTGCTGTGACACCAGAGCAGACCATCACTGCTTGCCAGCAGCTCCAGGGATTCAGCTCAGGATTCAGTGGCATAAGTGGCTCTGTCCTGTTGCATGGCACATTTTGGGCAGAGTTGAGACAAGCAATGCTGGGGGGCAACAGCTTTGTGACCTGGGGCCCTTTCTGCACTGTCAAGACAACAGTAAGGGAAAAGGGATGCTTTTAGGCCACTGTACTCTCTTATACCTCTGGGCAGGATGGCAAAATCTGTCCCGAAGTGCTGCAGTCTCAAATGGACATTTCCAGGTTTCCTGCTCCCTAGGGTTTTTTTAACAACAACGCCACAATGAGCATCTGGAAATGCCAGTTTAAATCAGCCAGTTTCTATGTTTGCTTCAGTGATTTGTTCTGTCTGCAGCAGTGTATTGCACCTGACAGGCAGAGAGCATGTGGCGATCCCCGTTCCCTCACCGCACACCCCATGTGCCTCTCCTACACCTCCGTGTCCAGGTACGGGCTGCATCACCCCAGTCATCTCCACTTACCTGAACTGAGAAATGTTTTAACAAACAATGTAAAAAGTCTTTGTCCCACCTCAGGGGCAGTTACATTCTCAGCATCACTTTCCCCAGTCCCTCCTCCTTTCTGCCTTCCTGGGGACGTTGGATGTTGCAGTCTCGCAGTTGGCATGCCACATAAGATGACACTGCCTCCAGCCTCTGACCTGATGCTTACTGCAGGTGAAAAGATCATTAAAAAAAAAATAAAATCTATATGATTAGGTGCTGCTGTCGCTCATCCTCAGAACTCTTTCCACTTATTTATGGTAGCAGTTGCTGATCTGTATGGACACCCATTTTGAAGATGGTAACTTTATTCTGATAGGTAATTCTATGCCTTCTTGTTCCTGCAAAACAGGCTGAGCTATTTCTAAGGTCATGGCCCAGATCTGTGTCTCTACAATGAACTTTGACTGGGGTCACGCATTTAGTTTTCAGTGTGTCTGCAACTGAATGGACATTACACTGACCCCTGCTAAAGAAGCCAGTACTGAAAATGCTGCCTTCAATAATTAATAGTAACTCGTTCTGATCCTCAGGCTGGCCAGTTAAGATAGCAGATGTCAGGAGCAGCTAGGGCAGATGGCCTTGAGCCTTGTCCTGCTCACCAGTTGGATGTTGTGAAGTATAAGGACTCTTGTTCAAATGTGCTTTCAGTTTCTCTTTTTTGCACAAAATAAAATTCTCAAGCTGATAATTTTTCTTCCAATTCCTGTACCTAGGGAGAAGGAATGGACAAACTCCACTATCTTTGGATCTGATTTGGAAGAAGAGATGCGGTGGCAGCATTCTGTGAAGCCCAGGAACTGAAATATGGGTCATGATAACATCATAACATACAGAAGACAAAAAATTTTCCCAAACATATTAAATCCAATGGGATAAAGTAAACTGGCATTCTTGCCTCATTCTACCTGGAGAGGGGAAGAGAAAGGAAGCACTTCCAATTAGTAATGCTCCCCAAAGTATTTCCTTCTTCAGTTTTATTTTCAGTTGCAAATTTAAAAGACTATGAAAACCTTGGGTGTTATTTTTCCTTCACAATTTCTTTTCTATCAGAACAGTTCCTGAAAATGAGGACAGAAAAAAGCATGATGTTTTGCTCCCACCTAAAAACAAAATCTGTGAGGCTTTTCTCTAAAAAGCTGTCAGATTCCCTTTTTTGGAGGCAGTATATCTTAAACCTAGCAGCTGGTTAGCCTTTTCATTAATGTGAAAATACACCCCATCGGTCAAATCACAGCCTTTCAGAAAAGAATAGCTTGCATATGCTTAACCAGACTTGTTAGGTTTCAGCCAGTGGCATCCCTGAAGAAGATGAGAGCAGGCTTCAACACCAGACCGAGCCTGAGCCCTTCTGAAACTAACTCTGGGCGGCACCAGGAGAGCAGAGGACACGTCCCTCTCCTGAGGACCTTCCCGCTGAGAGCTCATGTAGCCTCAGGTTGAAAACTTCAAAGATCAGAGAACTCTGCTTCTCGTTTGCCAGAAAGCCACTTCACCTGCTGTTATTTGCTACATTATCACTGAAGCTCTGAGTTAAGCTTTGCTCATCTAAATGTCTTTGCTGTCCAGGTAACAAGTGATGTGTAAACTGGAGCCTGATCCTCTCAACAAGTGTGCCCCTATAGCCTGCCCTGGCTAGGGGTGGAGTTGTCCTGATGGCTGACCTCGTTCTGTCACAGTGGTAGTATCTAGCTAGTACAGATGCCAGCTAGCTGCTGTGATTTTACAAAAGCCTGGAAATATGAAACATGACTTTTTTTTTTTCTTTTTCAAGAGTTAGTGAGAAGTCTATGCACATAGCCCTTGTTAAACTACATGGAAATGAAGATTAACCAGCAAAAGAATGTACAGCTGGGAAAATAATAGAAATTAATATCATTAATGCATCTAGCTTGTGGGAAAATTAAGATAAGGCCATAAGCCCTTAATAAGGCTAGGCATTATAAACTTATAGGGAGGAGATTGTAAGCATACCAAAAACCAGTCTGCATAAAGTGATTTATCATGGACATGTTATAAGGTACTACCATGCCCTTCCCTCTATGAGATGGCTTAGGGTCTAGCGAATGAATGAGGAGCACCAAGCTCCCCGGACACAGAAGTTAAAGGCAACAAGATTTACTACACCCATTCAGCCCCAGACCCACAAAGGAGCCAGCTCTCATTATTTTCAAGGGGGGTTATGGTGCTAAATATGTCAAGGCCATCTTCCTCACTTTTGAGTGCCTGCCATTGTTGCTATTGAAAGCTACCAGAGTGGTGTCAGCCTCACCCCCGTGGCTCTGGCCCTCCACGTGGACCCTGCGCTGGCTGCAGATGGCAACCAGCAGCGCCCTGTCCCATGAGCAACAAAGGGCTGGGAGAGTTACAGGGTGGCCACTTAACCCAATTAAAGCTCTCCCTCCTCTTGTAAGTAGACAACACAATCTTACTGCCTTTTTCTGGCTGCTCACCATGCTGCTTGGAGAAGCTGTGCTTCTCCGTCCTTGCTCCTTGGTCTTGCCTTCCCCTAGTTTGGGGTCCGGTCCTGCCTCCTATTTCCTATCATGAGGTACCTGAGCGGGTCACCTGGAGAAACAGTGGAGCTTCCCCTTTGGGAGTCTTCAAGGTCAGGTTACACAAACGTTTGCATATGATGGATTTTGGAGACTGGCGGTTGGAGGGAGGGACATGGGATGAGTAAGGTGACCTGTCCAGACCATACCTTGCACTGTGAGTCCACGCCTGCTCTAATCACCCTCATGGGGATGCCCTAACTTGTCCTTACAAGCCTTGCAGTAGATGCTGAGGGTACCAGCTCACAGGACTACTGTAACTCGTACCTCACTGCTACCTGTGCAGTAGGAATTGGAGTTTTTCAGTGCAGCTTGAGAATGGTGCTGATTTAATCCCCACCTGCTCTTCATTGAGGACAGCAGCTCTTTAGAAGACCTGTCCGCAGGGTTTACACAAGTGGCCAGAGCACTCTGGAAGCTCAATCCCTCATCGTTCTGTTAGCAACAAGAGCCCCATGTCCTCCTAAGGGTCCCCAAGGCTATGCACTAGCTGGGGACCCAACCCTATGCTTCATGAAGGCTCCTCAGGATCCTCATCCAGGCAAACCCAGAAAGCATGTCAGAAGCACTTGGAGGAGAAAAAAAATGAGGCTTACCTGTGTGCACAACATAGTGCTGTGCTGGGGATGCTCACGCTTGTTCCAGCGGCACTGGCTGGACGGTGTGTGAGATGCTGTGAAGCAGCAGCAGAAATGCTGTACTGACCCTCAGAAGCAGAAGTGACACCCAGCTGTGCTGGCAGGACAATGCTGCCTCCTCCTCATGGCCTTTGCTGGGTGCTGTTGGCAAGACTAGCATGGGAGAAAGCCAGCGGAGAGTCTCGAGTGGCTATGATGACAGGCCAGTGTTTGGTGAGAGGGCATCAAGGAGAGCAAGCAAGAGGGGCTGAAAAGCAGACCGTGTTATGGAGCTTGACCAGGATGCTTTCTTGTGTCTCCAGTGAGGTCTTAAAAGGAAGACCTCATCTGTTCTGCACTGGCATCAAAGGGGCTGTGGCTGCTGACTGCAAGGCTGAGTTCTGGTGCAGCTCCAGCTTGTGATGCCCCTGGGTCCTGGCTGACTGCTGTTTCCTCTCCCATATGTCAGTTGGGTCTGACAGGTATGATCTGTGAATCTTTTTGACAGGTCCTTTCAGAGAAGATAAAATGCCAAGGAAAAAAGTGCAATTCAATTATACAATACTATGGTTTTCATAGCAGAACTATTTATCCATAGCTGCTTGTGTGCAGTGCACGCTAGTTACTCTTCAAGGTCTACCATTTGGAAGAAAATTTTGTTTTGATACCACTGATTCAGTCCCTGCTATATGCAAGAACAATTAATTTCTGTTATGCTGTGTTGGGACATTGCCAAGAAAAACCTAGATCTGATTGCTGAGTTCTGGCTTTTATAGTCTCGATGTACCAGATCGGTACTTTGCTGCTGCAACTAACCCTGAATATGCCTGTGGCCAGACTCCGAGTACATATTTTTAATGTGATGATTCAAGACCCAAAAGAAGTCAAATTCCCATGTGCTTTGTTTTCAGATGGCTAGGTTGGCATTACTGGTGTTTAGTTACACTGGAAGCTAGGGCTGCTTTAAAGTTCCTTTTTCCTGTCATTTTTTCTACTAACTCTGATATTTCTTTGAATTAAACATCTGATTTTGTGGAAAGTATTTCAGCCATTTGCTCAAATCTTTGATGTGTTAAAATGTCTTTATTAGAAACTGGAGATCTCCTTAAGGCTTTTGGCCCTGGTAATTATTTTATTTTTGTCTAGTGGATCTCCCAAAGTAATTGTTTCCAATAAAAGTCACCCTCACGGTGGCCAGGCTGCTTAATACTGCTAATCATAGGGTTATGCTATAAGGAGTTCTTGATAGAAGAAAAAAAGAAACCTCCAATATGTTCAGCAATTTCATCCCTTGCTGAGACAGCCTGGCAAGTGGCTCTTATGCTGGGATGCTGAGCTACAACGGAGCATAAAACCATCAAAGGCAGAGACACCAAGGGGAGCACAGATACAATCAACTCTCCAATTTCCAGCTGTCCAGGCTTCTCAGTTAAGGCAAATGATTGCCTCCAACAGATCCTTTGCAGAACTGCCAAGTTATTAGGAGCAGCTCAAGGGAGAGGGAGTGCAGAAGGTGTTCCCAGCGGCTGAAACCTCACCCGCTGCCCTGCAGCCGCAGCCCAGCTCAGCTCGGGAGCATCGTTAGCCTGTTTTCCTTGAGGGTGGTGGGAGAGAAAGTGAATCTGAGTTTCTTTGTGGCTGCCATTTGGTACCCACATCTGAGCGAGTTACCGTCCTCACAGTTTGGTTTTGCAGTCCTGTTCTTCCCTCCCTACGGCCAGCCTTTGCTCAACACCTCTGTACGAGGATTTCTCTCAGGCGACCTTCCTTCCCTTTCCTCTACCCTCCTGCAGGCAGGTCTCTGCGCTTAGCGATAGGAAATGTTTATGGATGCTGTCCGATCTTTTCATGGGACTGTCCAGGCACATCACAGGGCAGACAACCTGTAGAAATAAATGGCTTTCAATATTACCTTCAGTAGCAAAAACCCCACTGGAAGGCAAATGCAGGAGGAGTGAGCAAAAGCTGGAGTCCAGCAGGGGTTTTTGAGGTAGTAAGTCAAGTAACAGAGAAGTGGTGGTAAATTTTTCTCCTGTTCAAACAAAACCAAAAACAAACAAGCAAAAAAATGCACCCAGCAAGCTAAGTGTAGGAAACCTGCTGGCTACAGTCCTCTCCTCAGGCAGGAAAATATGATCTCAAAGTTCCTTGGAGTGTGTGCGGGGGTGGTCTCAGCCGGGTGAGTGCTGCAGCCACTGTGGCTCCTGAGCAAACCTGGAAGCAGCTCTTCCTCCTGCGATGAATCTGATCTTTCTGGTTTTGTATTTGGTTTTAAACTTGGGAAAAACAGGTGAAGCCTGGCCAGACAAGCAGCTTAGGTTACCACAACCACTTGTACTTCCTAGTGTCATTACTATTAGGCAAAATTTAACCCAGGTCTAACTGAGAAAGTTTCTCCCAAACAGGAGCATTGGTGTTACCTCATTGCTGCTCGTTCACCCCCAGGGATGGTGCCTGCTCGTGGCAGGTACCGAGGAGGACAGAGTCCCTGTCCCACGGAGCAGGTGGTCTGAGCATGGTCAACCCCACAAGACTAATTGTTGTTTCCCCTCCCTTTCCCTGGGGGTCAGAGGGGCAGAGACAGTGACTTGGTGCAAATCAGGACAGGAGAGGGGTTTCTTCAGGTTTCCCCTTGCCCCTGGGTGGGGAGTAAGAAAGAGATGGAGATGGGGCTAGGGGGAGGGGGCTGTCACTGACTAGTGATGGGGACAGCTCTTCAAATGCTTCAAACGGCAAGGTGAACACATCAACACATCAAACTGAAAGGTGACATTAAAACACAACGGGCTGTGAGGCATTCTCACTGTTGAACACGGGACACCTAACCTTGGCTCCCTGCACAGCTCGTGGAGAGAGGAGGAATCCTTCGGGGAGTTATTCAGAGCTCCTCAGGGGAAAACGATCCCTCCGACTGAGGGGCGCTTGTTGCAGGTAACCCAGCTACTTTCTGCCAGGCTTCCTCCTGGGTGTCCATGCTGGAGACGGAGGTGGTGGTACTGCCCCACAGCCACTGCCTTTAACGCCTTGCTTCTTTCCACTTAAATTAGTGCCTGGATGCAACGAGTCTCCCTCAGGTAACAAGGGCTCAATCCCTGAGGATGGAAAACCGGGTTATGGCAGGCACCAGCCGAGGAGAGGGAAGCAGCAGAAGCTCACGCTGTACGGGTGGCGCAGCTGCAGGCACGGCCACCGCTGTGGCCCGGCGACTGCAAGCTCCCAGTGATGTCTTCCCAGCAGGATCACCCTCTCCACCACCAGGAGTGGGTCCAGCCCGTCCAAAACGAGACCCTACCAGCCAGCCCGCTGCATGGCTGCTGACCTGCTCGCTGCCCCAGGAAAGTCCCTTTGCAACCGCTCTCAACCAGCTGCTGCGGGGCAGCCGGGAGGGTGGGCTTGAGCAAACACATGCCGAAACCCCCAGACCTGAGCAGCAGCAAAAGCCCGGCCCTGTGCATGTCGAGAGGGTGCCCCAGCCCCGTTAGGAAAATGAGGGGGAGTGTTTTCCTGTTTTGCTTCCAGCAGCCCCGTGGCTCACGGCTCCAGGCCCTGTTGCGCGTGTCTATCAGGTCTAAATGTTATTAGGCAAGGACAAAACCTGCAGGTAAGTCTCTCCCTGGGCTACAATGGCAGCGTGGAGAAAAGCTCGGCTCCCGCTGGGTGCAACACGGCCCCCCGGGAAGGGGGACAACCAGGGTCAGCAGTGGGGACGCAGGCGCCTGCAGCCCAGCACTTGCCCCCATTCGGCACCAGCGGTCATTGTTGCTTCCCACTGACCAGCTGCCTGCGATCCCCCGACCGAAAGCAAAACGGGTAACACAGCCCCCATTCAGCGGAGATTAAATGCCTGAAATGAGCCACACCTCTGAACAATTGCTTCCTCCAGGAGGACCAGCATTCAATAGCCAGGGAGCCCATTGATCCCCGCCATAAAGGAGGTGGGGGCCCGCAGGAACGAGGTTTCACGCCGCCCCTCGCACCAGCTCTCTGAGCCTCCCTCCTCCGACTGCCCGCTTTGCCCACGTCACCCCTCAGTCGCGTTCGCCTCCCCAGGCGCAGGCAGCCGTCTTAAAAAACTCCCACATTCATCCCGCAAGGCATCGTATTCCTCGTTGATCGCATTAGGACCATCATCTTACAACTCTCCCTCTCTGACAATTAGTTACTATCATTCACACTGTGCAATCAGCTGTTAAATCCTCATTTATGTTAATTTGAATGTGAATGTGCTGCTCAGCAAAATGTTAGATTGCCATGTTTACAAATATACTACAGGTATTTAGAAATTTAGATGATACAAAACATACTGCTTAAGCTACTTGTGATGCCAGTTTAAATAACTTAAGCCTATTTATTAGTTATTTAGTGATTCTTTGCACATAGTACCGTTTTTCTTTGTGCCACCCCTTGTCACATAAGCAAAAACATGCTTGCTTTTTTTAAAAAATACATATATAATCTAATAACTAGTAATCTCAATGATAGAATTTAATTACATGCAACCTCTACATGGGTAGCACGATTTAACCAAAACACGTTTTTCTAATCCATGAAAGCATCCTTTAAAGCTGGTACATTTAGAAGTAAAGAGGAAAATAATCTCTTTGGCTTAGCACTAGTAGAAGCTCTATCTCAGAGAATGTAATATATCCATGTGAAGTAATTTTCCCAAAGCTATTACAGTATAATAAGCTCAAGAATTAGTTTCAAGTTAAAGTTTATCTCATTATGTGCTCTGACCTGTATGCATCTCACACTTCCCATCAAAAGCTGATTTCTTCTAATGGTTTTTCTTCAATGCAGTCAGCAGGGTTAGGCCACTCAGCTGCACGAAATCTGCTTCTGATGTAGAAACTCTTCCCCCAGTCCTTTCTGGGAGTGAGTTCAGAGGAGGTCCCACCTTCCACCGCATGGAAAGCAGGCAAGCTCTCCTCCGGATAAACCACTGCCTTTTCATCTGGAGCACGGGAGTCAAGGCCATTCCGATTTCCTGGCTGAGGGATTTTGGTGAGTCCAGCTGTCCAAGCACACCCATGCTCATATCGCACCAAAATGGGAAGTGGGGTGAGACCAACCTGCTTGTAATCTTCTCTTTGGGAAAACAAGTTGTATTGAGTTAATGAGGAGAAGGAATTGCATCTCACTGTAGAAACCCTGTTAACTTTCAATAAAGCTGTAGGTTACTTACCAGGTCCTATGCAGTGATTGCACACTGGCTGCTTCTGCTTCCCTTTGTCCCTGGATAAACAGAGAATAGTAAGTCCCAGCCTTGCCATTAATTTTGATCATTGAATGAATCATCACAGCAGTAGTGTTAGTCTTGCCCTGGCGCACTGGAATCACGGGTGCTATTTGCCACTACTGATCCTCCAGCCCCAAAGCCATCCTGAATCCTCTATCCCTGAGAAGAAGGCAATGAGTGAAATTCCCATAGACCGTTGCCTGAAACAGAAGTGCTTTCGAAGTCAAGGGAAGCTGCATGCTTGCAGTTTTGAGGATGGCTGGCACTTTTTTTAGCAATACACATGTAAGGACGGCAGGACATTGCAGACAGCACAGAATGTTTAACCACCAAATGCACAGTCTGTGGCCTACCTCTCCTCTACCTGAAGTGCATCTCATCTAAAAGAAAAGGAAGCACCTTAAAAGGAAGATGCTGAGCATGAGAATAGCATGTGCGGGGTCAGATCGGGTGACACATTCAATGGACAAACTATGGGGTCCTGAGGCACAGCAGTTTTGCAGGAGGTGCAGGCAAGGACAGTGGGAAGGGCTATGACAGTACCGCCGGAGCAAGTGCCAGTGAAGTGCTAAGACCCTCCCGTGGCTAACAGAGCATGAAACGTGCAGACTGCCCACGGCCTGTACCGCCACCTCTGAATCCATGGGTCAGGCTGAAGAGGCATTCCCCTTTTATAATACGAGACGGCTTTGATTTGTAATATTTCAAATGTATTTTATGCCCTCTTGGTGGAGCCCCCTTTCATTTCTCCTTAGCAAGAGCTGTAATCGCCAGGTGACAGTGGCAAATAAAGTTACTTTCTGTCAGAGAATCCCTCCTTCAGGGAATCCCTCTGCCAGAGTCTCAGCCCAACAATTGCCACTTTTTGTGAAAACACTGGGAAAAAAAAATTGTTGTGTTTATTCAAAAGTAGAGCCATCACCAAGGAAAAAACCCACTTTTTTTAAAGATGAAAAGTCAGTCATTCAGACAATCTTCAAAGTGCTCGACTTAATCTGCAGGGGACTTGATTTTGCTTTTCTCAGTGCAGATTTCTTCCCCCCTTGTTCACACACCTTGAGACAAAGGCTATAGTTAAGATGGCAAAGGGGGAGGGAAGAGGGGGTTTTTTTTGTGCGGGATGCGTAGCAAATTTATTCTAGAGACCGCCTGAAATAGGCTTCAGAAAATGGATAGAGTGTCTTCTGGAAGAAAAGGCCCCTAAGTAAACTCCACCGCCATTCAGAAGATTTGCTCCGGCACTTAACAAGTGGAGCAGGAAGAAAGAAAAATCTGTTGTCAGGTTTGGGGTGTTTATCAGCTACCCTCTAGACACTTGACCTGATGCCGGGGACCCCCTAATCCGCTGATCTGCATGCGGCGAGCCTTGCAGGATTCAGGCCCACGACTGCCGCTGCAATGGGCTGGAGCACTTGTCCTAATGCGTTGATCCCGCGGCACATTGTGTGCCACTCACCTTCTCCCGCCTCCCGCCTCCCCCCACACCGCTCCCCCCAAATTTAATTCTACTCACAAATTGTGAAATAAGTTGTTTGGGCTGGATTTGTCGAGTGAATTGTCCTCCTAATGAAACAGTCTGGTCATTATACAGTTGTCGAAGGAAGATTTAGCTCTCCCATACCCCAAGACCCATGCAGGTTAACGTTTTGCGACGGACGGTTGACAAAGGAATGAATAGCCCAATGCTGTCAAATCAGGCTTACAAACAGCTTGGCATACAAACAGTTACTGCTTGTGTGCATGTGGATTTAGGGTCCCCGCTCTCTTAATGGCACAGATTTGTAAGTACAAATCGCTCAGTCTTCAAACTGTTTGCAAAGGGAAGAAAATGACCAAAAATTAGTTTGTTTTAGGAGTTGTTTCCTCCCCTCTCCACCATTAGAAAAAAGAAAAAGAAAAGGTGGATCGGGGAAGCATCTACTCCTACATTTGGAAAAGGCCAATCTACTCGGGCAGCCTGGTTTTGCCAGAAGCCCCTGAGCTGCTTCTCCCCTTCTTCTTTCCAAAGCAGAAAGAAAGCCTGATCGAATTAATTCTCAAATCTTGGGGATTTGCAGCATTCATTTCAATGATTTTTAATACCTGCTGATTAAAACTGTTTGCAGCATTTTTTACATTTTTAATTGCATTAATCATTAACTATAATTATTTAGATTTATGAAGTCTTTTGTTCAGCAGCTATGTATGAACTAGATGCAAACAGCTTGATTTTCATAAAGTAGGGTGACTTATTTTGCCTAATGAATTGAACTAAGCAGAAATCCCAGAGCAAGAGTAGACTGTGGAAAATTTTTACCAGGTGATTTATCACCAGAGGGACACTTTAAATCTGGATCAGTTTTATTAAATCTGCCAGGCGTTTATTAAAGCTCGAGCAGGAATAATAGCTGTCTGCAATATCACATAATGACCATCATTCTGCAAAGCCCCAAAATAGCCAGCCAAATATGGTTTTCAAGTAACAAACAAGGATAATCTCAGGACGTGTTTGAAATAACTTGTGAGCAGTGGCCTCATCCGTCATGGGTTTCGCTTGCAAGGATGTGAGTTAAAAAACCTTCTTCACCGCAGAAGTGCAGAGGCAGGGCTGCGAGTTATGCTTGGATTTCCCACACGGCTCCTTACTCCCTCAAAATTTGGAGGAACTGAAAGCTGTGTCCCCGGCAACGCGTGGGGGCAAGCAGGTGTCTTGGCTGCTCCCCATCGGCTGTCCCCTGGGGGTGACCCCGCAGGTGTGTGGTCCCCTCACATCACATTATGGGGGTGTTACTGTGACTATGTGGGACAACAGGGACAGCTTTTTTCCAACACGCCTGGGAAATTGCTGTGAAAACCATAGAGGCATCAGGACAAAACCTCTGCTACATCCCCGTCACCCCAACAGCTGAGGCTGGAGGCTGCAGTGCTCAGCCCAGGTCTCACAAGACCTGTACCTGGGGGGGATTTCAGGGCTATTGGCAAGATTTTCCCCTTGGACAAGGGTTTTATTTGCAGTGGATGTGATTTCCCTCGTTAGAAACAGGGGCAGGAGGGATGTGGTTCTCCCCTCTCCTGCTCACGGGGCCATTCATCCTGTTGGGCAACCACTGCCTCACTCTGCAGGGCATCGAAGATGGCAAAGGGATCTCTTCAGCTGAGACCATGGCCTCTGCTTTTATGGGAGAGTGATAAGGCAGGGGGACACTCAGTACATACTGCAAGCCCATGTGCCTCTGGGTCAGCCAGAACCCTTTCTCAGGTGACAAGGAATTTTTGGTTTGTTTTTTAAGTCAGTTTGAGGATGCTAATCTAGTGGTGCAGATATCCTTCAGCCCGGGTCTGGATTCATGTGGCGTATCTCCCACTGCATCCGTCGGGGAGATGCCAGCTTGCTCTGCTGAGGCTTCTGGCCAACCTGAAGCCTTGAGGCTACCACAGTCTTGCAGCCGAAGCCTGAGCTCACAAGCCGTGCTCAGCCACACGGCACCTAACTGGGCATCTCTGGAGCCTGTTACAGGGCAAAATCTTCACCCTCTGGAGAAGCTGGTCTCCCTCTTCCCTGACTATAGAGGGAGCCTGGAGAATACCTTCAGCAGAGGACAGAGACGAGGAGGTCTGTGTCTGAATTCCCTGAAATGGAGAAAGCACCTGGTAGTTCCCCAGCTCCCAGCCAGCACTGCACCAGGAGGAAGAAGGACACAGAGCTGTAGCTGTGGTAGCATCTGCAGCCCGGCTCTCCTGGGTCTTGCCTGCCCGGCCACGTCCCTGAGCCTGGAGCCAGCTCACTGCCAGCCATCCCTTATTCCAAAGCTGACATGGGTGTATCCAGACTGCACAGCTGTGATTGCAGGGTAGAGACATGCCAGCGTGGACCAGCCATGGTGAGACAGAGGGACCAAGATGGAAGGGTAGAGGAGGCGGAGATGAGAGTGTCCAAAATGAATACAGCAAAAAGACAAAAGACTGGGAAAAGTTTACTGATGCCCTTTGGTGAAAAACTGAAGGTGTGTGGGATTGCCGGAGTTTGCAGTGGGGTAGGAAAGGAGCTTTTGCATTTTGGAAAGGACAGGAGGCAGCGTCTGCATGGCTATCTGATAGGGGAACTACAGATTTAGTTGAGTTGTAGTACTGTTTTGGATGAAAGTATTTTAATAAAATGATAGTGTCATTGACAACTGTCAATATATTGAAAAATAAAGAGGAATGCACTTCATTAAAGTATTGCAAACGAGTTCTGTCCCCCCACTTTTTAAAATCTTTAGCGGCAGTTGCAGTTACATAGAATTTCTGAGAATCAGAGCACAGCGTCTAAAATTGTCCTCCCTGACAATGAGCCCTCCTTTCCCCAGCTTGTAGGCCCTTCAGAAAACACAGGACTGAGAGGCTTGCCAGCTGAAAGAACGCAGCTCAGCCTTCAGACACCTGGTCATCCTTTAACATACTGTGGAGAGTAGAAGTTAGGCATGTCCCAGATTTTGTGGAGACACTGAAGGGCAAATAGCATTGTGTAGGGGTTTTTTTTTTGCCTAGTATCACATCAATGAGATAAGGTCAAGTTCATTTTGTGTATGAGAAGGAACGGAGCACCAAAGCAGCCTGGTAACATGGAGTCACTGCAGCATTTTGGAACAATTTCCCATGCCAGTGTTGCTGAGCCTTTCATCTTTTAATTTAAAGCATTCACATCCTCTTGATGTAAATTACCTTCTTATTTGTAGGCTCCCTGAGATCACTAGGCATCACCACCAGCATATGTACTGTTTATGCACTGTACTACTAAAAGAGTTGTGAACTGTGTTGCCATTAAAAATCGAAAGACAATGCAGCCCAGTGTGGCTATGTTATGTTTATTAGTGTGAGCAAGAAGGGAAAATAGGATTTTTTAGTCAGCTGCAGCTAAAGGTTCATGCACAGGAGTTCAAGAGTAAGATTTTTAAAATTCAAAACATAAGAATAAGCGGCACTTCATTGCAGAGTTGAAAGATAATTGTGCAATTAACTGTATGAGGTCAATAATGCCAGAGCTGGATGCTTCTGACAGATAGGGATAATCAATTCAGCCTCTGTATGAAAGGCTCAGAGGTAGCAATGGAAAAATAACATAGCACAAATGTTTCAGTGTTATAATGAACACCAGACAAATCATTATTGACTTTTTTTTTTAACCTATTTTAAGTGCTAGCGCACAAGTATCTTCTTTGATTAAATGTAACTTTAGAATTTTGCTTTAAGTTCAGTGTCTGTCCTGATCTAAGCGAGGACATTAATTTAGAAATGTAGCAAAGTCTTCTCATTGCAGTTTCAGTGTCTGCACAGGTAACCACCATGAAAATTGTCAGCAACGATGTCCCATCCTGGTTTGCTGCAGAGGGGAAGGAGACCATCTGAGCTCTCCTCACCTTTCCAGGCTTCCAGACTTCGGTGCATAAAAATGAATTTTAAAATCTGGCCCCACATGTGCATACGTCCATGGCATGGGAGGCAGAATGAGCTCCAGAGCAGCCCTGGGCAGGGATCGGCGATCACACGTTCAGGGGGAAAGAAACGTGGAGCCACGAGGTTATGGCTAAGGACAGTGACATCTCTTTCCTGCTTAGGTTTTCCTGCGTAATCAGGCTGAGCTTGATGCCAGCATGCCAGGCAGAGGGCCTTACACCCCTTATGTAAAGGCCGAAATGCAGACTGGAAGCACTGTCAGCCTTCACCCAGGCTTGGTATTTACCATTCAATGTTGTGACTTGCTTGTACTCACCCCATTAAGCCATTGTCGCAGCGGGGGGATCCTTTCACAGCCTAAACCGGGTCCTGAAAGCCTCCTGGGAGGATGCCAATGAATGACACGAAGCAACATTGCTGTCCGCACCTGTGCCGTCGTCCCCCCCCCACCGAAGAGGCGGGTGCTCAGTTGCCTCGCGGCCACCCTGGCACTTGCCAACACCAGAGCCAAGGAGGTGCAAACCATCACGGAGCGAGCGGGGACAGTGACCGCAGTGACGTGATGACACGGGGGGGGGAAACGAAAGCCCTTTCTCTCCTCACAGTTAAAGCCTGATGCCACAGGTCTTGCCATGACCACCTCCCTGTGCCTTCTGTGCCCTGGAGAAGTGGGAGAGGAGCAGCCTTACCTCCAGAGCAAGTGGAGGACGGCGCCTCGCGAGGCATCCCCTCCACCTGCAGCGCCACGATTTGGCCATTAAAACAAACCTCGGCCTGCAAAACAATTCAACTTCAAGTGATTAAAAGGATTAATTTGGTGATGCTGCAATCAGAGGGAGAGCACGTGATTCATTATTCATCAATTAGGGGTCTCATCCGCACATGGCTGATTAGGGTGCATCATTGCCTCAAATTAAGCACGAAAAAGATGTTTTAAAGCAACCATATGGTTCTACTTCAGAAGCAGTTAGCTTACAAATTGAGCGCATTGACTAGTCATAACTATTGATGAATGAGGGAAGAGTGCACCAAATTTATTTAGAGAGTTCCCCCTCCACTTTTGCTGGTTTTTTTTTTAATGCGATCTAATGAATAAGCAGAGTCAGCTTTAATTGCCGACTCGCTCTCACATGAAAGAGAGAGCCTCCAAACGACCCTTTTCCTCCTCCCTCCCTGCATCACTCACTGGAAAAAAAGGCCAGGGCAGATGATTTTCCCCCTGGACTGAAGGCAAAACCTCAGCTTTCCTTTTTCTTTACTCCGAGGTACAAGGTTGAATTTAACCATTGCACTGCGGCCAAGCAGGAGTGAGGCTTTACACACTTGTCAAGGAGAGAGATGGGGTTTTTGACTGTGATAGGGGTGGCTATAGGGGTCTGTAGGGGTGTGGAGGGATGCAGCAAGATGGTCTTCTGGGTGACAGGAGGGGTTGTGCAGAGCTGCCACCTGCAATGGCCTCGTGGCTAAAAGAGGAGGCAGGGGATGGAAATGGCAGCACACAAACAGCTTCTTGGTGGAGAGGGCGGCTGGTGCGATTGCTGTGGTGGGACAGTCAGCGCGTCCGGCAGTTATGTCAAAAGAGGTAATTGTACTGGCTCAGGAGAGCCCACAGCTTCCCTCTTGCAGGTCCACATGAATTTGTTTGTAATCTGGGGGACACCACTCACAGCCAGTTCACATGAAAGGGGAGATTCCTGCCGGCTTCACCAGGTGCTAGATCAGGTCCTTAACCACCGATATAGCCAAGGGGCAGTGCCAAAATATATGAGATGAGGCTCCTACCCAGCTTTCTAATCTCAGACTATTAGGGTCAGAGGTGGTTTTCAAATTATAAAAACTAACACTTTCCTTCTTTTTGTGATAGTTTGCTATTTTCAGTAAAATTATAACCTGTTATTCTTCCTAAGGAACAATATAACTAAAGGAGGAGAGTCATTCTGACTGTCAGTTTTTAGGACAAAGGCTTCATTTCTTATTTGTTTGTACCCAGCTGAAGAAAACAGCAAGAACTCAGTTTGTTTGCTGGCATTTGCCTCTCCTGTTCTGATGATTTAGTGTGCATTGCCAGGCTGCTCTGGGGCTGCAGTCACCCATCTGGAACCCAGCACCCTGTAAATGCAGTGTAGACAGAAAATAACACTCCATGTCAATATAATGTATAGTCAGACATATACTAAAAAGGTAAAAAACTTCACCCTTAAAATAAAGCCTTTTGTAATTTTTGAAACAAACCGTAGTGATGTGATATTTGATATTTATTTGAGTTGATATTTCTTTGGATTTTGCTTTATGGAAGTTGTCAGCATTTCAACTTTTTGTTCTTGTTCAGAACTGAAAAATTATTTAAATTCGTGCCAATTCTTGAGGTTTGGGTGAGCTGCAATACATCCAGCTCTACTTCAATTCAGTGGCTTTGTGCCCTGGTTGTTTAATTACAAAAGAGACCCTAATGCAGATTCTCTGGTTGTTTTCTCTCTCTTTTTTCTTCTTTCTTTTAAAATCAAGGCATGTCCAGTAGCCAGGAATTTATCTGTGCTAGAAATGTTTCTTTATGGAATCCCCATGAGCAGAATAGGAACCAGAATCCTTAAACAGTAGGCAAGTATTTTCCTCCTATCTACATGAAACTCAGACCTGTCTTGGTTTTGCAAACCAGAGTGGATCACATTCTCCTATGTGATTTTTCATTTCTTTTTGAATCCATGGTATACACTGCAATTAATTGCTTCCTCCTGAAGCTTTAAATAAAAGGTGGATTGAAATAAAAAATGGCATCCATTAAATTTAATTAATTTCTCATGCAGCTGGCCTGGTAAAGGGGCACCTGCTAGTTGAGAGCAGTTTCTAAACTGTAGATTAGTGAGACTACTCTGGTTGGTACAGGGAGTGCTGTGGAAATTGCCATGTGTAAAACTCATTTCAGTCATTTTACAGAAAGCAGAGTTTGAGGAGAGGGTCTTGCTGACAGCTTCCCAGCCTGGTCCCTCTGACCGTCCCATGCAATGGGTACAGCATAGGTGGCAGTGCGGGAGCTCAGTGGGAATTCCTCCAAAAGGGAAAAAGCCCCCTGTTTTGGCATCCTCATCAGTCCCCTGGAATCACCAATGATGCTCAGTCCCACTAGGGACTGGTTTTGTAATATGACTTCTTGACCTCTGGGAGTTAATGTTCAGCCACCAACCTCATTTTCACCAGACTACCAATTTTGGAGCTCACTCACCGCCCCTACCAGACAAAACAATGTGAAAAAGGACTGTAGCTTTCTCCATCCTCCATGTCCTCCTCTCAGAGGCAGTCAGATCTCCTCCTCCCCTACCTTAAGCTCCATCTGCGAACCAGCTCAGTGAGGAAGGAGTTTGCTCAGCTGGTCCCACCAGATGATTGCTCTGGACACGAGCAGCCTCAGTGCTCCAAGCTCTTCCAAAATCAGTTGGGTCCCTCTGCAAATTTGTATTGCTAAGGGTAGCTGTGGGGAGGGTAATATATTGAATTCATAGTATCAGGGGCTGTTTTTTTCATTCAGTGTGCCAGTTGGGAAGACAAAGATATTAAATGAAGAAAGAAAATGGTAAGTTTAGGACAGCATCAAAAAATGTACAAGTTTAGGACAGCAACAATATGATGAGTTTTAAATGCAACACGGCCAAGTTGCTCCTATATGAGAATCCCTAATCATTTGAATTTCCCCATTTTTATGGCTTGATTTTCCAACCTTGTCACTAATAATGGTGATATTGTCTCATTCCCTTGTTTTCATTTTATTGACGAAGAGAAATAGGAGAAAGGCTGGGGAGGAAAAGATATTAAACAGCTTTCATAGCATGTCTGTCTTTGGTATATCTTTCAGCCTTTACATCGTTAAACTGTTATGAGAATTTTTAAGCTATCAGCACGTACATACCACTGCGAACTGTGCGTATCTCTCCATTCTGGTTTAAATGATCTGGAGCTTTGTAAGTATGAAATAATTTTTCCTTGATCTTGTATTGCTTCGCAAGTAAGGGAAATAAAAATAAGCAAGGCTGATCATAACATTCTGTGTGCAGCATTGCCATCCGAACATAAAGGAAAACTCTCCCCTTGTTTGTGTTACTCAGAGTCTTGAGCAGACTTTCTTTAAGGTTTCCCAAAATGGCCTCTTCCAGCTGAGATCAAACAGGAAGCTTTAACACAAAGGAATTTCTCTGAAAAGCTACTCAACAGGAAAGGGGGATCAGAGTGGAAACTACGTCATTAGTTATTACTGTGTTTCCTACCAACAACTGCCTAATAAAAATACAGGACTGACTTCTTTTTGCAGGCATTGCTCTACCACCTCCAGTCTGTGCTGGTGCCCGTAACAAACAGAAAGACAGAAGACGTCTTCTGTATTTTCCTTCTTCTTAAAATTCATGATTAGAAAGCATTTGGCTTTTAGCTTTCAGTTCTCTTTACAAGTGTTTAAACACTCCAAAGCTCCTTGAATAAAACTGCCAAGATAGGGCAGGAAGCTTTAATCTTCTCCAGGCTGGCCACTGGAGAGGGAACAGCACACTGTGCTGGTCAGGAGGGTGGTGCTGGGATAGAGGGTGGTTAAAGATGTCAAGAGAAAAATGCAGAAAAAAATTGAAAAAGGAGTAAATTTATCTGCTCCCTTCTCTCCTCCTCCTCCAAAGGGAGCAATCTGGCTCACTCTCCCTTTTTTGTTTATTCATTTGGGATGGGGGGGGAAATAGAGGGTCTGATGGCATCTGGAATAGATGGTCATCCTCCAACAGCTGTAAAGAACTAAAAAAGCTTGTTATTTAGACTCTAATGTTCTTTAGCACTGTGTTTTGCTGCAGTTTTAAGTCACGCTTCATATGAAAATTGCTGAGAGCAGGGGTTTTTGCAGGATCTGCTTTTAACTACTGATGGAAATGGAGTTTACTCCTATGAAATACCTGTAGCTGAAGCAGCTGCTGAGGTGGCATGGGACCTTCACGTGGGTAAGCAAGGGTGTTAGGAGCCACTGTGGTGGGGTAAGCATGCTGTCCAGGGAGAAAAGTCCTCAGGCCATGAGTCAGTCCACAGATCTGTGGGAGATGGGAAGAGCGTGTCAATGCTGGAAGGAAGCAAAATGTTAGGCCAGGTCAGAAGCATCTGTGGTCTTTGTGGGATATGCATATCCAGCCTTCCCTTTAGGAGTATGAATGAGACTGATCAACTGCCTCAGCTGATATTACAAAATTACGCTATGTATTAGAAGTACGTTGATGCAAAAGGAGACATTGCTTCACAAGCCAGGGTTACCAGGGCTGTTGGAAACAGTGTGGTGGGAAATGTGTGCAGTCATCTGGTTAACACAGACCCGCTGCTGAAAGCATGGGGACAACCGCTGCTAGATCTGGCTGGGCTTTTGAGGCGTTCTCCCAATTCATTCTTCTGGCTCCTGAGTCCTCCGTGACTGTCTGCTGCTTGGGACATACAAGACCTCGTATGTTTGTCAAAAGGTTCAGCACAAAATATGATGAAACTTAGTATTTGTGAAACTAACAGAAACATGTCCCAATTTGGGATATGTATGTCAGCTACTGAAATTGGTTTTCAAATGAGGTAACTATTTTTTTTGTAGAATTAGTGTATTGAACAACTACTATGTTAACTGAATTCATGACAAACTTTGAAGGTAACTCTGGCTACACTTGAATGAAAAGTTTGCAACATCAAAAATGAAGGCTATTAGCCTATGACTAACATCACTCCAGAGCTTACACATAAAATCAATGCTTTTGATAAAACACTGAGCCTGCTGATGTTGCTTGCAATAAATATATTGTTTGCTTGACTACTTTTGAAATCAAATGGCAGCAGTCTGGGAAATCATGCCAGGTGATGAAATATACTTTTTTAATATTTTGAGTGATAATGCAAAATGCCTCTGGTATAATAATGGATTTACTCCTAGTTTGGGGATAAACCACACCACTGATGCAGAGACCTGAGCTAGTGCTAATGCTGCTTTAATGAGGGTCCAACAGGGATTACTGCTTTCCAGACAACTTGGATATCGGCATTGTATTCCTGCAGCCAGGCAAAGAGGGGAGCACCAGGGGGACGCACCTGAATTAGTGCCACACGGTCAGCTCTGGTGGCATCAGGCCTGCCAAGGAGTCTCAGCTAATTAGTCCTTTTGGGCCAGAACTTGCTCTGTGTAGAGCTATTTTGCTAATCTGGGTACCGATCTGAACCACTTGTACCATATTCCTTAGAGCATTTCATCTTTCATTTTATGTTCAAAGCACATCTCCTCAACTTGCTGCCATCATGAATGTTAGTAGAAACTGTACTTGAATATTTTAATTTAAAAGCAAAGTATTTTACCAGTTGTATCATCCCATGAAATGATCTCAGGCCTCACTGTATTATGAATGGACACAAATCACACTAAACATTATTGTTGCCAAGCCATGAAAATAATGCAAAACTAATCTGAGTAGCATCAGCATGAAAAAACACAGTATGGAAATGGACATTTCCTTTGGGTATTATTTATAGAGTCATTTATACAGTCCCATTTTTCTTCCCTGAGTGGGCACCAGTCCTTAAGCTTCTCATCAGATTCCCCAGCTTTTCTGCTCAGCAAATGCCACTCTTCAAGGCTCACCAACCCACTTTGTCCTGTCACTTCCCTCTGTCCCTCCCAAGGGCAGCTTCTCTGCCCAAGCAGATTGAGCATCACTCTCTCACAATGCCCCTGTGCCACTGCCCATCCACCCAAGCTCCATCTGTAACAGGGGCTTTTTTTGGAAGTGATGTGTCCTTTTGCCCATTGGGGCAGCAGGTCTCCCTACCTTGGAGCTGCTACCAGGGTAATAAGGCACCATCTTTCTTGCAGACAAAAGTCCAAGGGCTGGAAGGGACTGATGCAGGGAGAAACAATGCACAGAATGCCCATTTTACCAGAGGGCAATGTTTCTGTTAACAGACCCATGAAACCATGTGAACTGTGTTTCATTTAGTTAGTCTTTACCCTGTCTCTGCTGGACCGCGACTAATCCTCTTTAGCTGAACAACTTCAAAGTCTTTGATTAGATACCCCTTGCAAGCATACAGCAGCTGCCTCTTTGCCTTCGGTTACCTGCTGGCAAAAGTTGCAAGAAAAGGTGTTATTGGCGAGCATCTGACCCGGTGCTTCAGGTCAGCCCTCAGGTTCCCCCCCCCCGCCACAGGATGCTGCTCCCCAGCAGGCAAATGCCCAGGCTGACCAGGTCCAAGTTACCGAAGCTGACCTCCCTCCATTTCATCTGGGAGGGAGCAGGGGGAGGGTGGCAGCGAGGTGGGAGGGCAAAAGCAGCAGGTCAAACCCTGCAAACCCCTCTCTCCCACGTCAGCAGCCCCTGCAGCGCCAATTCCGGGAGAGGGTGTACAGCAATGTGTGCATCCCGCGGAAGTGCTGCATGCCAATTTATATGCTTTTATGTACTGAGAGATTGAAAAATGTCACTGTGCTGGGACTGAATTCTGCGATAAAGAGGCATCCGTTTAGAAGTTATTTTTATAAAAAGTCAAGGATTAGAGTTCCTCACATGCAATCGTGCTCAGCTCTCATAGGACACCCACAACAATTATACCTGCTGGGCCAAAGAAACATTAGTTCTGGATCTCTGCTTTTCGGTGTGATGTTCAACCTCTAGTTCTCTCAGCCTGGCAATAGTGTTCACTACAAACCTCACTGTGATACAGCCTCTCCTTACATCAGAAAAATAACAGAACTAAAGCAGCACATAGTTTACTTCCCCAGGAAAACATATCTTCCACCAGTGAAACTCCAGTCCCAGACAGTGCCTGGTAACACCTTGGTACATACTTGTTCAACCAATAAGAAAAATAAGAAAGCCTACAACAGAGAAAATATCTTTTTTTCTTTAAGATTTTGATATCATTGCTACTACTACACAGCTTTATTTATAGGGCTGGATATCTCTTCGCTGTCCTTTCTGTTCTCCCTTATCCAGTCTGTTTAAGTAAACAGCAGTAATGCACATTAGGCAGGATCTGACAGTAGCTCTAAAACAACATAAAAGCTCTACGTATATAACTATTTTTTGAGTTCCCCAGTTAGCTTCCATTGTGTTACTATTAATATTATGTGGAGGCCAGAATATTAATAAGAGGTCAGGAATTGGTTACTGCTTAACCATAAAAATCTCAAGGTGATGGCTCCAGAGCCAGTATACTCACAGCATGTACCTTGTTTTGCAGTACCTCTGACAAACATGCCTTGCTGGATGTGCCAGATTTACACACCTGGGAATAAAAAACCCTGTGCAAGGCAAGTAATCCCACATGAGCCGTTTCCTGGCAGTCTGATGTGGGGTGAAAACCAGTCTCTACTCCAAACACTCAGTGCTGTGAAGGCATGCACTAAAGAATAACAGATGTTAATAATCAGAATATTTTGTCTTTTTATGCAAAGATTCATTACAAATTGACTTGCTCCTAGGAGTGAGCAGTTTTGGGGACAGCGTGAAACCTGACCGAGATCTCCACTTGACTCATCTTCACCCTTGTTTGGGCTTGAAGCATTTCTTTTCCTTCTGCTTTTCTAAAAAGACAGGAGATAGCAAGGGTGGGAGAGGAGACAAATGGGACACTTGTAGTGTTTGGGTCTCTGTCGTACAGCCTCTTCTAAAAGAGGAATGGGGGGAACCAGCAGGAGGGATCTAAGGTAGGGAAAAGCCCCAGGGATGGACTGGGGTGTTTTCTCCAGGAAAGGAAGGAAGCCTCCACCTCAAGCCAAGAGCAGTTTGCTGCCCAGACTGCCAAGGTGATTCAGTTTCTGCTTGGTGTGTGAGATCAGTAGCAGGCAGACTTTCATGACAGGTTTCTGGCTTCAGGACTATGCAACATTTGCTCCCTACCATTTCGCAAAGGACAGGTCAATATTTGTTACAACTTACATTTCAGTTTCTGTTAAAATTTCCCAAAATTTAAGAAATAAAGCACATAAAATGTTTTTGTGGAAAGAAGGTTATCTGTCTTAGGGAATGATATGCCCCGTCTCTCTCCTCTTCTCTAGCATCCCCCACAGCTCTAATATTTGAACAGTTTCCAGGCATGAACTGATTTATCCTTATAACATACCTGTGAAACAGGGAAATGCTGAAATGAAACCCATTCTGAAGGGCAGGGAAGACAGCAAGATGTGCAAGGGTTAGATTTACCACACAGCATCCTCGATGTGTGTGGTATGCTTTGTGCACCCCAATCCACCAAAGTCAACTTCATCCCACTGGTGATACCACCGCACCCCCTGTGGACTAGGGTCCATGGAGGTAAGACAGTTTATATCTCTGCATTTTTGCATTAACTGCCTGCAGCTATGCTCTTACCCTGGTAACCCACAGGAGAAGGAAGGAAGCTTTCTGCTCCCTCAGAGAAGGGAGATTTGTTTCGCATTTACTGCTGAGTAATAGCCCACTTGCAAACAAATTGCCATGAAGTAGCTGTTGTACTGCATGTTAGTGGCCCAGGTTGATTTACAGCAAATTGTCCATCTGTCAGTATCTCTAGAATAGACCACTCTCTCCAGTCTGTAATATTCATGTCTAGTTAGCGCAGCACTTCTGAATTTAGGAGCTGAAACCACACTTGAAATACAATGTCATTCAGCAGTTAAATCACAAAAAGTGCTCGCTCCATAAATAGTGGCATTATCAGAAAAGTTTGGGGCTGCTGATTTAGTGCTAGCTAGAGCTCAGTTCTCTGCAGAGGACCAAAAAGGGCATTTCCACAAAAATAATTTTTAAAAAGGTAGGAAAAAAGAAACCAAACCTCAAAGCCAAACCTTTTGCTTTGGTCTAGATAGTTCTGGTTTGTTCTGGTTTTAGGCACTTTGTGTTTAGAAACTAAAACAGAAGTAAATTTAATAAAAGAAATGCCTAAGTAATACACATCCACGATCTCCCATTATAAACGATAAATGCTTCTGGTTGTTTTTCCTAGAGAGTTCACAACTGGGTAAGCCTGGCATAAGCTTATGACATTTAGTGGATGCCCTAAGTGTGCACTTTTTTCTTTTCATTCACTCCATTTGGGGAAGTTCTAGAACTAGATTATTATTTGTTGCATTTATATAATCCAACAGCAGTACCTGCAAGCACCATGCGGAATCGCTGCTTTACCCCAGCACCTTGGCTGCCACACAGGTCTGCGGCAAACACCTCGGGGTCCCGCATATGTTTCAAGTGCAGTGTTCAGAAACCAGCACGTCATTAGTTTTATGGCATCTTGCATACTTTCACACCAGAGTGACAAGGGGAGAAACACTGACAGTAGCATTTCATAACCTGAAGATGAGTGTGAGGGAGGTGCCCGAGGTTTGTACAGGAGTATTTGGGGGAACCATCTGGGATTCTCAGAGGCTGGTAGGGGCTGCTGATCCCTGCAATGCTGGCTGTGAACCAATCCTGTTCACGTTTCATAGCAAAAGAATGGGAACTAACCGCTAATGTTCAGTTTCACCCAAAAAATAATCAAGTGTCAATCACTGACTGAATATAAGAGAGTTGGTGGCAGCAGGGAGGTTGCTCTTCCTACCATATGTCTTTTCTCTTGCTTTGGATCCACGGTGGCATTTGTGAAGTGTCAGTACTCAATTCTTTCCATTACCTGGTTTTAATTAACCCCCTAAAGCCCCATTGTGCGGCTGGTGATATCAGCTGGGGCTCTGAATAGAAGCCAGCCCTGTCAAAAAATTTTGGAACAAGCTCCTCTTGAATGGGCCCAATGAGCCAGGGGGCTGTTTCCTTCTTAATCCCACATTTAATAGCACGAGCTGGGGACAATAGGCAGCTTCTCCAGCTTTTTGCAGCTTGATTCCGTTTGACATATCCAGCCCTCTTTTGTCCCCCTGGTGAGGACACGCCACCTCCGCGTGCTCTGCACGGGACACCCTCCCTGAGTGTCACCGAGATGAAATGGCCCTGGGCAGCCTCTGCCTCCGGACCCGTGCTGCCAGCTCCATCGCTGCCCACAAAGCTGCCTACCGGCAGGCAGGGCTCTAGCCAGCAGAGCAAAAAAACCTGGATGCCACTGGTTTGGGTTGGTCTTTTTTTTTTTTTCCCCCCATATATTCCTATAAGGATGTGTTTCCATCAAAGAAGTCAAGGATTATAAGATTTCACCATGGCAACATGCTGTTATATATGCAAATGTAAAACTGGAAAAGGGGGAAACCTTTATTTCTCATAATTAGATGACAAAAGGGTATAACATTGCAATTTTCCATATACTTTGCAACTGGAAAAATCATCCTCTCCTCTGCCATCTTTTTTTCTGGAGAGCTGTTTTTCTTCAAAAAGAGCTTTTGGCTGGAGACTGTGGAAGAAATAAATTTTTAAAATTTCATTTCTATTTTATTTGAGTGATAAGGTTGACACTTCACCTGAACAGTGGCTAAATCTGACTGGCTGCTGCTGTTTTGGGCAGGCATTTGCAATCCAAAAGGATGAGTAAAAGATCAGTGTGATCACCAGTCTGGGAGCCACATTTTAACTCAGAAGACTTCACAAGCAGAAGCTGTTCTGCCTGTGACCTTTCATTTGTATTTACAGCACCAGAGCTGATCACATGTTCATTAGATATTTCTTCAAATGCCTGCTGCATGTAGAACAAGTGGACTAATTAGGTTTAGTTTTGAAAAAGAAAAGTCCTAGCACGTGTATAGTTGACTAAGTATAAAACACTGAGCAGCACATTGTACAGAGAACACCTGTTAGCATCTTTTTTTTACTTGTCCACCAGTATTTATCTTCATCACTTATGCAAAAAACCTTTAAAGAGTAACACAAAAAAAGCAGTGACCAGCCTCAGTGTCAGATTATTCCTACCTCAGGAAAAGAAAAGGTTGAATTATAGCATGTACTAATCCAATCTATTTTTCACATTAAAAAAAAAGAAAAAACAAAACAAAACACTATAAAGGCAGTGGCCTAGTGCTGGCCCAAATTTCTACATGTAAACAGCAATGTGTGGGGACTCCATCTTTGGATGGTGCACTTAGGACTCTTTTAAACAGATCTTGTTTTCACAGTAATGAGTGTTTCCAGGAAATCACAATGTCTTAGGACTGGTTACCAAAGATGAAACCAAAACTTAGTAATAACTCCTCTAGTTTGTCTATATACCATCCAATCAGACTTTTTTCCCCAGCTATTCATACAGCCCTCTTTCAAGGTCCCTTTAAAAATAAATTTCTTTAATGATGCCTGCAAACTCTCATCCTGGCCTCCAAGGATTTTTTGCTAATTTGATGAAGACCACACACATAAAATCAAATGCTTTTGTCATTTGTTTCTCTTTGTACCCACTTTCTAAAAGAAAGCATCGCCTGTGTTGTCTGATCATAAACATTGGAGTTCACAATCTGGCACCTTTCCAAATGTTCATTTTTCAGGGTAGCATTTTAGATAATTGTTGAGCTTCATGGTAACTATCAATGATGTGACTCGCTGGAAGCACTAGCACACTTTTCTGTGTCCTGATGTACCTAATGGTCTCTTATTGGACTGGCTTTAAATCTCTGTGGTTTTAGTCCTCACCAACTCAGCTAAAGCAGGGTTTCATCCTGTGACTTTAACACTTGTAAGAATATCTAGTGGTAAAACAAGTTCTCTTGAAAATGGTATTATTAAAAGCCACATCAACTGGCATACATCATTGAGAGTTATTAAGCCTTATTCTAATGGTGCATGGAAATATCATACCGTACATACTTCCAGCCGGTACATACTTCCAGCCACATGAGTATGGCTTGTGATCTCAGTTCTCAAGCTAAGCAGTGTTTATTCTAGTAACTATTTCCAGCACAAGTGAACGCTGAAGCGTCACCCATCTAGGTGCCAGAGGCCAAATCCCTCAGGGCTATGACATCCATTAACTCAACACCTAACCCTTGGGCACCTGGGTCCTGACATAAAATCCCCACTGCTCAGCTAGGCACCCAAGCTTCCAACTGCTGAAAGAGGTTTGGGTTGGGGACAGGATGAAATTCACCACAGCCAACCTGCCCAAGTCAGCTAGTAACGTGCTGAAAAGGTATGTCTGAAACACAAGCTTCATGCACTCGTCTGGAGCAATCCTGTATGCATTTGCACCATGCCCAAATAGGCTGGCCTGGCATTTACATGTTGGCCAACTTAATCGTATCACATAAACCCCTGACCACACTATTCCCGTTCTCCTTCCTTCAGTGTTGTCAATATAAGGCAACTCGTCTACACTGACTCCTTCAACTCCCTCCTGATCCGACTGGCCAAGGGCACAGCCGTTGTCAGGCAGACTTCTTGCCAAAGAAGGGGCTCACTTCTGCTATCTGCAGAGGGTCAAATATTATCCATAGGCCCCTCAAATACTTACTTGTCTCCCCTTTCTCTTTTTCTTTTGCTGTCCTTGAGCTCCTGCAACGCCTAGGATGCCTGTACTGGGTTTGCGTGGCAAGGTTTTGGTAGTGGGGGGGAGTGCAGGGGGGGTTACAGGGGTGGCTTCTGTGAGAAGCTGCTGGAAGCTTCCCCTGTGTTGAAAGAGCCAATACCAGCCGGCTCTAAGACGGACCTGCCGCCAGCCAAGACCGAGCCCATCAGCAATAGTGGTAGCGTCTCTGGGAGAACATATTTAAGAAGGGAAAAAAGTTGCAGGGCACACAGAAACGGCAGCCGGACAGAGGAGTGAGAACATGTGAGAGAAACAACCCTGCAGACCCCCAGGTCCGTGAAGAAGGAGGGGGAGGAGATGCTCCAGGCGCTGGAGCAGAGATTCCCCTGCAGCCTGTGGGGAAAACCATGGTGAGGCAGGCTGTCCCCCTGCAGCCCAGGGAGGTCCATGGCAGAGCAGATCTCCACCTGCAGCTTGGGGAGGACCCCACGCCAGAGCAGGTGGGTGCCCGAAGGAGGCTGTGACCCTGTTGGGAAGTCCACGCTGGAGCAGGTTCCTGGCAGGACGTGTAGGTCTGTAGAGAGAGGAGCCCACGCTGGAGCAGGTTTTCTGGCAGGACTTGTGACCCCGCAGCGGACCCATGCTGGAGCAGTCTGTGCTAGAAGGACTGCAGCCCGTGGAAGGGACCCACGCTGGAGCAGTTTGTGAAGAACTGCAGCCCCTGGGAAGGACCGAAGTTGGAGAAGTTCATGGAGGACTGTCTCCCGTGGGAGGGACCCCACCCTGGAGCAGGGGAAGAGTGTGATGAGTCCTGCCCCTGAGGAGGATGAAGCGGCAGAGATAACATGTGATGAACTGACCGTAAACCCCATTCCCCATCCGCCTGCACTGCTGGGGGGGTAGGTAGAGAATCCGGGAGTGAAGCTGTGCCCGGGAGGAAGGGAGAGGTGGAAGAAAGGTGTTCTGAGATTTGGTTTTATTTCTCATTACCCTACTCAGGTTGATTTGTAGTAAATTGAGTTAATTTTCCCCAAGCTGAGTCTGTTTTGCCCATGACAGTAATTGGTGAGTGATCTCTCCCTGTGCTTATCTCGGCCCGCGAGCCCTTTGTTATATTTTCTCTCCCCTGTCCAGCTGAGGAGGGAGGGGGGAGTGATAGAACAGCTTTGGTGGGCACCTGGTGTCCAGCCAGGGTCAACCCACCACAATGCCTCGTTAGCCTTAAAACTAGACCATAAGATATATTTCATCTTAAGAGGAAAGTAGCTGTTTTCCTTGTGATGATGGCCCCCATTCCCCAAGCTCTTCCCTCACTCTCTGTAATGTCCCTGATACCCCTGTGAAATCTCCCCATTGGTGTCCCATTGCCCAGGCATTGTTTTGTTGGAGGGGCCAGAAGTGCTGGTGAGGGGAAATCAAAGCACAGAGTCCCCAGGGAAGCTTAGGCATGGCAGACACTCAGGAAGATTCAACCAGAAAGGGATAAGACAATGAAATCTGTGGTCAGCGATGATCTCAAACCATACGGATCCCAAAAGTCTGCAGGCATCACAATATGAAGTCAAATAGATTTCTCATGATTTCAGAGAAGTAATTTCAGGTGTCCTTAGTGCCAGTATACCATCTCATAGCAAAATAACTATCAGGACAGTAAACTTTAGCTAAAGGAGTCATCTTTAAAGAGACAGCTTGCCCAGCAATAAATGTAAGGGGCTGTTGCCGAGAGAGAGAGAACAATCTAAGATAATACAAACTAACCTAAAGAGATTTATATGAATACACTTACATATATACTTCCTAGGAAATAATTTGAAAGAATTAACAGATTTGAACAGCATCCTGACTAAAACTTCTCACATTTCTTTCCAAATCCTCACAATTCACTGTTTTTTAGACAATCTCTATTATTGTGTTGGGATCTATCCCTGCCAAGTAAATGGGGAAAAGATGAGATTTCATCCTAAAAAGGAAGAAAGTCCTCAAAAAACCATGCAATTAAGCTGAAGGAATGAAATGGAAAAGTTGTTTTCATATTAATAACTGAGCTGATGAAGGCTGTACAAAGTTCAAAGAATTGATATGGTTTAGAGTAGCAAGAGCATTAGGACTCATGTGTGTCTCCACACTTGACTCCAGTAATTGTAATAAAGTCAGTATCATGTTTAGTCTTGAGATTTTTTTCAGGGCTTTTTAGTGATTTTACTCTTGACAGACTGTGTGAATAAAATCCCATGTTTGTAAAATGTTTATATTCATTTACTGTGGTTTCATAATTCTGTAAAATGAACTGTTCTCCAGAATCAGGACTAAAGCACAGGGGTGAGGCCCTTTTAGCTAGAAAGCCTCCTGCTCTCTGAAGATCCACCTGCTTTATGAAACATTTTAGTTTTCATATCCTAAGTCTGTATTTGAGCACCTCATTTCTTGTCCCAGGTGGATTTGTACCAGAAGCCAGGTAGGCAGGAAGGTTATTAGGAGTGCTGAGGGGAAAGCTAGCCGGCTGGCTGGATTTGTTATTTAGTTGGGTATCAATGCTGGAAGCACATTTGGGATCCAATAAACAGTAATAGACCTGAGTCAGTTACTCTAAGTGTGTAAAAATGGTCACATCCAGAAAAAAACAACACTTAAACTGAGAACAAGCTTCCAGCCTTTGCCTCCAGTGTTTGCTGCTGGATATGTCGTAGGAGCAGACAGAGATCAGAGGAAATGAAGCTTGCCAGAGGCTCTGAATGTTTCGCACCTCTTTCCTCTGCCTGCTCTTTCAAAGCCTAATTACACAAAGGTAACGAAAGCCCTTTTGCCTTCTGTAAAAGGATAAGGATTAAGTGGAAGTTTGCTGGTACTGAGTTCATTCAGCCACACTTGCCTCATCTGATACAGAGCCCTGAATGATGTCTGAACAAATGGTTCGGTAGGACTGGGATATTAAAAGCTCTACTGTAAGGTTTCTTTCCTTCATTTTGTGTAAGGATCTATCCTTTTCACTGGATGGTGCCTTGTTTTGTGATGATCAGTGAACATGGGAAAAGCAATTAATCTAGAGGATCCTAAATAGGGACATTTTACACAGGAAACAAGAGGCACTTCTCCGCAGCAATAAATAAATGTGCTCTATTTAAATGCCATTTCTACCTTGGGTTATGAGATAAAGGTGTGACACAAAGGGAAGGACACATTGTAGAAATCCTGCATGATATATGGTGCAAGTGTACTGCATCAACATTTAAAAATGATTAGATGCTGACCATCAGTAAAAATACAATTGTTCCCAGTGTTCCACTTCAAACACAGAAATGTACTAAAAGGAAATGCAGAGCATCAGTAATGAGATTTATTACTCTAGAGGTGAACATGGGGCACTTTAGGAAAACTGAGAAAGAATGACCAGAGATGGCCTCAAAAGTGGCAGATAAGTGTATGTAAGAGTGACACAGTTTTGGTCTATAAGCCTGGTTTTGATCAGATTTTTTTGTAATGGATTTTAATGGCAATGAAAACTATTTCCTTTCTACTAGCACCACTGTCTCTGAGCAGCCATGAATTTTCCCATGAGCATATGGTCAAATGCAGCCAGGAATATCTTGCTCTTGCTTAAGCCAACTTCGTAACTCCCACTGAAACTGCTGAGTCTTAAGCACCTTCTGCTTTGTTTTCCTTACCAAGACATAACACCCTTTCATTGCATCTTTAGTATAAATCCTGCTTTTATTTTCATTCCCTGTTACTTTCAAGCATCCAAACCAAGCCAGCATCTTCCCTGAACCGGGCTCTTAGGAGAGTAATTCCAAAGGCTCAGGCAGGGAGACAGGTAACTGGATTCCCTCCCTCCATCCCCCCCATAAAAACTACCCTTGACCAGACCTAATATGTAAGCTCTCCCCAGCTTCACAAATCTCCCTGTTCCTTGGGAAAAAAAAAGGAGAGAGGAGGGAAGGAAAAGTTACGTGATCAGCAGTGCAGGCTAATGGCCAACATGACGGACACGCTGGGCGGTTTGAAACAGGGAGTCGCTCCGAGTACCAAGGTCCTGCCAGCTGCTCCGCCCTCGGCTGCGGGAATGGCAGCTGGGCACCTGGAGAGGAGTATTGCTCTGGAATCCCTCGCAGCATTCAGCTCAAAATAGGCACATCTAATCCCAGGCAAGGCACCCCTGCCAGAGCTGGGACGGCCACAGACACCAGTGGCTCAGTAGCCTGGGCCCAGAGCTCCCAGGAATGCATCAGCAGCGGTTGCCCCCGGTGCCCCTGTCCTGCTCCCCCCATGCCCACATCCCGCTCCCTCCATGCCCAGGGAGGCTCCGGCGAGGATCTGCCCTGAGGAAGGCCAGCGGTCGCCCTGGGCTCCCCAGGCCCCTCCAAGTGCCTCCCAGTTTGTGATGACAAAGAGCTGTGCCCCAGCCTGCGGCGGGGAACTGGAGCTGCGTGGGGACAGCAGGGAGGGCCACGGGAAATCCCAAGCACAGCCAGGACGAGGAAAAACTCAAGCCATCTCCGGTTTCTCCCCCAGCCATCTGTGTCCCCTCCTGGCCAAGGGGGCCGAGCTGGAGGAGGGCAGCGGTGCTCGCCCTGTGCCGCGGGGGGGGTCTGCCTCCTGCGTGGGAGCTGCTTCAGCACGACACGGGGCAGGCGTGCCACGAATTCATGTCCTCCGCAGGCCGCGGCGCGAGCAGGGGAAGAAGTTCCTGCATTGCGCGTGATCCAGCAACGCTGCCGCCCGGGGTTCGCCGCCTCGAATCGCTCGTTAAGTTGGAGGGGTGAAATCCGTGACAGAACCCGATCAATACGAGCCAGGGAGCTGACCTTTCCTTCTGGCCAGGCAGGCTGGCTTTACAGCAGAAAACGCCCCGCGTGTGCCTGTGTGTGCGCGCAGGCCGGTAGGGCACCGCCACCCCGCTCCCACTCCAGCGGCCGCCCCCGGGGCAGGGGCGCCGAGGACCCCGCTCCCGGCCCCGCCACGCCGCCAGGCGGCGCTCGCCCTCCGCGGGGCGGGCAGCGGGCAGCGGGCAGGAGCGCTCTTCTGCCCGCCTGCTTCTGCCGCGGCAGCGCAGCTGCGGGCGCCGCCTGTGGGCACGGGCGGGCGGGTGCTGCGGGGCCGGCAGGAGGGGCAACACCGCCCCCTGGTGGCGACCGGTCGCCACTTCACCGCCCGTGTCACCCCCCCCACACACACCCACCCCACCCCACCCCCCGTACAAACAGAAAGCACGCGGGGGCTTGTTTTGGTGCCCGCCGCGGGCAGATGAATTCAGGACGGAGTGTTTTCTGCTGATGATTGTTACCCCTGAATGCAGGCAGGCGGACAGCGGCGTAAATGGACTCCGGAAACAGCAGCCTGGCTAGGGGCTTTTGGCAAACCGTGATTTTCGATTGCTTCCCCCCTCAGCTTTGCTCTCACATCTGTGTTTTGTTTGTATAAAAGATAAATCCCTCCTACACTACTGGAAATCCCTCTATTGACGCTAATTCCTTAATTTGCTGCTTAGATCTTTGCAACATCTGCCACGTCAATTTAGCAGGTTTTTCAAACCACAGGTATGTCCACGCAGCATTTTGCAGGCAGGTACAAGCTCCCTCTGCCCTCGCCCTCAGGCAGCTAAACAAAAGCCAGCTGCAAACTGAAATTTGGCAGCACACTTTCTGTCCTCTGTCCTTCCCCTTTCCACCTCATGGCCCCTTGGCACAGCAGCGGGGCGACCTCCGCTGCCTGAGGAGGATCGCAGAGACACACCTGCAACACCTGAGCTTCTCCTGCCCCTCTGGTGCTTTTGGACTGTCAAGCTAAGCTGGCCATCTACTTCCCTAAAGATCAAACAGGTTGTTGATTACTAGACGTGGTTTGTTATTAGCTATATTCATTGTTGTAGAATTGACTTAGAGACTGCTGGGGGGGGTGGTTCATGTGCTACAAGAAGAGGAATAAAAAGGAAAGGTTGATGGGATGGGAAGTTCAGCCTGTACCTCAACTGCACACTGGTTCGGTTTCATGGACCTGCTACAGGTTGCACCTCTCTGAGGAACAGAGGGGCCCAGTCCCTCCCCTCAGAGATCAGTGGCTCCGGCTGGCAGACGAGAGCTCCTTGCTGTCCGAGGACATGGAGAAATGGCACGGTTGGCCTGGCACGTCACTGAATACCAGCAGTCTGATTTTCTTACCGATCTCTAAGAGGCTGCATTCAGTGGGAGATGGGGAGAGCTGAGCTTTATTGGGAATCTGTACGCAGCTGCTCAGCTGCAACGATGTTCACAAAGCCAAGATCAGTAGAGCCACACGTCAGCCAAAATCTAGGCATAACCACCAAACACCTGAATGGTGCCATACATGAAATCAGCTGGAGGTTTTAGTCCAGCTGTTAGCGGATGACTGTCCCTACAATAAAAACTACAGTCATAACTGATGCCCCAGTTCCTCTGGGGACTGTTGAACGTGACCAACTCCAAGCCAACAAGTCATGACATATAGCTCCTAAAACAAACAATATTGCAGTTACCCTGTGTAACGTAAGCCCATACCTAGATACCCCACATTGGTGCCAGCAGAATAATGACTGTTCATCATGGGTGAGGCCCATGCTGCTCAGCTTATTCAAACAGCATTAAAATAATATATTTTTTTCTATGGTGTGCAATTAGAAAATACAGTTAAGTGCCCTGCAGAATTATACTCCTCAAAATCACCTGTTGGATTGGATGAAGCCAGTATAAGGTCTTCAAAGCAAGTGTTTTTAACAGGAGTAGATTTATTTTAGTTGAGACTTTTTTGTGCTGTACAAGTGCTTGTACTGTATGTAGAGCAGTAGGAGCAAGCATGGCTATGCTTGAGAAAGAACATTATGTCAGGTAGGCTCCACATTTTGGGCTAGGCACACTATTTTGGCTTCCTTCTGATAAGAAACCAAAGTCCTCTGAAATAATCTGGCTATCAGTGCAGCTAGCTTCTTTCCTTGTTTTTCATCAGGTTTCTCAAGCCTTAGCTGGAGAGTTGATCTCTCTTATGTGTACACTGTCCTTGGCCTGTGGCTTCAGATGAGCACTGGCTGCTGCCAAGTGTGAAAGTGGGGGTCTGGTGTTTGCTACAAAATGTTTATCCAAAGTGAGGTTCTGGTGTTTGTTTAGAAATGTTTATGCCTTGACAACAAAACATCCAGTTTACTTTATGGATGATACTGAACAGTGACTACCAACCCTAATGGTTCAACCCTAATCAACTTAGAAGCAAGCATTGATTTATCACATCCAATCATCATTCAATTCACATGGTTTTAACACTGCTGTAATATGTATATATGTAACATTTGTGTTTATTATTACTCTATGTCAGCATATAGGATATTATACTATTCCATACTGTGGGATGTATGTTTTGTTCCATAAAACCTCTCTGCTACTTAGCCTTTTGCAGAATTGCTGTTTATTTTTATTGATCTAAGGCTGTAGCATTTCCGATGCATTATAGGATTTCTCATCACATTCACAGGAGAAGAATGCACAGGACAAGGGGAAAAAGAACCCCAATCTCAAGCTTTCACATTCCCTCTGGAGGAACGCTGAAACTCAGAATAGTTTCCCAGTTCAAGAAGCTATATATATACACACACACACACACTCACGCACGCACATACACAGAACAGCTAACAGGTTTATTTCTTTTCCTGCAAAGACAAATGGCAAAAGGTATCAGTCATCTTATGCAAGTGCTTTGGTAGCAGTCCAGTTTGCACACAGATGGGAACATGTTACCTTTCCCCGTGATGACATAGTGAGAGAAGCTGGACATAAGCTGGAGCACGGCTGGACAAAAGCCACTTGGCTCACTTATGAGTCCCCCAAACAGAACTGAACCCAGGCAAGGCTGGTATCCATCCTTCAGCCTGGCTCTGAACCCATTAGAGGTTTAGAGTCTGATCCTGCAGTGTTGTGAGAGCTGAAATGAGAGAGATGGGAGTGCATACTGCAGAATCTGGTCCTCAGGGGAGTAACTTACCGATTAAGAGAAGAAGAAATTGCTGTCTAATGGACTATGGTAATACTGAGATTGGTGGTTGCTTGTGGTAGCCCCTTGGCTAAGCAGAGAGCTACCCACAAGTAGAAAAGCGGGCATGCTCCTGCTGTGGTTACCCTACAAGATGCTGGGAGTCAGAGGGAAAAGGCTTAAGGAAAGCTAAAGGTTGGGCTGGATTTCAGCCACCATCTTGGCAAAGTTAAGGCTAGAAACTTGGCAACAGAGCTGTTTGTTTTAGAAAAGGCAAGACTCAAAATGACCGTTTTAAAATTTATTTTTAAAATATGTGGTCCACCGAGAGTGAGGGGGAAAAAACAACTTACTTTATTTGCAGATTATATAGTCAGGAAAACTTTCTAATGCTAAGTTTGATTAAATACTGAAACAAGTTAAACAAGAAGGCATTGGAATCTCTTTAAGTGGAGATTTTAAAAAGATGATCTAGCTTTACAGCCTAGGGAACAGAGTATACAATGTTTTCAGAACTCTTCAAGCTCTGCCTTTTTGGGTTTCTGTGACTAGTTTTACTGTGTCCAGGAGAGTCAGCTAACCCATCCACAGCTAGAGGACAGCAATGTGGGCAGTCTCTGTGGAGCAGGAAGTTACAACTAAAAGAATGAACTCTTGACCGGGGTTGGTTTTTTTTAGTTTTCAAATAGTTCAGAGACTTAGTTGGAATAGTGAGACTGTGTGGGCAGGAAAGGCTTGACAGCAAGGATTGTGCTCCAGGCAGACATGAAGGAAAAGGTGCCGTCATTTAAATGGCAGAGCCCCCCGGTTTCCCCTCCACTCCACTGCGTGACTTCAGGAGCTCTGCTCCTGGGTCCCTGTTTCTTTCTGGACCCTTCAGGGCAGGGGCCTCCTCTCGGTGTGTACAGCAGCTTGTATAAATAGCAGTATGATGTTAGTTGGGCTCAGAAGATGTTGCTCCAATTCAGATATTAACAAGTGGTACTAATAGAAGTTGGGGACCCAGCTCGTGCCCTGCGGCAGCCCACGGGCAGGCTGCGTGCCACAGGATGGCAGCCGCGCACCTCGCACCGAGCCATCCTGCAGATGCCATCTCTCCACCTCCCTCTCCCCCTGCTAGATAAGCAGCTCATAAAAAGGGTCTCTGGAGGGAAACCACAGACTTTGAAACCTGCCTCCCCTGTGTAGCTATAGCCAGGCACTGAAGTCTCACTTCACAGAAATTCTCAGTGTTTTTAACATAGACCTGAAGCTACCAGCAGTTTGTTTCACCGTGTTCTCCAAATGCTTGGGTTTGACAATTAACATTTCCAGAGCTGAACCTATACAGCAACCTGAGGCAAACAAACACTGTGCTGAGCTCAAAGACTGGGGTGAATAGTTCAATACCAAACAAACCAAACTTGGGGCAATGAGTCGATACGCTCAAGGGCAGGGCTGTCACTCAGAGGGACCTCGGCAGGCTGCAGGAAGGACAGACAGGAACCTCAAGAAATTCAGCAAGGACAATTACTAAATCCCGCACCTGGGAAGGAATAGCCCCTTGCAATGGTAAGGGCTGGGGACTGACTGGTTGGGGACAGCTCTGCAGAAAAGGCCCTGGAGGTCTGTGCTGACAGCAAGCTGAGCGTGGGCCAGCAGCGTCCTGGGCTGTTTGAACAGGAGCACAGCCAGCAGGTCAAAGGGAGGGATTTTCCCCATTTACTCGGCACTTGTGTATTGGGTCTGGCTGAGATGGGGTTAATACTCCCCATAGCAGCCCTCATAGCACTGTGCTCTGCATCAGTAGCTAGAAAGGTGTTGATAGCACACCAGTGTTTTGGCTACTGCTGAGCAGTGCTGGCACAGCATCAAGGCTGTCTCCCCAACATTTTTGCCCTCCCCTCAATGGCAGGCTGGGGCAGGGCAAGATCTTGGGAGGGGACATAACCAGGACAGCTGACCTAAACTAACCAAACAGATATTCCATACCATATGACGTCAGCTCAGATATAAAAGCTAAGTAAAGGGAGACAGAGGGGGGGCATTTTGTCTTCCGGAGCAACCACTGCGTGTACTGAAGCCCTGCTTCCCAAGAAGCGGCTAGACATCGCCTGCTGATGGGAAGTAGAGAATAACATCATTTGGTTTTGTTTCTTTGCTTTCGCGCGCGTGACCTTTGCTATCACTGTATTAAACTGTCCTTATCTTGACCCACGAGCCTTTTGTTATATTTTCTCCCCCCCAGCTGAGGAGGGGGAGTGATAGAGCGGCTTTGGTGGGCACCTGGCATCCAACCAGGGTCAACCCACCACAACTTGTTAGACTGCATTTGGAGTAATGCTTGTAGTTTTGGGATTTGCTGTACGAGAAAGACATCAATAAACTGGAGCAAGGTCAGGAGAGGGCCACTAGGATGGTCAAGGCTGGAGCACTTGTCCTATGAGGAGAGGCAGAGGGAATGGGACTTGTTCAGCCTTGACGGAAGAAGGTTGGGGGACACCTAACAGCCACCTCCCCATATCTATCAGGAAGTCATCAACAAGATAGAGCTAGGCTTGTTAGTGAAGTGCACAATGGGAGAATAAGAGACAGTGGGAAATACAGGAGGTTCCAACTTGATATAAGGGGAAAAAAAATTCTCAAACACTGCAACAGGCTCCCCAGAGGGGTTGTGCAGGCTCCATCCTTGGAGGTTTTCAAGACCTAACTGGAGAAACCCCTGAGGAGCTTGGTCTGATGCCAGAGCAGACCCTGCTCTGGGCAAGAGGTTGGACCAGAGATCTCCTGACAGCCCTTCCAGCTGAGTGACTCTGGGATTCTGTGAAACTGCCTACCTGACAGTACCCTCCTGAGTGCTAACGGATGAAGAGCTGGGGATGCAAAAGCTGGTTCTGTACCTCATCGCCTGCATAGCTGTGTGTGAAGAAGAGGAGCAGGCTTTTTCAAAATGTCAAAAATCATGTGTGCAGACATAAATGTGTGAGAGACAAATGAGTCCTGACCAGGGCTTCCCATTGCTCCCACCTATAATGTGAAGTTGCAACATCAACCTCTATGCAAGTGATGTCTAATAAACACATTGCCCGCAAGTTCTCAGCAGCAAGAGGAAATCACTTGTAAGACTGTGGGTCTCATCCTATTTTTCTTGAACATCAAACTCTTGGGCATTGCAATACAAAACTTTTTTAGAAATCACTAGAGCAGACACCCCCCCCCCCCCCGTATTTCACAGTTAGCATGAATGGCACGCACATTTTGTAGTGTATAACAAAGCCACAAACCATAAGCATGGGGAAAAATCTAATAACCTTTAATAAACCATGTTTTTACAATTGACAGCATCTTATATTTTCACAGTGAGGCACATCAACAGAAGGACCTTTCTTTCCTTCTGCCACAACATGGCAGTAGCAACATAAGCAAGCAATGTGGTGTGTCAGGGTGGAAGAGCAAGAAGCTGGCAGTAACTCAACTTCAAACTCTCCATTTGCCCCAGGGACAGCTCAGCCCTGCAGAAAAAAAGGATGAGCCAGCCTTAACAACCTATCATTTTCTTCTATATTGCTTGTGCCAGATGATATTTTGCAAGAAAAGATTACAGTCTGGTTAAGAGAAGACTCTTTATTGGTTTACCCTTCTTTCATGTTTTGTGCTGTTGAATGAGAAGGGCAAATAATGCTGTCTTTTGAGGATGTTAATTCAGAGTTGCTCCAAACCTGTTGGTAACAGACCCTTAGAGTGGAGGTGCATACAGATGTCAAACCCAGGTTCAGTCAGTTTCCATAGCTTGGCTATTGAGCTGGCTGCCAGCCTGACCCTTTCTTAAATTATTTGACAACACCCAATAGACCCAAAGGAAGACTGAAATTACCAGAAATAAAGGCACTTGGTGTTAGTCCTAAAGCTAAGGATGGTTTGGAGCAAAGAGAGAATGAAGGTCTTCTCCTATTAGACACATCCAAGAAGGGCAAAATGTAAAAAAGTGGAGTTTATCCTGAAATACAGTAGAATGTCTGATAAGTGTATACAGAGTCAAATTTGCCACTATGTGATGTAAGTAAGGGAAAGTGTCTCTTACTGTGTAACATTAACAACTCTAGCAAACAGATCCTATGTAGTCCTCATATTTGCCTGATGCACAGCCCATGCATTTATTACAAAACAGGGTTCCCCAGAGCACTTGTCCTTCAGGAGCTGAAGGGGTATCTTGGGAATTCAGGCATCTCATAGACTTCTGATGGGCAGAGTGCGAAATACTGCTCCTTCAAGTCCGAATAAGGGCGAGAGGGGACTGAATTCTCTCATGCACCAGCTCTTCCAGGAAAAAAAGTTCAGTCACAAATCCCAAATTCAAAAATTAGACAGCTTGCCTGAAATATTTATAGTATAATTGGTTGGATTTTTTCCTTTACATTTGCATATGCAATACGTCTCATAAATGAGTAGGTAGGGCTTGAATCACAGCAGCATTTTAGTGTCTGACTTCCATTGGTTTCAGTGACGATAAAATGCCCAAATACTTCTCGGAATTGCACCTAAATGACACTCTAACTCCTGGCTTTGGCCAAATGCCCTTACTGAGGTAACAGCATCTGCAGTTCCCAGAGGGCTGTTGGGCATGTAAAGGCCAGAGGTTGTTTCTGAAAAAGCAGCAAATATCTTTTCATTTGAATCACAGCAATTCTTACTCTTCATGCTCTGCAGGTGCCCTGCTAGAGTAACTTTGCCCCGCAGCATGGTGCCTCATGGTTTTTATAGGATGTTCCTACTGCATTTCTTTGTGAAGGTGCTTATGACTGGCCTGTTCTTACAAATAATCCCACTGGTTATTCAGGCTAGTTAGAATGAGGGTAGCTGTAGAGATTCTAGCTTTTGGTAGGTACTCTCCTGCGGTAACAGCATTGTAAAACATGCCACAAAGATGTTGTTTTCCATGCTGCATCATGGAGAAGCATCTGCAGCACTGGAGCCACGGTTGACAGCCACGTTGTGACTGAAAATTTGCAGTTAGTCCTTCCAGTTGGGCAAGCAGGCTTTCAAACCGGACCTGTTTTTTTTCTGTTTTAACCTGCACACCAAGTCCCCAGAAAGCGGGCAGAGCAGAATCTGTCCCATAGGGATGGTCATGGGCGCTCCCCAGGCGGAGGGCCAGCGCAGTGCTGGGAGGGGAGGACATCACGCCGGAGGTCCCCTCTCCCTCCCTGCGCACCAGGCCGGCCATCCCCCGCGAACACGGGTCACCGGCTCCCACCGCTTGGCTACATCCCAGCTCCCCTCCTCGAGCAAGCGGGGAGGCCATCGATCACCTCTAAGCAATCCCTTCGTGTACGACGGCACACCCGATGACGTGCGAGCTGAGGTAACGAAGACAGGTAGGGATCCTGCCGCCGTGGCGTTAAGGATAGGGGTAGAACTTGGACCCCTCTCCCGGTTGTCAGGGGAACGGTGTGGGTCGCCGGCCCACGAAAACGTAAAAGAGCAGCAGCGAGTGGGAGAGCAGGCACTGTCGCCTGCCCCGCAGGCTGACCCCGCTCCCAGCCGCAGCCGAGCATCCCTGCCCCGGCAGGCTCGGCCAAGCGGGAAACCGGGCAGTGACGAGCCCGTCCGCTGGCATTTGGAGAAAGAGTAAGTCGCTGTCTCTGTTTTGGCTCTAAAAGGTGGGGATAAATAGCAGAGGAACTTTTAATAGCTTATATTTTTATGAATGAGGCTGTTTCTCTTCCAGCACAATTATTTCCTTGCCAGTAACTCTGTTCCTGGCAGGTTTGGGGGTTTTTTTCAGATTTGTTGTTTTGTATTCACGGTAAAAGAACAGATTCTGCAAAGTTTGTCTTTCATGTGTTGCAATTGTTTATACGCTGTATCTGTATGCCTTAGGTAATAATTAATAGCTCTATGAATAATAACCACAAAGAACGGTGGAATGATTTTGCTCCATTTTGCAAATACTTCTTTAGGCAAGTCTTTAAAGGTGGTGGAAGTGTCGGTGGGAATTATTCCAGCTGACAGGAATTGAGTTATTTTATTCAGTTAAAACTGCCTTGAGGAGAACACTGGAAGAGAAGGATCAGGGAAAGAGCAGGATCAGGGAAAGAGCAGCTAGGACCTGGGTTTTATTCTGCCGTTTAATTTACCTGTGTTTTATTCTGCCATTTAATTTATAAATCAAGCCGCTGATACAGTAAGGACAAAACAATGTAAATACACCATCTCTGTATAGCTCTGGAGTCTCAACAGCAATGACAACATCCACTATCCGAGTGAGGGAACGGGAGCCGAGATAGCTGACACCAGGAAGCCCTGCTCCAGAGTTTCAGTGTCCACCTGCTTAGTGATCATTAACATTTCTTAACAGCTTTCTATCATGTAGCTTTCTCTTCTCACATCTTATTTTCTTAATTTAGGATTTGAACAACAAAAAACAAAGTGTTAAAGTACACTTTTTATACATTTTCATTCATGAAGTAAGCATTATCTTTTGGGCTTGGCAAATCTTTATTTTAGTGTAACGCTTAACTTGAACTTTTGTCCAGGTCAGGTTAGAAAGGGCACTGGGAAATAATAAAAAAAAAAAATGCAGTCAAGCTTTCTTTCCTAAAGTTCACTCAGTGTAAGTACCCTTGCTCCAGGGAGTAGTTGGTTTGACATAAAAGTGGTTTTGAATTTAATTTAAGTACCCCAGTGTTCAAGAACTCAGCTTGAGTCACCAAGAATAACTTTGGTTTTCAGGCAGTGCTGACCACCCATCCTTTGGACACCTGATTTCGCAGAAAGTGTCCCTTTCTGAGGACAAATGAATAAACAGGGATTTGATTGTGCATACCTTACAATTACAAAAGTACTTGTTGTTTGAAAATGTGCTGCACTTGTGCATTCGTGAGCACACAAATTCATGCTTTATGCATGTGCAGACACTTATACACTTTCTTTTTTTTTTTTTTTTGAATACTCAGACTTTAAATCACAACAAGCACAACCCCCCAAACATTGTAGCTTACATACATTCAGTGCATTCAGAGTCAGCACCGGTACTGAAGGAAATTGTATTTGCTAAGGCTTCTCTTCTACAAAAATAAATAAAATTAGCCTATTGGAAGGCAAGAGGCTAGATCGTTCAAGAAGTGAACAAGGAAGTTATTGAAAAGTACTAATCTATAATTTAGAGTAGAAATAAGATCTTTTCACAGTGTAACATATAACTGTGTACTCTCAGGTTTCTCTTTAATACAAAGCCAGGGCACAATTTTGTATTCCTGACCCCTTTTTGATACAGGGCTCTCTCATAAGCATCAGGACAAGAGTTCAAGCTACTAGTGCTTCTGTTATTTGAAAGCTACAGAAGGCACTGCAGAGAAATATCAAACAGTCAACAGGCTGGAATAGCTGCCTGGTTAGATAGTAACAGGAGGAAACTTATTTTTCTGTAATGCCTTCCCTTTGAGACTCTTAAAGCACTTCATAACCACTGAACAGAAAACTGGGACTTGTAGTCATAGGTTGTACTAACAGGCAGGATGGAGGCACACTGCCATAATGGCACTGCTAGAAATAAAATTCCGATTTTCCATTTCATTAGATCAGATTTATACCACTGATTTCAATCCGGTTACACAGGTGCAATGACAAATCCTGCCTATGGTGCCTGAGTGTGTAAGGTATGTTTGATGAGCGGCTGCTTTGTAAAGCTGTGCAGAACAGCGCTCTCCTCCCAAGCTGGTAAAGCTTTATAGCACTTTCTTCTTACTTTTCATTTATGTAAATGCTTATTCTGGTGCAATTCAAAGATGATACCCAGATCGGTGTGTGTCAGCCTTCCTGGACAGCATGTACTGTGTGCACACCTCCAGGCTAGCAAAGCAAATCCTGCCGCTCATCTTGGTCCAAAGCTCTTTATTAGGAAAAGTGCAGACCGCACGTGTGAAGTGGGGCATGAAAATGAAGGCCTTACACATGCATCCTTTCTACTCTCTCAGGGCTGAGAATAATCAAGCTGTGATCTGCCGAGGGTGACCTTCATTCAGGGAAAAAGGGAGGTATCACCACTCCCAATTCTTTGGGAGGACAAGGCTTCCTCCTTTCCCTTGAGTCTTCTCCTATTAATCTGCCTCCCTGCAGTTACATGTCACAACCTCCCCTGCTGTAACTTCTGCCTCCAGTATGGACAGAAGCTTTGCATGGGATGGACAGGCTTGACGATTTTGCAGAGTTGTTTTTAGACAAATTGTCTGTCCCAGAGTCTGTGTACACTGAATACCAAAATACCCATACGCAAATATTTTCAAGGGTCTGTGTGTTGTTCAAGTTCAGTGCAACAGAATTGCCTATTTTATCTTGCATTTTTATCATTGCTGGGAAGGAATCTGTTCCACTGCACTTGACAGCACCACTGCTACAGCACTGGCTGCTCAGCCTAAGGACAGCAGCCCAGGCTTTTGTTGCACAAGCAAATGCAAATACAATTTTCAACTTATTGACAACAAGCACAGATCACACTGCATCCTGGAAGTCTGTAGAACATCAGCTTTTATCACAAAGTTATTTTTCTACACTTATCTGTGGAATAGCTAAATAAATAAGGTAATTGTTTAAACAAAGAGACAGAAAACAAAATACCTCTCTCTCTGCTGTCAGCCCACTTCGGGAACTCCTAAAACTCCCACGGAGTGAAAAGGTCAAATCCAGCACTTTGTTTCTCTCAAGGCCTGAGCCTCCCTAGGGCTTTCTGGTCAAATAATGTAGCTACTCTGCAGTGAAGACTCAGACTAGACTTATTAAGGGACTGACTCTTTGCATTTTACATAACTCTTTACATTTTCTTGTAATCTTGCATTTTAACACTTGTGTAGTTCAGTAGATGTTAAAAGCTAACCTTACCCTTTCTCATGTGCATACCGTTCTTCAAACCAGAGATGTTATTCTTTTCAGTTATGATTTAACAATAGAAGTTTTTTTCCAGAAGATCCAAGAGGCTTTCAAGCAAATTTATTAGCATTATCTTTGAGCAAAAAAAAAAAAAAAAAAGTTCAGTTTACTCTTTCAAATGCCAAAGAAATTGCATTTCAAAAACCTCCAATTAGTCATGATGTGAACACAGCACAGCCACCCAATGGTAGCCCTGTGCAGTCTTTAAAAAACACTTTTTCAACAAACATTTTACAGGTTAGAGCAGTATTAAATATCACCGAAAGAGCACACAGATGAAGGCAAGCCTGGGGCATGCCATGCTCCTTAGAGTAACGGGAGCTTGTCTGCGCTCCCGTTCCCCCTGCCTCCCTTTTGAGGTTTCTGCACGGCAGGTGAGTAATGACTCTGCCCCAGTGAGATCAGCCCAGTTAAGCTGCTGTACCTACCTCCTTGCTGCCACCTTCTCTCTGAAATGCAGTGTATCTTTTTAAACATCCCTCCCATACCTGCATGCAAACAGGAAAAGAAAGAGGCAGTCTTCATAGTTCTTCTAAATGCTTTTGGTGTTGTCCAGCCTTTCACGCTATTTTGATCTAAATTGGGGGGTTTTGGTATTCATCCTGTGTACATTACTCAAGCTGCACAAGATTATATGGATTTAAGCTCCTCTTTGCTTAATACAGCATTTTCACATAGGCACATGTTAACACAAGTGATCAATGAGGGGTTTTAATTAGGTTTTTTTCTGAATAGAGAATGGAAGAAAGCACCCTGTGAAGAAATTAATTGTATAGGCTTGGGACTTCCATTGAATAGGATTAACTTTGCTTGAGACAGTAGCATTCTCACACAACAGTCAAAGGCTTTTTATTGCTTTTTTGCAGTTTTCTTAATACACAGATCTGCAATTAGCAAAAAAAAAAAAAGGTGGAATGATCAAAGCAAATTCAGAAACATGAAATGACACTATTACTAAATAAGCGTTGAAAATCTCCTTTAGCTATCAAAATCTGCAAAGAAAAAGGAGCGGGGATGGAATTTTGTGCTAGAAAACTTTGGGCATAACATGTAATAAAACAGGGATTTCAATGCTGGAAAGAGGATACACATCTAAAAACATGCATGGTTGAAGCAATCAAACCGGAATCATTTTCTTGTGGTATCTATGTCTAGTCCGATTTTCACTTGAAAGGCCCCACACAGGACAAAAATGAACAAGTGATTTGCTAGATTTAGATCACTCAGAATTGTTTTTTCAGAAGCAGGTTATTGCTACTGGAAGCAAGTAAAATTCCCCTAAAATCATTAGGATTTTTGTTTGCTGCTAAGCAAAGAATGCAGCTTCTCTTCCCTCTCTGTCACAGACATCCCAGCTCCAAAGCAGTGGCTGCCTTACCCCTCCCCAGGTACTGCAGGCTGGAGGGACTCCAAGGCAGCTGCTGGGGTCTAGTTTTGCCCCAGTTTTTGCATGGAAGGAACAACTCAATACTGAACAACAAATATTGGATTGGATAGAAAGCACACAAATCAGGAGCCAAAGCAGAAACAGAATGGGTGGCTCTTGCAGAGAAATGTTGTTCGTTTTCTTTTACTTTCTATCAAGACACGCTTGTAAAGTTAGCAAAAAAACCTGCCCCGGGACATCAGTTTTGTACTCTTTCTGTAAGTTCTGCCCTGTTAAAGAGCTTCCTGATTTGCTGAGGAAGGCTTCCTACTCCTTCCTTCTCCTTCACTTCATCCCATCTCTGGGCTGCGCTTGCCTCTCCTCCACCCAGGCCCTTATCACCACTTTTCCCCCTTCTTCTCTCTACAGCTGCCTCTTTCACCTACAGCTACCTCCTTGTTCCACCATACAGGCTGCTGTGGATTCCTCCTCGTCCACCTGCGTCTGCTGAGTCTGTGCTCTGGGGTTTAAGTACTGTGTCCAGGTACTCCTAGACATGCTTTACTATAGACTTACTTAGTTGTTACGGAGTTGCTCTTGGTGCTTAGAGCTGACCTTTCTTCCCTGTTCTGCAAGTATTCAGCTAAACAGATCTGGCTATAACAAAAAGTCCTCCAACTTGGTGTGATGCAAGAGCTTCCCCTCAGTGTCAAGGAAGACTTTTCTAATGGAGCCTACATGGAAAACTGGATGCTGGGTTTGGACTTCAGGAAGCTTAAATGCCGAATGAAAATCAAGAAGATGATACCAATCACCAAAGCCTTCTTGATGATTAACATCTTCAGGCCAACTAAGAATCTCTTGGTCTTGAACATACCCACTTCCACCTCCCCACTTCCCAGAAAGCCCTTGCAGTGCCAGAGTTTCTATCAGTACTCTTTTTGTAATTGCTCAATCTTTGCCTTCTGATAACTGAACTGAGGTACCTCTTCAATTCATAGAAACCAAAATCCACACTTCAAAACCTTTCTGAAGTGTTTTAATGCTGTAACTGGCAGATAACCACTGGGGAAACACTCTCAGCTGTTTGCAGAAGATCTGGATCAACCATCAGTAATTCCCATGGGGTAGTGGTACTCTACATCTGCTCAGTGAAGTTGGGTGACTGCTTACCCAGGCATAAGTAAAAGCAGACATAATAAAAGACCTCTGGGGCGATACATTCGAATTATTATTCAAGACACTGTGTTGTTCCCATATACTGATTTAATTTTTCTCTTCATTCTCAAACACTAAATGTTTCCCACATTGTGACTCTGGACAGCAAGGTGGTGTGGGGGGTATGACTCAGCAGCTATTTTTCTACTAGTTTTACTCGCCTGCTGTTTTTTCATCTCCTAATTATATTTCCAAAACCGGACTATGTAAAGATGGAAAAGGAAGGAAAGTAGGCTTTACCTCCAATTTACCTATGCAGGGTGTGGATTTGTTGAAGGTCGCAGCTGTAACAAAAACTGACCAGTAACTGATAAAAGGAAACGTTGCAATCACAGCACATAATTTCAAAACACTGTGTAATTGTTAGCTGACTGTATAAGAACAACTTAGAAAAAGTATCAGTGCAGTTGGGTGAAGGGCATGTTATTACATCCCACCTATGCCACTCATTTGAAACATGGTTGTTTGGGCATTGTTAGAAATAATAACACCATGAAGAAACCGTGTTGTTAGAATAAACCATCTCTTTGGACAAATTATTGCTTTGCTGCATTGGACAAAGAGATGAACCCAAGGTGGTATTAATTCTGCTGGAGGTCATCTTGCAGCCTCGTAGAGCTCTAGTTTCTTTTACTCAAAAGTTTAAACCAAACCTTCAGCAATAGCACAAGACTCCTCCAGTGCATACCACATTTAGGCTACAGAACCATTCTGTATTATAATCAAAATCAATCAGCTCACTGCAACTGGTTAATGCAAATGTTCAATCACTTCTGGTATGAAAATGTGTTACCATTTTTATTACTCCAGCCCCTTTCAAGGACTGCTGAACATTGGGTATAAGGTTGGACAAGAATGACTGTCTAAAACAGCTGAATTGAACAATTATAAGGAAATAAAATGCAGAAGCTCCTTCTTAGCTTGAGCTTCTGTAGACAAGGGAGTTATTCTTTGCACCAGAACAGATACATAAAAGCAGGTAGGTTTTGGTTACCCATCTGTGAGGGAAGAGCATTCAGATAATTTGCCAAGTGCAGATTTGAAATACCATTCTCATTTCTTGATTTCAGCAATCTGCTAGTGTAAACTAGAAAGCTGAAAAATGCTTATATGATTTTTACAGGACTGTTATACCTGCTATGCTATATTATGCAAGGAAATGTCAAATGGCTTATGGAAACAAGTTGTAAAATCCATTGTGTCAGGTGGATGAGTCTTTAAATAGCTATAGATTTTTAAAGTTTTAAGTAGAAACAACACTCATAGATGTTTTTTCCATAACTGTATGATAAGCCTCCTTTTGCCAAAGCTGGTAGCATAGTAGAAGAGTAAGACATAGACCGAGTCTGTTGGGTTGTTTTATCACTGAAATTCTGTCTCCTATCCATAATCAAGGAAGAAGGCTGCAGAACTAGCTGAACACATGCATATTAAATGCATATGATGAGACTGTTGCTTAGTCTCTGAATATGTACTGATTATAATGGAAGTCTAGCTAAGCTTGATTTGAAAATTAGGGAAGAGAAGAAGGCATGCTCACCAAGCTTCCCTAGAAAATTGTATGGAAATTCTTGACATTTAGCACAATCTGATGCATTCTTTGGGTTTCTATAGGTTATATCTAAAAATAGTTCAGTGAGCTCAAAGGATAAATTATCTTTGTTAAGGGGAGCGGGTAATGCTTAGAGAGAGATCATGGTGTAAAGATGCATCCCACAGCCCAAATTTTCTAATTTTCTGAAGATACTCCATCCTTCTTTGTAAATTGGGAGATGATAGAGAACACAGACCCACAATAGGCAAGATAATCACCCCATATTTTCTTTCAGCTTAATGGTAATATTACAACAAAGAGCTTTTGTGTGTCTCCAAGAGCCCTACTGAAGGCATCTTTGCATTACAAGCAATCCAAAATATAAGGAACTTCTGCAAAGAGGAAGATTTTTGAAAATAACTCTGTTAGCTTTTGCAACTTCGAAAGTACTTCCTGAGAGGCAGAGGGTTTATTCTTTGTGTAGCTCACCATGACATCCACAAACCAAATTACAAACAAACAAACAAAAAAACCCCCAAAACACCAAACATTAACAATTCTGTGTTTCAGTCCTTTCAGTGATCAAACTTAGATCACCTCAACTATTTTGCTTCATAATAACGAGGCGTCATCCTGCAGGTGCACACATTCAGGCCCTGGCCATGTTTTTCAGACACATGCTCTTTTTTGAGCCTCTTTCTTTTCCCCACATCTTCTACCCTGGCAAAGTCTTGTCCCTCAGCTGCCACGTCTGTGAATTTTGCTTCACATTCTTCTTCATCTTCCTTACTGAAACTCAGACTCTTTTGAGCCACTCCTGGGGAAGACAAGCTAAAGACCCCTCCCCAGACTCTTAGTGAAAAGAACCCCTTGCTAAATTGTGACCCCCTCCCTTCTAACAGTGCCTTGACAGCAGTAATAATTCAAAAAGATACAACTCAGAATCATCAAGCTAGTGCTGTTAAGTTTTATCTATGCTTTAGCTTGCTTCTTCCTTGCAAGGGGCAGTACCCCCACCCCTAAAAATTAAAGCCAACTTTTTTCCAAGTCTTAAGCAGTGCAGACAGCAAATTAATTTGATTAAGAGCCATATAATGCACATTTTCCTGTAGATAATTGGTAGCTTAGGTAAAGGTGCATTGCAGGTGACTTTGACACTTCACAGACAGACAACCTGCAACATATATTTCACTGCTTGCATATCACTCACCAAAGCCACACAAAAACTAAATGCTGAGAACTGATTTGATAGGAATGTTTCTGTGTTGCAGGGAGCAGAGGAGGACAGCAAGTATTTAGGGAGATAACATTTCCTGGAATGTCAAGATTTAGAATTGTGTTTGGATTTTGATGGACAGAGTCCAAATGCTATCAGCTAAGCTAAACCAAGAATTTTCTTTGATTGGCTGCAAGACAGTAGAGAACTAAAGGTTCTCCACTCTTCAGGTAGTGAAAAAAATATGAAAAGGAATTAAGAGGTAAAACTAATGAGGCTGCATCGAAGTATTTTATTCTAATGTTTTATGACTACTAAGTCCTCACATGTTATGTAGTAAAAGCAGTATCACCCCTTTTGATGCACCACACCCGGCTACAGAAGGCCCTGTGCTGAAAATAGTTGGAGGCAAAGAAAGTTACAGCAGTAAGTATCACATGTTCTTGTCCTATTCGAAATCTCTCATACGCACCCTCCTATAGCTGCACATGGACATGGCTACTTGCCTAGCTGGATCTTTGGTCTGACAAGATTATGGCCATTCTTATACAAGACCTATATAGTGTAAATGTAAGCAAACTGACTCAAACATGATTTAATTCTGTATGTACTCCCTGAATTTAGTATGATGTTTTCTTAAATGAAGGATACAGTCATTTTAATGCTTAAATCAAATATTTAATCCATGTTGCGGAACATACCAGAAATACCAGTCCAGCTGTTAGCTAATGTTTAACTTCAAAGGTCAGACTCATCCAAGCTGTAGCTGTTCTGGTATCATTACTGCTAGATTAATTTGGTCTCTAGTATCTAAGCATCTAATCATGCATCACAATGAAAATCCTATTACTAGACCTCCATACTGTGCTTATTTTCTCAGCCCTTAACCATGGCTAACAGTTGTGATAAGAAATCTGTAATATCACCACTGTTTCACAACTCAAATTACTTGAGTTTATCTGTTTTGGAGGTAAGAAGAATTCCTAGACAATGTTAACAATATTAGTTTGAACTAAGTAAAAGAGATTTTAATTGAACACTCGGCACTTCTGCATTTCTAACTCCCACCTGTACATGATAACCACAGTGGACTTCTCCTCACTGAACTTATCCAGTCCTGCCCTGACTTTGTGAAAAATTTTGCACCCCCAACATCCTTTGCTAAGAATCAACAAGTCAGCTGTGACCCTAGTGGTTTTGAGATGTCTTGCTCTTGTTCTTGGAAGAAGCAGTGAAAAACTGATCTCTACCCACCATCTCCATGTCATTTGTGCTGTTATAGGTCACCACCATATCCTGCTCAACCATCTCTTTTCCCACCTAGACTCCTACCTTACCTAGTCCCATCTTACTTAAAGGGAAGCCCTTCCACATCTTGTCACTCTTCTTGCTCTTCTCTGAAGTCTAGTCCTGTGGTATCCTTTCCGAAATGGTGGGATCTGAACTGCACACAACAGGCAAGCGCCAGCGAGCAAGTGATGTATGCAGTAGCTCAACAGCACTGTCTCTTTTTTTACATCATTTTCCTATTACATCTTAAGGATTTAATTACTTTTCAACTGCTGTTAAGCAATGCGCTGATGTTTTCGTGCAACTGTCTATAACAAGCTAAAGATCTCACTCCTTGAAAGGATCTGGTGGTAATGTCTGGCCCAGAGTCCACCATTTCTTATGTGCAGATTTTTCTCCCATGTGCACGTGACTTTTGCTTTTCTTCCTTTTCCCATGAATGGCAAAGTCCTGGTCATTTATGAACCATCAGTTTCTACAGATTCACTGACAGGAGAACAAACTTTGAAGAAAAAAAGGTGGACTAGAGGACTATATCCTCTGTAAGTGAGAAATGTGGAAAGTAGGGCACAAACTATTTTGTCAAGATGTAGTTTTGTGGGTTTTTTAGAATTTAGTATTAGTCAAAGAACACTCTCAATTGAATTTTCAGCAGGAATTGAGCTTAAAACATTTAGATCTAAATCACATACCTGGTAAACTACCATGCATATGATAGTGCTAGTGACTAAGAGAACTTTAGTGTGCTCCTAAAAACACTTTCCTTTAATTGTCTGTTAAATGACCATGAAGTTTATAGCAGAAGATTCCACTGTCTAATGATGGAAGATGAATAACAGACAAAAACAATTTGTGTTTTTATTATAAATACCATTATTTTCCTGTTTATTTGGTATGTTTCTCCAAAACTGTAGGTGTACTGCCATGTTTTCTGAGGTGCTGGAGACATGCATTCTGGACATGGATCAATCTTTTCATATGCTAAGGACCAAATTCTGCACAGTGCATGCCCTACTGCTGCCTTCACCTTTGGTCAAAATTTGGCTCTAATGTCTCTTGCTGCTTCAAAACAATTACAGTCAAATCAGACAAACTTTCCAACAAGTTACAAGTAATTTGTTCTGAGAAATTACATTCTGCATTGTTGCTCGTACCATCATCTAATAATATGCCAGGAGAACCCAGATGCTCCTGGTAAGAACCAATGCTGCGCTGAAAACTAAAGGGCTGATAGCTGATAATCCAAGAGTCCCCACCAAACATGCTCCCGACCATTTGAAGTGGAGCATGGCTGGAATGGAAACTTGCTCCATTGTCATGAGCATGGGTGGAGCTGCTACTTTGCTTTGCTGGCGTAAATGAAGTGGGGTAGAGCAACCAACAAAGCCAGGATCTATCCTATGCTAGTTGCTGCGCAGAGCATGGTCAGAGATGGTCCTTGGTCCCCAAAACTTACAGGTTAAGGCTGGAGCAGACGTAGCTTCACATGGATCAAAAGCAGGTTTTATCAGCATGCCACATAGCTCAGAAGGGTATGTGCTGCAGCCAGCAGTGCTTCTGCCTTTAACCACCTTTTCATTTTTCCCTTTGCCCAGTATATCCCACACTCAGTTTAAAGGGAAGGTTATCACAACCCTTACTTAGCAATTCAGGTGTAAAACAAAATGCTCGTCTCTAGCCCTTCCCAGACTGCCTCACTCAGAGAAGTGGGGAGCAGGGTCATTTGTCACCTCTATCTGTTGGGAAGTGGACAAAGAGAAAGCAGAAATGAGAAAGGAGTAGGAGGAGTCCTGCCCCACACAGGGCAGGCAAAGGAGCTGCCTGGATAGAGAAGAGGGTATCCAAGCTGTCCCATAAGCAGATGAAACCATTTAGAGCAAAAGAGCAAAAGAGGAGTGAAAGAAGAATCGTGAAAGAAGGATCATGAAAGAAGACACATGTGTCACAGTTCATTTTTCTGAATCAGTGTAGCTGTGCTTCCCCTCTAATGCAGGGCAACCTGCAAAACTGCAATATGGTTCTAAAGAGATGAGACAGATAATGAGTGGGAGAACCAAAGTAATATTAACTGTTGAGTGGTCTTTAGTATAATAAATTGTTTTTCCTCAGTAGGTAAAGCCGAGTGATATAATTCGCTGAGTAAAAGGAGGAGACGCCTGGCAGCTTGGCACCAGTACTAATGAAGCCAATAGCCTTCCCTGCTCTCTCCTTTTGGCCGGCTCTCATTTTGGCTGGTTTCCTTGGCATACACATCACTGGCAGTTTTGTGAGAAGTCAGAAGAACCATACGCTAATTTTCACCAAGGAAAACACAATTCGCAACTGCAGCTGCTCAGCAGATATCCGTGATTGTGATTACTGCCTGGCAAACTTGATGTGCAATTGCAAAACCGTGCTGCCTTCTACCATGGAAAAAACTACCTACAATAGCCACCTGACCATTTGGTTCACAGACACTTCCATGCTGGAGATGCTTCTCAACTTCACAAGGGTGTGGGATCTGAAGCTGTCCTTCTGTGGCACCGCTCCTCTCCCAACAGAATACTTGGCTATTTGGGGACTTCGAAAGCTCCGGGTAAAAAAAGTCAAGGGACGATTTCCAGAACAGAGTGTAACCATCTACAGCAGCAGCAGCAATGAAAAAGAAAACTCACTTGCGGTGCACAACAAAGACAGGCAAATGCTTGTATATATTTCTTTTCTGGATACCTCGCTTTTCAATGGATATTCTTTGCTGAAGTCGTACAGTGTGGAAAACGTCTCTAGTATCATGGAGCATTTCCCCAGCCTGCTGTACTCCGATGTTTTCTCGACATCAGCTAACAAGAGCTATGTTGTAACATTCATTTACTGAGTTATTTAATAGTCAGTAAAGTAGTCAGAGGTACAGCAAACTGCTGAGAGAGAGATGGGACTTCTTTAAGTTTGTTTGGTTTGGCCAGGAGGAGCTGTTATGGGATGGACAGTTCTGACTGTGATAGCACTCTACAAGGAGGTGTTTAAAGACAGACTCATCAGACTAATTCAGTAAATGCTTTCTTAAGGAACAAAGAAAATGTGAAATGACTGTTTTAGAAAGCATAGGTACAAATTCTTTTTATATATTGTAAGCTAGAGAATTGAGATCTGCAGATAAATTTTGTTTTAAGGTTGTGCCTCAGTAGGTAAAGCCGAGTGACAGACAGAAGAAGACATAACCATGTATGTCCAGCTGTAGAAGAACCTGAGCCTCCCAGCGAATCACTCAGGTTAGATGGGAGCTCGGGAAGTCTCCAGTCCAACCCCCTGCCCAAGCAGGGCCACCTCTGGGATCAGACCAGGCCCCTCAGGATTTTCTGCGGTCAGGTCGCAAAAACCCTCAAGCACAGAGCCTGCACAACCTCGTTGGGCAACCTGCTCCACTGCCTGCTTGTCCTCATGGGGAAACTTTTTTCCATGTATTAACCCCAGTCTTCCCTTCTCCAGGCTGAGCAAGCCCAGTTCCGTCACACTTTTCTCACCCTCACATGCCCCAGCCCCTGACCATCTTGGTGGTTCTCCACTGGACCACTTCAGCTGATCCATATCCTTCTTGCACGGGGGGGGGGCAAAACTGCATGCAGTACTCTGTATGCAGTCTAGTAAGTGCCAGGACGAGGGGAATAATCTCTTCCCTCCATCTACTGGCTGTGCCCCTGTCGGTACAGCCCATTGCTGCCAGGTTCAAGGGGTGCAAGGTGGTTACAGGTTACTCAAACTGGGAGTGCTGAGTTGTCCTTGCCCTTGGCACTTGGTCAGAGCTGGGAACCCTCTGCTTGGGCTGGGTGACACAGCCTCTTACGAAAGCAGGCACAGGCTATGCAGGCAGCCTCCAACCTCAGCGCGCAACTGAAGGTGTGTTTGGGGGATGACCAGGAAGCTGTGTTCTCTGCCAAGCCACGGCACACATCATGGGAAAGTACCGGCCAAGAGGCCACCCGACAAGTGAGACACCACGCTCACAAAGGCATTTTTCCCAGGGAAAGGCCTGTCTCTTGCATGTTGGGTGTGCCAATGCCTGCAATTTCCCCAAATGCCAGGAACTTGACTTCATCTTTTGTGATAATGGCAAGCTCTACTCATGTTCTCCCCTATGAGAAAGAAGACAGACCCCATCCAACGACTCTTGTCTCAGAAGGGAGGCTAGGCTTCTGGCAGACATGTAGCAAACAATTTTCAGACACGTTGCGGGAGAAAGATTGTTATCCCCTGGAAAACATATGTCAGGACTATTTATATAGCCCAGAGTCTGCTCCTTGCCCATGTCTGCAGGATTTGCATTCTATGAGATACGATTCAGCCCAGGATCCATCCACATAGTACAATAAAGGCTTTGGAATAGCAGCTCCTAACAGTCTTGCATTGCCAGCGGAGGATTACATGAAACTGGGATAAAATATGTGTGCTGAGGAGAATGGCTATCAAGATTCTAAGGAACCAATGAATTTACTTCAACAGCTTTAAAGAAAGACTTTTTCTGTAACTGTAATCAATGATGGAGCAGTTTTGCTACGAAGCAAAACTTAATTTTTCAGAATACTTAAATCCATACTTCCATTACTGTGAGCTTCCCACTGAAATCAACAATGTGGTAACTATTGAATTAATGGAGTCTATTTGCAATCGCAAATTAACAGATTTAAGCACACAGGTGTTTGAAGGCTGGGGATTGAACTGGATTTAACTCAACCAGAGAACTATTAAATCAGCTGTTGTAAAGACATTGTTTCCTTTGTCAGCACTTTGGCAATAAACCATAAACCTCCCCAAATCACAAATATTTCTAGCGATACCTCTCAAGATTGTGTCACAGGTTACAAAATGGCTAGGAGATGGAGCTGGGCTGACAGAGATTGGCAGTGGGGTGGGAGGGTGGGGGAATGTTCTGAGCACATTACATGCCTGGAATGTATTACAGACACAGGCAAATAATTCATATAGTCTGTCCAGGAATCTCATGCTCCAACTGTCTGTGCAAGAGTACTAACCTTGCCTTCACAAACTGGCTAGTCACTAATCCTGCACAGGATAGTGTTGTTAAAAAAAAAAAAAAAAAAAAGAGCTGGCACACACAAATATATTGATTTCTAAATGTTACCAACCCTCTTTAAAATCTGGGAAAATCAACCCCAAATATCTTCAGCGAATTCACTGAGGTTCTGCTGCCCTCTAGTAAAAAATGTGCTGAATAACACAGTACTTCCACATTGCCATGACAGCAGTGGTTGGCTGCTGTTACTGTTCAAAATTCACACCTGCAGCAGTAACTGAGAATGTATGTATTCTGGCCTCCTTGGGAAGAGCCATGAGATTAATGAATCCATGGGCTTTCTAACACTGCAAGTTACAGTTCCAATTACTTTTGCCACTGTAGTGTTCTTAATAAGGCTGATGTAAAAGACCTTTTATTTCTGTGCCGAAGTAAGCACTGCAGAGATTTTCCTGGAATCAGGAAAAAAAAACTCAATTACACGCGCAGCAGAAATCCACAGCACCAATATTGCAGTGATCTTTTCAACGCCCCTGCTCTTCTCCAGCAGATACCAAGAACCTGATCTTCCCAATTTCAATTTTATATGGCTTTGCCATATGAAAGTATTGCATTAGAAGCTTGCAGAATTTTTTCAGAGCAATGCATAAAAACATATACCACATATGTTGTGAGTTTTATTAATCCTGTTGGTGGAGGTTTCTTTTATCTGCATGTAAACTACACACAGCAGTACATTAAGCATCACTCTGCAGAAATAATTACGTGATTTTGTGAATCTGTTTTAAATCCTAGCGCAAGACTCACACTTAGCCACACTCAACACCCTATGTTGTGTGATCATATATTTATAGCAATTAATATTTGTACACACAATGGTTTAATTCTCCATGTATCAGGTTCAACCTGTATTTGCCAGTCTTTAACCCTGATGTGTGATTATTGGATATGCCAATCAATGGAAACTGAGGCAATTCTTTTTCTATCAGAAAAAAATGGAGATAGGAGCTGTAAATTTAGTTTTCCTTCCTATTAGTAATTCTGGTGTGACTTTGGGAAGTCAGTACAGATCTAGAACAGTACGAAAGTAACGCATTGCGTTCTATGGGAGATCTTGCTGTGCAGCGGCAGCGAGAGGCTGCAGGAGGCCAGCCAGGCCCCTGCATCTCCTCCTGGGCAGACTCCCAAGGTGGCTGCAGGGGAGTCTGGCCTTCCTGGTATGGCTGGAAGGCTGAAAAGAGGTCCCTCCAGTGCCCAACACTCATGCTTGGAGAGACTGTCTTTAAAAAGGCCCGGGATCTTTTGGCAGATGCCACCAAACTCGTGGTTTTTCTTCTAATCAATGCAGCAGCAGCCACCCAGGCCGGCCCAACTGACTTCTGGGGATGCCCCCAGCCTAGATGAAACCGAACCCCCAAGGGCCCTGCACATGAAAGACGCTACCATGGAGCACTAGCGAAGAGGGCCACCACGGTACCTGCCCCCTCCAAGCCAGAGGCCCAGATTCCCTCAGGGAGGGCAGGGGCTTTCCGGCAGAGGCCGCGCAGAGTCGGGCAGCCAGACGAGCACGCTGGCCGCCGACGGGATGACGGGCGCCGGGCAGGTGTTTGCACCCTCTGCGGACGCCCGCTGCCGCCGTCCCCAAGCTGGCTGTGGAGAACAAGCCCACCAGGCGGGGATGGGGGGGTCGAGGCCGGGCGCCCCCCCTTACCCCGGGGGGACACCAGCCCCCTGCCCCCGCCATGGCGCGCTTCCACGCGGCCCCTCACCCTCCCCGCTCGCGCGCTGCCCGGCCACGTGACGCGCGGCACTGGCTTGCGGCGCTTTCTCGACACAAGATGGCGGCAGCGGCGGCCGCTGGGAAAGGAAGGGGGGGGGGGGGAGCGGCGGGCGGCGAGGCGGGCCGCTCTAGCCTCCACTCTCTACGCTCCCCGCCGCGCCCGCTCTATCCTCCGTCCCCGCCGCCTCTCTATGGTCGGGCGGCCGCTCGCCGTCGGCAGGCGGGCGGCAGCGGGCGGTGGGCGGCAGGGGGCGCTGTGACCGCCGGCGCGGCGGCTATCATGCTCGGGGAGCCGGGCCTGGGCCGCGGCGCGGGGTGGCGGGAGCGGGCGGTACCGGAGCGGCGCGGCGCGGGGGGTCGGTGCCCGGCGGGATGTTCCGCAAGGCGCGGAGGGTGAACGTGCGGAAGCGGAACGATTCGGAGGAGGAGGACGAGGAGCGCGACGAGGAGCCGCCTCAGGAGCCGGCGCCGGTGGCCGGGGCGGGGGGGGAAGGGCCTGGCGAGGCCTCCATGGCGCTGGCGGCGGGCCCCGGGCTCCTGCCGCTGCCCGCCGGCTGCGTGCCCCTCGCCCTGCCCGGCAGCCCCGCGGCCTTCGCCTGCGCCGCGGGCTACGGCGCGGCTCTCGGCTTGGGGCTGGGCTTGGTGGGAGGCGACAGGGCAGGCCTGGGGGCTCTGCCGGCGCCCGCTCTCCTGCCCCCCCCGCCGCCGCCGCCGCCGCCGCAGCAGCAGCAGGGCAACGGGCTGCCGGGCGCCGGGCGCCCCAAAGAGAAGAAGCGGCCGCGGGAGAACAAAGAAGTGCCGCGGGCCAGCCTGCTCAGCTTCCAGGACGAGGAGGAGGGTGAGGCGGGGGACTGCCCGCCGGCGGGCACCGGGGCCGCGCCGTCTTTGGCTCGCTGCCTGCGGGGGTGGAAGGGAGCCGGAGCGGGTCAGCCCGCACCGGGCCTCCGCCCGTCGTCTGCGCACCCCTCGGCCCCCAGGAGAGCCGGGACCCTTGTTTTGTGTGTTCGTTAAGGCGGTCGGGTTGCCCCGCGTGACGTGGGGCTGACGAGGGGTCGTACGAGAGGGGGAGAGCCCTGGGGGCGCGGTGCGGGGGGCCAGGGGTGCACGGGCGGGGAGCGTCCCATCGGCAGCCGCTTCGGCCCGGCTCCTGCGGGGCCAGCGTGCTCCCAGCACCGGGGTGATGTCCCGAGGGTTTAATTCCGGTTTGGGGGGGGGGGCGATTGCCTCTGCTTCGGTATTGCTGGTGCCGGACTGTTGCACCCGCGTTGCACTCGCTGCAGGTGGGTGGCTTGCCGGTCAGGGTGCGGGCTTTAGCCTGACCTGGGTTTGTGCAGTAGCAGGTACTAGGCCCAGCAGGTTGAGAGGCATCTTTCCCGTGGCTTTGTGTTGAGTTTGTTTTCATCTGATGTGGCTGGTGTTCACAGGTCACGTCGGACTGCCTGCTGTCCTAGCAAACTCCCATGTGAAGCCACTGGTGTTCTGTTGCAGAGTTAGTTCATCTAGCCATCCACAAGGTTTATTAGATTAACCTTCACAAATAGTGGAAAAAGCAGTTGAGTGGTTTCTGGATGCTTTTCAGGTTTTGGAGAAATAGCATAATTGTGTTTGTACAGTGCTTCAGCTAATAATTCTGCTGGATTCCAGCAGGCATTGCACTCATGAGTCGGTCCATTAACACTCAGATAATCTGATTACGGATAATAGTTATTATGTATTTAAAATGTTCAAAAAACTATCAAAAAACACTCCTCAAACTCCAGAGTTTGTTGCATCCCACAAGTTCAGGGTGAATAAAATGAGGAGCTTATTTTTATGATACCTTTTGTCAGCAGGAGACTCAGTATGCGTTTTGAATTTTCTTAGAAGGAATTCTTTTGTAATCACTGGAACTTGGATTCTAAGACTAGTGATTTGAAATCTTGGCAGAAATACTGGAAACATGGAATTACAATATAGACTTAAAAAAACTCGACCAAACACTTGTGGATTTCCTACATCAAGCTTCCATTTTTTCTGTGCAATTTAGTTCTTTAACTTATTGCATACCTTTTGGTAGGTTGTAGTGCTGCAGGCATTTGAACTAGTAGTACAACCAAAACCAGCCGTTCCCTTATTCATGAGTTGTGTATATACGTGGCCATGAAAAGACTGTTGACCCAAAATGTTGGGGCTTCATGTTGTTTTCTTCCAAATTCATGGTCACAGTGAAGGATCAGCTGGGGTTTTTTGTTTGTTTGTTTTTTATAGAAAAAGATTACTACAGTCAGATAAAAGCAGGCCATGTGTGTACACTTCTGTGTAACTTCTGCCTTGCTTTTCTGTGTCTGTGCTGTGAACGGGATGAATACCCTTGAAAATGACTGCAAAAAGAGGAGGTAGACATGACTCCACATGAAAGGATATGGGACTGGTTTTGTTGCAACAGTGCAAATGTAAAGTCACATTAAATTACGTTGTTAGTGGCTTTTATTAAGTTCTAGGTACAAAATTAAGAGGTTTAATAGGTAAGTATAATTCTTGGCAGGTCTAATGTAATGTTTTCCAACTTTTCTTTTAAAGAAACTGAAGAGGTTTTTAAAGTGAAGAAATCAAGTTACAGCAAAAAGATTGTAAAACAACTGAAGAAAGAATACAAAGAAGATCTTGAAAAATCAAAAGTTAGAACAGAGGTCAATTCTCCAACAGATGGTAACTGCAAAACTAACAGTAACTTTTGTAATGGAAAAGATTAAGTATTGTAAATACAAATTACTTGTTTTCAAGATGAATTGCTAGTCTTTTTAGAGAATTTAGCATTTAGAACTGAACTAAAGCACACATTAAATGTGTTCATTTGAACCTTACAAATGCTGTTCTGAAGCTGGTAGAGAGTTCTTTGATTCTCTCTCATGTGGAAATGAATGTAGAAGGATGAAACTTCTCAGCTATGTATACAGTTGTCAGTAGACCTCAGTAGTTTCTGTATTTCAGCCCTGTTTATGTCAGATGAGTTTCTTCCTATTGAATTAGGAAGGAATTAAATTAGTTTAGAAGGGTGTCTGGTGCCTATATGACAAGATGTGTCCTTGTAACGCATCTTTTTGAAAAGGAAGATTGTGGGGTGAGCAGAGTGGTGTTCTTTGTTATTAAGTAAATTATTCAACAGCTGCCTGTTTCAGGACTGGGACCTTAGAGTAGACTTGATGATTAAGATGACAGGATGAAAGTGTTGGAGCGGAAGGATCTTTTAGCAATGTACGGTCCGCCAGAGCTTAGAATAGAGCCTGGGACTTCAATTTCATTGTGCTTCTGCTATTGGTTTTTGGGAAGCTCACTGGTAAAGCATAATGATTCCTTTTCCACTTAAGTTTTTATGTAGAGTAATAAGCTACAATGCTATGAATACAAGCCGAGAGGCTTATGATCTAAAGATTGCAATGGTATAGCTGGAGCATATGAGAGTTGAACATGGTCCCATGCAGAAGATTACCCTTTTTTAAGTTAATTAAATTAGTCTTTTAAAAATCTTAAAGATTCTTTATTAGTAGAATCTTTTAAGTTGCCTATGCTGTGCTATGGGGCATGAGCAAAACCAGAAGTTATAATTTTTGTGGCTAATGTTCACGGAATCTGTGGAAACCTGGATCTTAATTCTTGCTTCTGTCATAAAGATCCTTAAAAAATTGCATTTTGCACATGGCTAGTGTGGGCTCATTTTCTGTTTGTCTGTTTTTCAGTCTCTGTAGTTGGTTTGGTTATAGTGCAAAGACCTCATGGCTGCTACTGAGTCAGTAGTCTGGATTCTTTGAACAAATGTTAAAGTCTAAAAACTCAGATATGTGCAGCTTGGATTGGGTAACTGGATTTAACATGCATTTTCTTACATAATACTTGTACCCGCTGCCTGTATCTGTATGTTACCCACCTAATGTAGGGTAATGTTGCACCCAGCCCAAGAGGAAAGTGAAGGGGTTCATTTGAAATGAGTCTGTTCTTGTGGAAAGATTTGGTGTAAGACAGGTAGTGCTTTCTAATTACATACGTAAGAGGCTATGTGAAGATTGTGCACATGATCTTAATTACTGAGTTCCCTCACTTTTTTAATACTTGGCCATGTGTAGAATTTTTAGTGGTTGTTGGGCTGTCTGCTTTGTCAGATTTTATTTTGAGAGGATGTCAGTGACTTAATCACAATTAAGAAGGTATATTTCACTAGATATCAAAATAAAATTATCATTTAACATTTTCATTTGATTTTTACTTTTGGTTTTTAGACCTTAAAAAAATACTTCCAAGTGATCTTTATAAAAAGAGTAAAACATGGGCTTTGTTGTCTTACCAGTCGAACCACCTCTAGAAAAGGCAGGACAGCTTAAGGATATAGGTCAAGAAGACGGGACTGCAAACAGTGAGCATGGTGAAGAAGAAATGGAAGTTGAAAGTGAGAAGGAAGAAGAAAAACCAAAAGCTGGTGGGGCTTTTTCAAGTGCTCTGTCATCACTGAATGTTCTCCGCCCAGGTTTGTTATTGTAATGTCTGATATGTTAACAAATGGTTTAGCCAGCATTTACAGCAGAGTAATGCATTTGAGAGATTAGGAAATATTTTCCAGCAATATATCCAGCATCTGAGAATTCAGGAAACTGCTATTTTCCAAAGCTGTTCAATTTTACAAGCCTTGTGAGAGACAATGCTTTACTACAGAATGCTTCCATCTTGATATCAGTCGAAAGCAGGAATTGAGACTGTCTCTCAAAGTGATGACAAACTGTAAGAAAATCTAGATTTGGAATAGGTGACTTAACATGAACTTTAACTGCTTTCACTTAAAATTCTGTCTTTGGTTTGAATGTCTCAGTTACTGGTGTGCAAGGTGTCTCAAATGTTTTCCTATCTCATTTTGTCTAATGAGGTTCTAGTCAGGCCCTGAGGCCAAAGAAATCAGTCTGAGAAAGTATTTTTGAAACTAATTTACTAATTGTTAGCTAACACTTGATTGCCAGCTCCCCAAATAGAAGACAGATGTCCTTGGGTCCACAGACTTGGCCATATTTCAAGGGAAAAAGAATTTCCTAGTTGACTCCCAAATCATTTTTCCTTTTAGGGGTATTTGCAAAGTATTGCAATATGTATGTTATTGCATCTGTAAAGATATTGCTGGCTTGAATAGAGTATCTCATGTCAAGTATAAAGAGAATCTGAAATTTAACCTTTCATGCATGCCTAATCAAAGTAGTGGTAAAAATTGTTCATGTTTCAAAAAATTTATTTTGGGGGACCTTTCTTTATATGAGTTTTGTAAGTTGCATTAATTTTGTGTTAGGAATTTTAGATTTTTTAGTTAGGTCTGCTTTTCGTGTTTCCCCTCGATTGTACAGTCTTCTCATATTAGCTTTGTCCAGTTTGGTGTCCTCTTAATCACTGAGCTGTCGTCATCTTTTGAAATGGCCGATGTTTTTTGTTCCCCCAAAATAAGAAGAGTTGCGAGCAATATCAGGACAGGAAGTGATACAGTCAAGAACCTTGCTTTCTTCCTCCTTTTGCAATAGTCAGCCCCTGTAAAGGGCTGCTGTTTCTTTAGGAGTATTTCCCATAGGAACATCAGGCTCCTCCTCTTACAGTACATGAGCTGCTGGAAGCAGAGCCAGACTTTTTGGGAAAGATCCCAGCTTTGAGGGTTTCTGGTCAGAAAGTTTGCATGTGCAGCTTATAAGTTGCTTGCAAATGTTTCTGTTTCTGGATTTTTTTCCTCTCACATTTTTTTTCTGTTCACAAAGATGATTTGGTAGGGTGGCAGAGATGAGTAATAAGAAGTCATAATACCTGTTTTGTTGCAGTGGTTGTTTAACAGTGCAAACATCTATCTCTAGGAGAAATTCCAGATGCTGCTTTTATTCATGCCGCTAGGAAAAAGCGTCAAATGGCTCGTGAACTTGGAGACTTTACCCCCGTTGACAGTGAACCAGGTAAAGGCCGCCTTGTTCGAGAAGATGAAAATGATGCCAGTGATGATGAAGATGATGACGAGAAGAGGAGAATAGTTTTTACAGTGAAGGAAAAATCCCAAAGGCAAAAGATTGCTGAGGAAATAGGTAAAACCTTTTTAGAAGGACAGCTGATAAACGTTCACACTGTTTTCACTGCAAGTGCTCCCATTCAACATTTTTAAATAACGTGTTTTTCAAACAGGTGTGAATCTGGAATTGTATTCCATTTCGAAGGAAAAGTACTGCATAATGGAATCTATGTAAAATTTTGACCACAAACTATGTTCCTGTGCTTAGAAGCACACAACTCTACTGAATCTGGTAGAGACTTACACTAAGGTTCAGTTAGTGTTGTTCTTGTACTTTGTTTTTTAGGAAGTATAGCGTTGTGAAAAGGAAAAACATTAGTTCTTTGATTTAGCATTCTTCTTGCTGATAAGCAGGTAAAATAACCTCTTGGAAAAGGAGAATTAGTAAGATATATAGGATTTTAACATTACAGGGTTTTACCAGCAATTAATTGCAAATTTACCCATTGGATTTTTTAAGTGGAACCTCTGTGATAATAATTCACAGGCTAGAGTCCTTCATTCCTTATGAAGAGGAAAGGAGGATGCACTGAGATGTTCCCACTGAAGCATGGTCTCTCAGGTTTTTGAACTCATGGCCCTTACTTTGAATACATTATCTTCTTTTTGTTACCTATCTGTTTTACTTGTATTAAGGTATTGAGGGAAGTGATGATGAAGCACTGGTGGCAGGGGAGCAAGATGAAGAACTCAGTAGATGGGAGCAAGAACAGATACGGAAAGGAATCAACATACCTCAGGCATGTATTTAGTTGTGAACTCTTTTTGGTTTGTTTCTGCATATATTGGCTAAATCCATTACAAACTTGAGTAGTTTACAGAAGGCTGTTTCATCTGAGAAATTTAGTGTGCAACTTCTGATATTCTTAAAAGAGAAATGAGAGGTCAGATTTTAAGTATCCAGTGGTATCAGTTTCATTAGTCTCTGTTCTGGGTAAATACTGATTATGGTGCTGTTAACCAGCATTTATTTGCAACTTAAAACAGCTAGGATAATGACACTTTGAAGAGACCTCTGTTCTTCTTTATCATTAGGTTTGTATAGTCTATGTGCAGTGTGTGTTTCTTTGTTGCTTCTGTATCTTCTGTTGCAGTGTAGAGTTGGAATTTGTAGCAGGTTGTACCATATGTTACCTGTGCATTCATAATGAAGTCGCTGCTGGGCTGAAGAGAGTAGTTGTTTTTTTAAACACGTTTCAGCAAAATCACAACCAAACACTGACTCTAAGAACCTATGTCATTCTGTTAAATAGTCTTAGCAAAATTTAATATAGTCCAAACACTTGGTTATTGTAGGAGTTACAGGCTGGTTAAAATTGTCACATAATAACTTGTTATAAGTATAAATATTTAGAATTATAATGATACTAAGAGTTTGTCCATTTAAGAAGGTGCTTCTGAGGGAATTAGTTTCTTCCACCTTAGGTGTTGGAAGTTCTACACTTAAACCCACTTAATAAGTACATTTTGTAAATGTACCTGCTTACATTTTTCACTTTATAACATTTGAGATGTGAAAGAAATTTTTCCTTTCTTGAAAGTCTAATATAGTACAATTGCATTTCCTCTTCCATTAGGTTCAACCAAGTCAGCCTGCTGAAGTGAATAATCTGTACTACCAGAACACTTACCAGACACTGTCTTATGGTTCATCATATGGCATTCCATACACTTACGCTGCATATGGATCATCGGAAACCAAGTCTCAAAAAACAGATAATACAGTTCCTTTCAAAACTCCCAGTAATGAGATGACTCCTGTTACTATTGATTTGGTAAAGAAACAGCTTAAAGACAGGTAGGACAGACCATCTTTTTAGACTTAAAGACCTGTCCCCTAGCTTTCTGTTCCTCAGGCGTCTTTTAGTCTCGGTGAGCAAACAGAGTTTCATCGCTGGAAAAGTACTGACTGGCACATCCATTTAAAAAAAAAAATAAAAAGGCAAACAAAAAAAGCTCAAAGTGAAGATGACATTGACACTTTGTTCGAAAATCTCCTTGGATTGCTTCTCTGGAAGTGAAGCTTTAAATATGAGGCCATTGATCTTGTTGAAGACAGGTCTGAGTTGCATCTTCTGGACACTGCACAGTCTTATAGTCAAGAATTGAAAGGCCAGCGAGGTGTTTAGCTTGTCAAGTTGCATTCTTTTAAACTGTGAATCAGATTTTTCCCCTTCAGTAGATAACGAATTTAAATTTTAGTGTATACAGGGTTTTTTTGGTTTAAACACTAGAATCTGCTTGTCAGGTACACAAAAGGTCCTACTGAATGAACAACCCAATTGCAGTGAGAAATCATTTGTAATGAATAACTTGCACTTTACATGTCCTCAAAATTGGTTTGTATGCTCCTTGTAGTGTTACAGCCTTTGACAGTGAATTGAGTTAGTAGAGGAGTAAGACTGCTTTGTATAAGCTATAGTTCTCACCATCACCATCCCCCCGCCAAAACCTTTCCTTCCAGTTTTCCTTCAGGGCCAGCCTTGCACTATTCTAAGTGCTATCAACTCCTGTAAAAATTGTGGGAGTGGGCAGTGCAATGCACTCAGCATAGTCTAGCAATTAATTTAAACCTTTAGCCTTGCTATTTATGTAGAGAGGGGAAGAAAGTGACAAATGAAAGTTAGAGAATATGTCTTTGCAGTATTTCCCATATATAGACTTGGTACTTGCACTGTCTGTTTAATATCTCAACGGTCTGAAATATACAGACTTTTGGATGTAAATTTGCTATTTATCCGTTGCCCTTCAGGTTGGACTCTATGAAAGAATTGCACAAAGCTAATCGGCAGCAATATGAGAAACATCAGCAAAGCCGAGAGGATTCTACCAAGGCAATTGAAAGATTAGAAGGGTCTTCTGGGGGTATTGGTGAACAGTATAAGTTTTTGCAAGAAATGCGAGGGTATGTCCAAGACTTGCTTGAGTGTTTCAGTGAAAAGGTAAGGATGCAAAAACATTCATCTTTTTAAAAAAAAAAAAAAAAAAAAAGGACTTTTAGTACATGCCAAACACCACAGCTCCACAGCTCCCTCTGTTTTCGAAAAAAGTCCCCTGAGAACATATTCTTCTAAAGGTTTGGTTATTCGAGGGTTGAAAAGATAACTTTTCATCATGCTAAGTTGGTTATCAGAAACCTCTCTTTCACAGTGTAAGAGATCACTGACTTTAGATTGCCTAAAAACACTTTTAGATTATATGTCTTTAGGATTTTGGTAGATATTCCGGCATTTCAACTTTACTCAGATGCTGCTTTTTACTTGTGTTGGCTATCAGGTTAACAAAAATAAGGGCTGAATTACAACATTGCTGGTTTCTGGAATGCTTTATGAACACCGTAACAAAGACTTGTATTTTGTGTGTTATTGAACTTCCTCCTGCCAGGCAGTTTCACATACTTGGTATTGCTCTAGTGTTTGAAGGAGAAAAGTTTTAAAACTAGTGTAGCTGTCTGAAGACACCCAAAGTTACAAATATACTTTTTCATGTAGTGTGATACTTTTGTATATGTCTAACTTGAAAACTTAGCCTTTCTTTCCTATGTTATTCATTATGCTTTAATTACTTACTTTGTTGTAAATATAACAGGAGCTCTGGAATATATATATATTTATATATATATATGTAAAATACACAGAGGAGCTGTAAAATTCAGTTAGCAGGATATAGGCTATTTCTTAATTGTCTTCTGACTTGAATACAATAGGAGAGTATCTTCTTAATAAGTTAGCTATCAGAATTACTTGGGTAGTTGAAGCTACTGCTTACCTAGCTTGTTAGGTGTGGGAGAGGAATACAAAAGCATTCTGGCTGCTAATCGGTTAGACATTAATTGTTCAGCACTAGTGGTATTGGGAGAGTCCCATCTTCAATCCAGTAAGTTGAAGAATATCTGTGTCATGAACAAACTCAGGAAATGTGGACCAGTTAATTCACCCAGCTAATTGATCAGTTACAATAGATACTGTTCACTGAAGAAACATTATTCCTTAGTCTGTATTGGCATTAGCTGTTGAGGTGTAGTAAAGGTACTTTCTTTTGCAGCTATCAGTGCTGGTTGCCCAGATGCCTGAACTCCTACTTAAGGATAACTTTTTATATTCTTTCTCTGAAATAAATTTGTATTTCAGAAGACAAGTTAAGTACCTGTTTCTCTATTCAGCATTTGCTTTCTAAAGACCTCCTGTTAAATTTATTTTGCGATTACTGTAAGCCATATCTGGAGGTTCTCTCTGATAGTCCATGCTGTCTTGTTCAAATATTTTCTTTAAACAAATTGTTTTAGAATGCATAATTCTGAGTATAAACCAGGCCTTTTAGTCTCCCAGATTTTCTATAAACCAGGAAAACTTACTGTTAAGTGAGTAACCATTCCAGTTCAGTTTATAGGAAGGTTATTGACCTATCTAACTATTCTAGTAAATAATCAATTCCAGCCATTATACAACAAATTAGCTGCTGATAATTTAACAGACAGGCTTGTTAAAGTTGCATTCTTACAATATACCTTTGCTTTCCTGGTAGTTGGTCTTTTGAGAATTCTACACCTGGATACCTTCCTCTCCCTTCCCACCCTCCCCATACCCCATCTGCCATGCCAGCCCATTGAACTTTTAAGATGTGCTTTTTATCATCTCATGCTTCTTAGGGACATTCACAGAGTTTCGCTGTTTTCAGTTGGAGGCTGCTGCATTACCTGTATGTACAATGACTTGCAAAATTAGGAAGTGATGTGGTCAGTTTAAGAGGAGCATTTAATTTATTATGATGTCCTATATATTCCTCGGTTCTTTGGCCAGATAATCTGTTTTGGAATTCAATGCTTTCAGCATGACAAAAGTACTATCAAATTCAAAAACAGTAGCCCACAGGACACCACAAGGTTTTCTAAAACGGAGGTGGGGGGAGGGGACAAAATAAAGTAATAAAATCAGTATCAGTTTTTATTTAAATGAAATGCAGCAGGACAGTAAATTCTTCTTAGCTTTTGAGTGTCGAGATAAATTACCTTCAGCTTTTTTGTAGAACCTGTGGCCCCGACTACTTTATGTTTAAAGTGTGTGTGTGTGTTCATAATATATAATGTACATAGATGTTATGATTATAATATACTTAAGCATATAAAATGTGTATCTATATGTGTAATAACAATATTTTGTGTGTATGTATGTGTGTATATATATACACACATACATATATGAACACATATCCTAAATATGTATAAAGCTAGATCCCTCCCTATCCTTCCAAATATGATGCTTTGATTCTTTATTTTATTAGGACTAGTCATGGTTATTAGCCAAATTCACATTGGTAGTGATCTGAATGAGAAAGTGGTTTGCTGAAGAAGCACTAATGGGTTCACAATATACTTGTCCACTCCAAAAGAGTCCATTCCTGTAGAGTTTTCTTGTGTGTCTATTGACGTAGTTTTGGAGAACAAAAAACATCATCATAAGTTAACTTTTTCCCCCTACCATCTTATTTCTGCACCCATTCACCATGCTCAACCCTTTGTGACCCCCAACCAAGCAAAACCATTTTGTTTGTATTCTGTTTTGAAGAGATTCTGAATGTTAGAAACACTTTGCTCATTGATAAGGTGCAGTGGAGAGTATAATGAGGCAGCTATTATGCAAATTTTAGAAACAAGCAATAGAAATGTCAGATCCTCTAGGATTTTTTTTTTCCCCCCATAAATGATAAAACCAGTGAGGCGGAAGATGCTTGCATGACTTCCTTCACAAGTAATTACTGTCAAAATTATGCTTTCTGAGAAGGCTAGAAAATGGTAACGGTGTCTTTACATTTTGAATGTAGGAATATGCAAAGGATACAGAAGGCATATCTTTGACAGCACAGTTAGATGAACTGTTATTTTACCTGCAAAAGCAAATTACCAAAACCCACTGTGTGTCAGAGAGAGGGACTGTAGGTTAAAATGATCCTTGTCATGTAAATGTTCAGAAAGCTTTCCACTTTTTCCCCTTACACTGTTTACAGTGAAAGTGAAGAAAAAAAACCCCAAAACACTGAATTTAAGGTATTGACTAAACAAAACACAATGAATTAGGGCTGTAACTTTCTAGCAGTTAGTGAAATTGTCAGTCACTCATCAACCATGCTATTGATTATAGAAGAATAATGGCTTCTAAGTCTCTTGGATTTAAATGGGAAATATTTTGAGTGGATTCATATGTCTGAATACATAGCTGGGTTTTTTTAATCCTGAGGCAATTACAGAAAGAACCTCTAGGGATGCTTTGAAAAATTTTCATTTAACTTTTCATTTTAGAATTCCCTTTACACACTTAAGAGAAAAAGCTATATTTTCTGTGGTAAACTGCAGGAAAACTAGTATTTTTAAAATTATTATTTCTCTTCTCAAAGTTGTCTTGAATTCCAGATATGCATTTCCAACGCTGGGATATACCCTCCTCCTATTTCTCTCTACTCTGCTTTCTCCAAAAGAAAGTTGTACGTATCTTGAGTTGGTGCAGAGTTGCTTTCATTTTAATCCCTGTAGCCCAGTTTATACCACAAAGAGCTAATACTTCTTTCGGCTTAATATCTCCTCTGATGTGTGTCATTTTCAGATAGCTGAAATGGCCCTGTAGCTATAATCTCATAATCCTATATTTTACTGGAGGAGGTTCTTTAATAGCTGCTGAGTCACGTTCTAAATTACATCAGGAAACAATTTCTGATTTTATCTTTTGTTTTGAAAAAAACTTAATCCTGGATGGTAGGCAGCAGTGAAATATTTGAGCTAAAAGGCTGGAAGACTGTGGACTAAGCATAAGTCTCGGAGGTAAGGAGGACATAGCTTAAGTGTTCATACCAAAAGGACTTGCCTTTCCAAATTAAGAGATCGAGAAAACTTCTGGTTTGCATTTGAATATTTATAATGATCTAATTTTAACTTGTCCCAGGAAATGAATTTTTGCAAAAGTGAGCAGTGAATCTGCTATTTTATGTCAGGAAATTCCTAGTTGTTATAACATCATCTATTTTTGTTACAGTTGCTACTGAAATTTAGTCCACTTAAAAAAAAAAAAAAAAAAAAGTGGCAGGTCTGAGCCGACTTAAGTCTGTATCGTTCAAAGGTTATACTTAATGCATAACTCAAAAATTATACAATCTTAGTGATTGGCTAGGGTGACATTTTACTGATTTGAAGTATCTGTTGGCATAACATGCATATGCAGTGTTTTATTGCATTTCAGTAATAATATTTCAGCATATGCTAATAAGAGTTACAGCAAAACGATATCTGCTGGCTTCAGGAAGTTAAAGTCATGCTTTGTTTTTTCACTGTATAAAGTCAGGTTATTTTCTCATTAAAGTGTAGAATACAACTACATTCTTGTTTAAAAAGAAAGTGGAAACAATGAGGTCTGAGAATTGTAAGCACTGTAACACAATGTGTAATGCACTTGGTAGAGAAAATGAGTACTTGAAATAACATTTCACACTCTAATATGGTTGTCTTGCTGTGTAGGCTCATTCAATCAACAGAAGTTACTTTCAGAATGCTATTGCTGCGGTTGAAAGCTGTCAACGTTGTTAAATGCATGCATTTTCTTCACGTTGAAATATTTACTGGTCCAAATGATACAGATGAGTAAAAGGAAACAGTTTGTGCTGCTATAAGTACAGTGACAGCATTATGCTTCGGAATAGTATGGTACCCCAGAAACCAAGCACCTGAAGAATTTGATATTACGTAGTGTGTTGTATTTTTACAGGTGCCTCTGATTAATGAACTTGAATCCGCAATGCACCAGCTGTACAAACAGCGAGCTTCCCGCCTTGTCCAAAGACGACAAGATGATATTAAAGATGAATCTTCGGAGTTTTCAAGCCATTCAAGTCAGTCCATCTTGAAGGTTTTTATTATTCATTAAACAACCTTGTTTACTTAGTATGGCTTAATTTAAATGTAAATGTTTAAAGTATGACTGTCTTAAAGTTTATCCTTACTCTTGAGATAGGTAGAAGCAAGTTTAGATAAAAGTTCTCTAATCTGTTTTGTTTTAAACTCAAAGCCACTCTAACTTTGACTTCATCTCTCCTTTCTATTGCTCTTAACTATATTTTCTCTTTCCTAGCACTGAAAATGTATGTGTGGTGGTAGTGGTAGTAGTGGTAGCATGTGACTCCTGATTTTTCTCTTATGTCAGGACTTTTTTTTTTTTTTTTTTAACCTTGAATCTATAAATTCCCTGTAATGCTTACAGTTAACTGTACAAAGCCATGAAGCACTGGGCTAGAGTTGACTTCTGTCTAATGCTCTATTTTGTAGGCAGCGTAAATATTTCATTTCAGACACTTAACTGGTAAAGCTAAAGAACTGGAAGAGATTGGTGCTGTTGTTAAAAATCAGGCTAATACAAAGTGGCCCTATATGAAATGCAGCTTAAAATTAGCCAGTTAAAATACCTGCTTACAGTGTGGATGGGGGATTCTTACTGAGGAGTTTTCTTGTGGTGTTTACTCTTTAATACGTAAAACTCTATAAAAGTATAGATGTTAACTTGGGTGGAAATACATGTTCCTTGGAGGAGATTTTATTCAGCATGTTAAACGACAGGTAAAATGTCGTATTAATAGTAATCGTCTTCCTGCTTTGGAGAGCTTCCCATTTTTAAAAATGGCTTTCTTGTCCATCCTACTGCTGACCTAAAATCCTATAATAAAAGCCATTTCCTATTCTGTCACAGTGTGTCCAGAGATGAAATTTTGTTAATACCATTAGATGGAACTTACTGAGGGTGATAAAGTGTTAGGGCATCGGGGTTGGTCACCCTTTTATGGAGTGGTTAGCGTACATATTCCCTTTACGACTTTTATTTGGAGCCCTACTTAGCAGCAACTGAAAACATTGGTGTGTTATCAACATTATTCCCATACTAAATCCAAAATATAACACTATACCAGCTACTGGGAAGAAAATTAACTATCCTAGCCAAAACCAGGACAGATGGGAATAGCTGTCATTGTCAGGGCTGGGTTTTAAAGAGAGATCTTATTTAGTATCTGGAAGTCTTGAGAATGAATTTCACTGTGTCTAGAAATAGTCCAGTTCTGTCTCTCAAATTATCACAGAAACTAGGAATTGATGCCAGCCTTTGATTTGATGTGTGTTGCAGTCATAGATGATCTGCTTTTCTTCATACAGTGTCAGAACACAAAAGGCCTAGAAGTGAATTTAAGTTTGTCTGCCAACTTTTGCTTTACTTCTGTGTAAAGACAAGTAGCTCAGCTTCGATAACATTTTAAAAATTGGACAAATGATGGCTTCATCTGTATGTTAAGGCTCTTCTGGTGTAGATTTTGGATACTGACATAGATCATCATTAATATTCTTAATGATGGATTTGTAAATAGATTTAATTAGAACAAGTAAATTTACTCTTGAAATTTGGGTAGGCTTTTGTTTAAATTTTGATGTTTATATTTTAGTGGGTGGACTTGACCACTGGCTAACATTCAGTCCAATTTTACAAATTTACCTGAAAAGGATGAACTGGAAGCACTCTTGGGTCTGCCTGCTGGTTGCTGATCAGCTTCACTGTTTAGCTGTGGTGTTTTCTATAACCAGAAACATCTATAATGAGTCGCAGCTTAAAAAGAAGAGGGAATATGGTTTATCTTCATGTAGGTTTTGATGTGTTTTAAACTTTAGGCAATCTGAAGTATATGAACTGAGAAAACACTATGACTAGAACTCTGAAATATCATATATTCCTGCTCCAGTCACTTTTCTCTGTCTTTCTTTTTGTTCATTTTCTTTTCAAAAGTTACACAGGGAACATGTTTGTTTAAGGAGCACTTTTGTCTTGGAACATTCAATTTAAGCAATTTCTGTTAAAACTGTTGACTTCTATATAGTTGGGCACTGTTGTGAGAGGGACAAGAGTGAAGTATGGTGAAAACTATTTGACATTTAAGTGGAGATTTTTCCAAACTCCACTACTTCCTCTTTTAACCTCTACACTTGTGAATTCAGGCTTCTGGGTGCATCTTTTTGAAAACTTCAACTTTCTACTTCAAATTACACTTAGTTTAAAGTAGGTAAAAGGCTCTTATGAAACTGCCTACAACACATTTATATAATCATAGATAAGCATTTTAATTTTCGTCAATGTAATTTTACAGATAAAGCACTGATGGCACCAAATCTTGAATCTTTTGGACGAGACAGAGTGATCTATCAAGAACAAGTAAAGCGTCGGACTGCAGAAAGAGAGGCTAGAAGGTAGAGTACTGAGATTTCTTGTCCGTTAAGAGTCTTTGCCTGCTTGTATGTTAGTGTCCTGTGTAACATACTAACATAAGTAGCAATGTTTGCTCCTTTCCTGCAAAGGGAAGAAAACACTTAAGCTGGTATGCTGGGCAGGGGTAGCCTTATATATCCTAACTTATCATACAGATGTACAAAACAAGGGATCATTACATGATACTGATGTAAAATCTCTAAAAGAGAGCATAGTAGAGTCATTCTGTATCTGTATAGTCTCTGCTGGTTTCTCTTCCTTCCGTTGTTTGAGGCAGCAATGTAGTGGAACGTTTGAGGTGGTGACATAGTGAAAATTTTTTCCAACTTGGATTTCCTCGCATTAAAAGTTATGACAAGCTTAGGCAGGTCTGTTCATTGCGGGGGAGGGAGGGGGCGACACGCACGCACACGCAAAAGAAAGTAATAGCTGGTTTATACTGCTGATCCTTTTCAGAGCTCGTCGTAGACAAGCAAGAGAGCAAACTGGGAAGATGGCAGATCACCTTGAAGGCCTTTCCAGCGATGATGAGGAAACTTCAACGGATATTACGAACTTCAACATGGAGCGAGGTTAGAAAAGCTACTGAAGCTTTATGTAATAAAATACAGAAAATTTGGCAGAAGAAAAGAAAATTATCCAAATGCAGCCCTGTCTATATGTTTCACCATATTTTGGAGAAAGTTTAGGAACTGTTCCTTGCTGGATCATCAGTGTGACCAAAACTGTCCCTTTCACCAACCCGTTGTGCAGCTTGGAGCTAACTAAATACCCAATCCTCAGTGAGATTCTTTTCATTTAATTCAAACATTCTTTTGCTGGCTAGCAATAAGCTTTTGTACCTTCAGTGGATACTAAGTCTTCCTCCTAATTTGTAACGTGGTTTATCATTCTCCAAATTGTTAGTAGTAACAATCCTCAGCCCTGTCTCTACCTGCTGTGTGTACTAGTTATGTTAGTTGTGTACAGGTTACTACTGTTTGTTTTACATGTGAAATTCTGAAAACCTCAGTGAGTGCTTTAGAAACTTTTTTTTTTTTTTTTTTTGTTTGATAGGAATTATTTTCTGGAGTTTTGCGTAAGCATCTAGAAATGCAATGACAAAGGTTTTGTAGACTCTTGTTACAGCCTGGCAAACTTTGCAGATCACAGAAAGCAATGTTGAGTGCAAACATTGCAGAAAGATCTTGTGGTACTGACCTGATTTGAAATTCATCTGCAGTTTTATGATGGTTTGGTCAAAGTAACCATTATTATGCATAACCCTAATTATGCAATAAATGGGGTTGTAAGTTAAGCTAATGCCTCTAACTGGGAGAAATGCAAGAAGCCTGACATTTGGGGAAGTATGGTTAGTTTGATGGAATGATCATCTTTTATAGTAGCAGTTAAAAGGCAGACAATTCCAGTGATTACTGTGAAACCAGTAGCGAAGAAAGTAGAACATCACTGTAGTAATCCTGTTACCTTTTCGTTATGAACCTGAGTACAATTATTCTCTCTGATGAAGGAGAATTTAATCATATTAGAAGAAATGTGGAGAAGGGGAGCAGCAAGGATCACATGTATAGAATTGCTTATGTTGTATGTGAGGAGGGATTAAACAGTTTTGGACTCTTCAGCTAGGAGAACGATGTTGACTTTTCACAGGATCAGAGCTAGTGGGCATGAAATGAAGTGATACAATAGGTTTAAAGTAAACAAGTCGCTTCCCACAGAGAGTGTAATAAAAATGCCAACATCATTGCTGTAGGTGGTTGTGGAGACCCAAAGTATGAATAGTTTAAAAAGGCAATTAGATGAACTGTCTAGCAGTTGGATCCTTCAGAAGTGCAGTTTCCACACCTTTAGTCACTGGCTGATTTACCAAAATTGTGGATGCAGAGAGCGCTCTGATAAACAAAGCAACTGTTCAGGCTTTTTAGGTACTATAATTAACTTTGCTAAGTTAAATGATCTAGATTAAAAATTCAGTGTGGCTCAATTGCTCTTTGTAATTTGGCACTTTTATGTGTACAAAAGCCTTCTGTAGGAGTTTCATCAGTTTCTGAGTAAGCTTAGCATTTCTAAAGCTTTTTTTTTATCATTCATAGCTCTCACGTTAGTCCAGAATCAGCAGTGAGCTATATGGAACAGAGGAATGCACTTTGGACCTGCTGACTTTATTTGTAGCATCTCTTCTTGATCCTATTGTAAAAAGTGTGTTTATGTGACATAATTTCATGTCCCTCAGCCCTGTCTCTACCTGCTGTGTGTACTAGTTATGTTAGTTGTGTACAGGTTACTACTGTAACTGAATATTTAAAACTGTGGCTGCAGCGAAAATGAGTGATTAAAATGAAACTAATCCTGGGAAGTAGAAAAGATGAAGGGAAAATAATATATAGAGAAAAAGTTTTGGACTGTGTAGAATACTGATACTGTAAATATAAAAAAAACGTAAGGACGGCGCTAAGGGATTGTAATGGTTACCCAGTGCTAACAGCCATGTTATGGTCAGCATGGTGTCTGCCAGGACCTGCCCTGTCTGAAGTGCTGATTCAGTTGGCTTATCTGAGATGCCCTCCTGTACTTGCACTTAGATGAGCAAAGTTGTAGAATAATTTGGGTTGGAAGGGACCTGGAGATCAGCTGTTCTAAACTCCCATGTAGAGGAAGGCCAGCTGTGAAGTTAGATCCACACTGAATAGAGCCCAATATATCACCAGTCCAGTGTCTGGTAACTGAAAATCATTGTATTAAATGTTTAAAGCAAGACCTGTGTTAAAACAGTATATCAGAGAGTACTCATTTTTTTTATTGCTTTGTATATTTGAGGCAGAAGTAACAGAACTTTTAAAGGTGATGGTTTTTTGGTTTTGTTTATAGGAGTTAGCTTATGCCAGTGAGCATCAAAGTCCGTCTTGAAAGAGGTATTATAGGGAATAGGTGATTAACTTATTACTCTCTTTCTCCCCACCAGATCGTATATTGAAAGAATCCAGCAAAGTTTTTGAAGATGTTTTGGAAAGTTTTTACTCAATTGATTGTATCAAGTCACAGTTTGAAGCTTGGCGCTCAAAGTACTTTGCTTCTTATAAGGATGCTTATATTGGCCTCTGTTTACCAAAGCTGTTTAACCCTTTAATCAGACTTCAGCTGCTTATCTGGACTCCTTTGGAGGTAAGGTCCTCTGCAAGCAACTTCTATGTAAGCTTCTATATAGCGGCTCTTTCACACCTCTGCAGAGCAAAGTAAATTGCACCTTTGATGTGTGCTTCTCATAAATGCATGTTCTAGGCATGAAGTTTAAAATGGGCACCTCTCTTGGGGTGAAGCTTTTCTGGGGCATTTCTGGACTGTTGTCCTCTGTGTTCCCAGCAGGCCAGAGTTCAATTCAGCACATGCCAGTACCTTCTCAGTGAGTGGTGTAGACCAAAAAGCCAAACAGCTTCTTAAATAATACATTTGAGTTTTAAAATACTTAAGAGAAAATTGTGATTCTAGAGATGTTGTTTCTTCAGAAGTGGAACTAAGAAGCCTGTTTTTATGTTGACTTACAACCTATGTCTCTACACTATATATCTTTCTTTCTCTCGCCTATACCTTCACACCCTGTAGAACTCTGGCTGGCAATTTCTAAGTCTTCCTCGTAGTACTTATTGCCCAGTTATTAGGTAGGGAACATGGGAAAAGCAGGACAGCATTGTTGCAGCCCAGTATCCCTGGCACATGTTCATTGTCCAGCCTGCATGTGTGTGCTGACAGGAATAGCCATCAGGACAAACAGCTCAGGTAGCTTTTGACTCCCACTCTGTTCTTCCTACCAGTGAAAGCTCTTATAAGGTATTTCTGCTGCAGTCAGGTGTTTATTTTCACACTACTGGTAGGAACGTACTTTTTTCTGCCATATTGGCTTTTACTGGGGAATGGGAGTGGGTCAAGGCACGGAGTGAGTGCGATTGCATAAGCTTGGTTTGATTTTGGGTTTGTGGGGTTTTTTAGGAGACTAGGCTAATAAGGCAGATTTGTCTTCTTCCCTTTCAAAACTTAGCTCATCTACAGCACTGTCTGCAGTTGTGTCAGCCTATCTCACAAATGACTGAATCTCTACTTTTTATAGAGGTGTTTTTTTATTAACTACTAAAAGAATATTTGTAGAAGGGGATCTTCTGTTGCCTCTGCTCTGATTGCAGAGGAAGGGAGGCACAAGTCTTCAGAAAGCATTCACAGTATTTAATTTGAATAACAAGGGAAAAATCTATGAAAGGTGTCCTCATTAAATTTTAAACTGTTTTTGTACATTCTCCCTTCCCCCATTCTATTTCTATGTGAGTTCTCAGGCCAGCAAAACAAAGCTCAAGTTAGTTGGAGACATGGTACAGAATTCTCAAATCTGTTTCCACTACTTTGTGTTACTGGTCCCGTTAAGCATTTTGTTAAGTTAGAAAAATTATAAGGCATCCATAAAAAGAGGTTTTTAATCCAGAAGGCATAATTTTATAATGCAGCACAAATGAACTATACTTCTCACTTTTACCCTAATCTGTGGGCTTTTATTTGGCTCAGGTGTAATTAGAAGTTAAAATCTGTGGGGCAACAGCTGCCAAAAAGAGTCTTATTTCTACCATTTTCACTTTCATTAGAACTAGTGATTACGTGGTTGTAGAGTGAATTGGTTCATTTGGCTGATTTGTGAAAAATTGACCTTGCTCCCCATCCTCTTTCAGCTTTTGGTTGGGTTGGGTTGTCCATATACACTACAGTGACCTGTGATGGCATGTTTAGTAGTGTTCAGGCAAAGAGGTAGAACATTTTCTTCACTTCCAGGAATCAGGCTTGCCTACGTTTCTGAAGGAAGTAGTATCACTGCTTCAAAAGTAAGGGAGCCAAAGCAGGTGAAGTAATTTGCCCAACCTTGTGCCAGATTAAGAGACTGTTTGGTCTTGAGGCACTATATCTTTTTTATTATTATTATTATTTCCAGTGCAGATGAGTACCAGACACGTAGACAGAGGACTAGATTTTTGAGTTGTTACTGCGCTCAGTTGCTACATACACTGCCTGCTTAGCACACTTGGTGGACTGTTTTAAAGTAGTTTTGTTCTGTTTTGTGAAGGTATCATACTTGCACATATAATGTTTTTATTTCTTTTTTTTTTTAATGTATTGACTTTAAATCTCTGTTTAAGAATCTAACCTCAATTCTGTTTTTATTAGGGCAAGTGTCGAGATTTTGAGACTATGTTGTGGTTTGAATCATTGCTGTTCTATGGCTGTGAAGAACAGGAGCAAGTGAAAGATGATGCTGATATTTCACTATTGCCTACCATTGTAGAAAGAGTTGTTCTTCCTAAATTAACAGGTACAGTCTTAGAAAGACTTAGAATGAAAATGGGGGTAGAGAGGGAGGTGTGAAAGTTGATGCTTGTTTGTGCTTTCAGATTTTACTGTTTTGTAAATTATTGCCTGACTATCTGTACTGATTTCAGCTGGGATAGAGTTAATTGTCTTCCTAGTAGCTGATATAGTGTTATGGTTTGGGTTCGGTATGCGAAGAATGTTGATAACTGATATTTTCAGTTGTTGCTAAGTAGTGTTTAGTCTAAACTCAAGGATTTTTCAGCTTCTCATGCCCAGCCAGCAAGAAAGCTGGAGGGGCACAAGAAGTTGGCACAGGACAGAGCCAGGGCAGCTGACCCAAACTGACCAACGGGGTATTCCATACCATGGGACGTCACATCTAGTATAGGAACTGGGGGGAGTGGGGGCAGGGGATCGCTGCTCGGGGAGTAGCTGGATGTCGATTGGCAGGTGGTGAGCAATTGCACTGCACATCATTTATACATTCCAATCCTTTTATTATTACTGTTGTCATTTTGTTAGTATTATCATTATTAGTTTCTTCTTTTCTGTTCTATTAAACTGTTCTTATCTCAACCCGTGAGTTTTACTACTTTTCCCGATTTTCTCCGCCATCCCACTGGGTGGGGGGGAGGTGAATGAGCGGCTGTGTGGTGCTTAGTTGCTAGCTGGGGTTAAACCACGACACTGTCTTATTACCTGTATTTGAGTATTTGCAAAGTGGAGTAATTCTTTAATCTCTTACAGTGATTTCTGAAAATATATGGGATCCTTTTTCTACAACACAAACATCTAGAATGGTAGCAATTGTACAGAAACTAGTAGATGGATATCCTTCAGTGGTGAATGCAGAAAACAAAAATACACAAGTAAGTTGTTTTTTCTTAAGTATCTTTCATAAGTTAAGGAATTTGAGTATATTTTTAATATGCTATATTGGAGAACACAGCATGCTTAGTGAGGAGCAAGAAAGAGAATTTTGCAATTATTTGATGCTCTGCAGCCTTGTTATGGAGAGTCAAGTATGGTGATAAATTAGGAGGAAGAGCTCAGTGAAGTCTCCCCAAAATAGATGCTAGAGATAAAAAGAGATACCAAATGTACTAAGACTTGTTGGTCTGCAGTTTTGCTTTAAGGGTTAGCTACAAATAGTCAGGCTTTTCTTTTTTAGATCTTTGTAACCCTTTCAAATGTATTGCCTGGAAATTTGATTGTTTTACTTATCTTCTATGAATACAAGAACCGATGTCATGAGTTCAGGTGCCATAGCTAATGCAATGTATGCATTGCCTTTAGAATAATGGGAGATAGGCCAAAGTGCATGTGTATGGGGAAGTTAGCAGAAGATTAAAAATGGCAAAAGCCCTGACTTCACAGAAGCTAATTGTGTAGCCAAGCTTAACCACAAAGTAATTCCGTTGCCTTCAGGTTTTTTTGAAAGTGTCAGATTTCAGCTCTGTTAATTATAGGCTTCTCTAAGACTTTATTTATATGTGTGCTTAAGTATGTATACCTTTTACTGTTAGGGTCACAAATGGTCTTTGTTGCTTTGAAAATCAATTTCTGAGTGGTTAACTACTAAGCCATGCTTTGGACACTTAAAAATAAATTTATCTGTTTCAGATGCTTTTAAAGGCATTGTTGCTAAGAATGAGGAGAACACTAGATGATGATGTATTCATGCCCTTATATCCAAAAAAGTAAGTTTTCTTTCAACTGTGGTGTTAGACCGTTGTTGGCAAGTTGGTGTCTTCTGTCTGTAGTTAACAGGGTTTTTTTCTCAGTATGGTTCACTGGCTGGATAGAGGAGATCTTTCGTTATCATGCTGTGAGGATTTAGCAAAGACAAGCAGGATGGAAGGGAATATTTATAGAACTGAACTGTGTGTGGGAAGGAGGAAGCCAGCAAACTCCAGACAGAGGTGGTCTTGGTTGCTCATTAAAGAAATTTCTTACTTTCCAGCATCTTAGAAAACAAGAACTCCGGTCCGTATTTGTTTTTCCAACGTCAGTTTTGGTCCTCTGTTAAGGTAAGTCAGTAAATACATCCTGTAAATCTTTGGTCTAGACAGTGTAGCAATAAAATCCTCTTCAAATTTGTGGAAAATTGTAGATAGAAATTGCTTTAACTTTATTTGAAAGAACTCTAAATTATGATTCTTAGTCTCTGGTAATGCACTGTGCCCTCTTCAAAAGACTGCCAAGTGAAAGCACCATCATTTTAACTTGTATGTTGTGGGTTTACTTACCATACTCAACCCAGTTTTCTTAATGTAATTGTGCTTGTCAGAATAAAACATGCTGCTTTTATTTCACTTATGTGGGAATTAGAGAGCTTGGTTTCTATTTTTTTTTATATATAGCGTGAGAATCTTCATGAAAATAACGTGGTCCCTTTTGGAAAGCTCACTGCTATTCGTGAAGTATAAGAGCATTTGTAATCTTAGTTTAATTGAAACTATAAAGAGTGTGAAAGAAAAAGTCTCTGTGTGTGGAATGTGCAATATAGTTTGCAAAGGTCTGTAAGAATCTATGACTGTTGTAGTTTATTTCCAATAAAAGGCTGTGAAGAAAATTAACTCCCAACAAAACAGGAAAGTAAAGTGTGAGATCCATGTTGATTGAACTGCTGATCTCCATGATCAGGCAAACAGAACTCTTATCTGGAATTTTCTATTTAAATTGCAGCAGTGGCGGAGACTGTATTCTGAATAGGTTTGCAATCACTTCATTTACTTAAAATATTTGGCACTAAATTCTTTCACTTTGAAATAAAAGTCAACTTCCTAAATGCTGTCTAAAGCAAAAAATGCACAAAGCTCATTTATTAAAATGCTGTTGTTAAAAGTGAAACAGATCGCTTATTTAGGGCTTGTGTCTCTTTTGAATGCCCTGTCAGAGCCTGGGCAGTTTAGAAGTATGCATGTTGTTACCACAGTTTTATTTTAGGGAAGCATTAAAAATACAATCTCTTGCACTAGCAAGTCAGTTACAGGATCACAGACAAGCAGAAGTAGAAGCTGGGAGGCATGCATTCGTTTACTGTTTCATGATGATCTGCCCCAACAGTAAACTGCTGGCTGTATTAATTTGTACAAGACTGGCAGCAATTTCTCTGCAGGCTGTGTGCCATTGGGGAATAAACAGCTGCAGAGTTGGCTTAGCCGGCACTCCCCATGACACTTTCTGTGTCTCTTGTGTCACTGTGCCTTGGAAATAAGGGTATGCTGACAGCATAGCTGGGGATTTCACTGATAAGGGGGCTGTGAATTTGTGCCCGTATGGCATATGCTAGGCGTCACTTGGCTTGACATTGACATCAAATTTTGAGAACAAGATGGCTTAAAACTTTAATTCTTTTTTTCTGATTTCTTGTGCAAAACATGAGCGAAGTTGAAGAGGTAGTGGTGGTGGTTGTATGAGAATTTGTAACACTCCAGGCTGGATCTTTATGGGTTCTGAATAGTTTTGAAGCTAACAGAAGGCATATTTCCACTGCTTACCTTGGCCATGCTGTTACATTTGAAGAGGCTTTAGAGTGTTTGATCAGCCTCCTGGTTTCAGTACATTTTTAAATGCTTATTTTCCCTGTGTTGTATTTTCAGTTATTAGGAAACTTTCTCCAGTGGTATGGAATCCTTTCAAACAAAACTCTCCAGGAACTGTCAATAGATGGTCTGCTAAACAGATATATCCTTATGGCTTTTCAAAACTCTGAGTATGGAGAAGACAGCATTAAGAAAGCTCAAAGTGTAAGTAAAATCAAACAATGTTTAAAATCACTTGTAAATCACAAACTTCAGTTGAAGGAAAAATATAGTTAAAAACTGATGTTACCTATGAAATCTTGGCTTTGATATCTTAAAGTTGTGATGACAGTGAAAAATAGACTTTTTTTTTTTTTAATATACAAACTAAAGAAACAACCTTCCCTGGCTCATACCCCTAACTAAAGAAAGAACCTTCTCTAGCTCATACCTGTAGACAGCTTAGGTATAGTGTAAGTTTCAGTGGTTTACTGCTTGAATTTTGGATTTTTTAAATTTTTTTCTTTTTAGTAGGTTCCTCACTGTTTCACTCAGTTGGGCCTTGTCACTGCAATTGTGCCTGGCAGACTTCACAAATCATGTTAGATAGCTTTTAAAATCTTTTTATGTTGTGTTTAACTTTCTTTTTCCTGTTATGTCTAGGTAATTGCTTGCTTTCCTAAACAGTGGTTTGCTAATCTAAAAGGAGACAAGACTATTTCTCAGCTAGAAAACTTCTGCAGATACCTTGTTCATCTGGCTGATACAATTTATAGAAACAGCATTGGTTGCTCTGATGTAGAGAAAAGAAATGCGAGGTAACTTAGCTTGAGTTAACACAGTTGCAATTCTTGTGCTTTGTGTTATTTTGCTGAAGCATGCAAACGTGGGTAAATATCTCCATACTGCTGCACGTCTTTTGAAACTTCTTTGAATTCAAACTTTAAAAATGTTAACAGTATGGTAAATGGAGATTTTTAAGGCGTCTGAAAACAGCACCTGCTGGAAATCTTTAAACATTCATAATATATTTTGCACTACTGCTTAGTGTCACTGATTCTGGCAAATTTTGTAGCTACTGGGCTTGGACTGTTCCACCTTGTGAGCCTGTTGCCTATTCCTGCATAATGGCTTCTAAATTATAAACTGTGCTTTTGTATACAGTAGAAAAGTTCTGACTTTATTTACAGAACCAACTAGATGAACCTGTTTTCCCTTAGATCAAGGAGTCATTTTACTTGTATCTGATAACCAACATAATTAAAAGTTCAGATGCGTAAATGTAACTGCTGGCCAAGTAACCTGAAATGCTGTGGGTGTATCATTTTAAGCAATGATAAACTTAAAAACCAAATTGTTGCACTGATACACAGGAATATAACAAGACTGGAAGATTGTTTATTCCTGCACTGTTGTATGAGGGGGAGAGGTTTCAAGATCAATAGTTCTGTTGTTCCAGCAAACCTGAAACTTGGAAAGATGAACCCCCTTGCTACCTGCATTAGTCATTCTTGATAATTGAACTTGCTTGAGCCATTGTTGAGTTACTTTTCAATTATTGAGGCTCTCCAGGGGATTAGATCCTTGTCCCTTTTTGATCTTATGCATAGCACTGAAACATAGAGACAGAAATTTCCCTTAAACCGTAGCAGAAGAATCTTGGTTAAGAGGTTGAGGTTTTTCCTAGTATCAATTTTTTTTTCCAGTTACCATGTTGGTTAGTAGATACTGTTCTGTCTTTAGAATCACTTTTGGCTGTGGCATATGAATCATCTCGTTTTGAGAACACTGAGCTTTGTGCCACACTGGGTTGTGCTCAAACAACTTTTTATCTGCTCTCAGGTTATGCCTCAGAACTTTGTGTCCAAAGTATAATAGTAAGTCACGTACTAATTTAAATTTCCCCATGATTCAAATTCAAAATACACTTGTTACTCCTTCCTTTCTAAAACCAAAATGCCTAGCCTAGCATGATACTGGAATTGAAATGGAGTTGAGAGAGGGTCTAGTAGAGATTAAACTTTCCCTCTTTTGGTAGCCTGTTTCTAAATTTGAAAGAACTTTCTTTATCAGCTGAAATGATAACTTGGTAAAACTTTGTATTGGAAGAGAAACATCCAATTAATCATTTTTTTTAATAGAGAGTTCTAATGTAATTTCTATCTTCTGTCCTTTTTTTTTCCCAGCATTTAACAAATCTGTTGCCATTGCCCCCATGAAGCAGATAAAATAAGTCTGCAGCAGAAATGCTACTACTTTTAACTGAAGAATGTCATGTCTTTTCATATAAAACCTAGTACAGTTGTTTGAAACAAAAATGCATTAATTTCTGCTGAGAGGGAAGTGTATCTTTACCTATTTCTGTTGGTGCTAGTTTTCCAAACGTTGGATGCTTTTTCACAGATCAGCTATTTACTTTTTAAGATTAATTTTGAACTTCTAGTATTTTTTGTAAGACTGACCTAAATTCCATGTCAAGCCTCCTACCAAGATACCAAAATTGTTCTTGACAGCCAAAGTAGTACAGTCCTCCTAGCAGTTTGTTCACTCTAAGCTTCCTAGATTGACCTGAATTGTAATGCAGTTCATTGGTGGCAAGCTTCATACCTTTTTTTAAGGCATGCATTAAAGCATACTTGCTTTTTTTTTTTTTTTTGGCTTAAACATTAGTTACTAAGAGAGCTGTGACTGATTGCACAGTACTGTAAGTAATCCAAGACTTTTTCTTGAGATTATGCTGCATCTAGTATTAAACCATATTGTATGATTAATTCCTACTCCAAAAATAAATTTTTCAATTTCAGTACAAAGCTGATAACCAACTTATTTTATCAGACTAAGCAAGTGGAGAAGATGATGATGTGAAGTTACCTAAAACTGATTTGCTATATGGATTCATAATGTAGTATTCTGTTGAAATATTAATACTTTCACATGATTGTTCCATTCCTGTATTGACTTCTTTGTCTTTTTTAGGGAGCACATAAAGCAGATCATAAAGCTTCTGGCAAGTATCCGAGCACTGGATCATGCTGTGACAGTTGCAAATGATCACAACGTCAAAGAGTTAAAGATTTTAATAGAAGGAAAATAGACTTTTCTGGCAACTCATTTTGAGCTTTAAAACCATTCCTGATGTGTAATTTATGTACATATGTAAAGTTTCTTAAACTGTAAAGTATTGATCTTTGTTTTAATACAAAGTGCATTCTTATATACAGCATCCTTTAAAAAAAAAAAAAAATTTGACTTCTTTGAAAACAAAAATGGAATCCCAAGATTGTCATCTTTCCAGAAATCAGATTTTCCTTAAGGTTTCTCAAAATCTTGTTTACAAAAATACTTTGTACCCATGATTAGTAGTCATCTACTCCTGTTAATTGTTCCATGGTTAACTGGAATGTGTATAATATATTATGTGTAATACAATGTATGCGTATATTTATACCACCATGTTGCTTTCACACTGGATATAGAGATCTTGTACTGTTGGAATAAGCTTTTCATTTGCTAGAAAATTCTTATTTTGACAATAAAATGATCATATTATTGGTCAAAAGGGCTGGCAAAACATTCAAATATCTGAAAATCATTTGAGCTAAAGAGTAGAGACACTTTCAAATGGAGCCTGACCTTTAAAAAGCAGCTGTGCTGCACTCAAATTGGAATAGCTAAAAAATTATCTGCATTCAGAATATGGAACTCTTAAGACTGTTCTTAGAAACAAAACAGAAAGGAAAAGCCAAATCAATGCTTAATTATTTTTTTCTTAATACAGGCATACAGTGAGAACTTGTGATTATTGCACAAGTATACATGACAGCACTTTGTAAGGCCCAAGCACCTTTCATTTTGTAGGAATAATAGTTTACCCATGAACTCTGGACCCTCATTCCTTGTGCAAGTTGGTTAAATTCACTGTTTGTGGGTTGTTTGGGGTGTTTTTTAGGGGTGGGGTGGGGGCGGTTGTAACTTCATACATGGAACCTGTTTCTTCTGATTGGTATGGCTAAAGATGTCAAGCAAAATGAAGGTGAAGAAAATTTTATGTCCTATGGTTTGAAATACTTATATTGTAGTAAATATTCAAATGTTACACTTCCTGCTAAATATCATCTAAGAATAGTCTTGCAAAAAAAAGCATTTAATTTAAGTGTAAATTAAAAAGAAAACACTTCAAAAATCTGGTGATTTACATAGGAATGCTAGTGACTTGACCTTGGGGTCCAAGGCATGGGAACAGCTGTAATAGCCTTGGATTAAGAGCTATTTCCAGGTGTGCCCTACTTTTTTTGGGGGGAACTGTAGCAATAAATTGGCATACTGAATAACGTAAGAAATCATTGTATCTTATACTCATGTCATGTGGTATAAATGAGTATATTAAAAATGTACAATTTGTAACATGCACACTTGATTTGGACACTGAACAACTGTTTTTCTGAACTGTTGGGATTGATGGAGTACATTCAGAAATACCTGCTTTTAAAAACTGTTTCAATAAACTCGTCTATCAAGGAGCTGTTGCAGTGCAATTTGGTAAGCTTTATTCCTTTAGGAAGGTGGTAAAGGAAATGTGTGCTGACTGACGCTATTTCAGTATGTCAGACCTGTGCTCCCAAGTTAGACTGGTTGTCTAACTGGAGTTGGTGTTACTGTTTGCAAATGAATGTAAACAGCTAATACTACTGCAGTCGTGAAAGGGTACTTTATTTCCATTTGGGTATTTTAGACAATGGAATTCCTTCAACTGAAGTCACTGAAACAGTTGCAAAAATTTAGAAGCCTGGCCTCTCTGAATATATTAACATAAGTGTGTGTTGTGTACTGTCTAATTCATTCAGAATCACTGAGGAACAACCTCGGATGCCAAAGCTTTTCACTGGTTTTTCTACATCCAGAATTTTGACTGCCATCTAATCCTGAAGCTGCAAGATAGCCAATGCAAAGATTTCAACACTAGAAAATAAGGAAAGTACTTGACCAGGAGGTGTCAGAGTTTGGTTTTTCAATTACGATATTTTTCAAACACTGGGGGTAATAAAGCTATACAGAGTGCAGGGAAAGGGGTGGAGTCAACTATTCTCTTCTGGTGCCTGGTGTCTGTTGAAAAAGGTGGCAAAGGGTGGTCACCAGTAATCCATCTGCTCTGAAAGCCCTCTTCAGCCTTGCTCTGCTGTCCACCCGCCCTCCCTGTGATGGTGGTGTGCTGGGCTGGGCTAAAAAAACAACAGTAACTGGGTTTGTTTTGGAAATCATGTTTATTCACACTTTCTACTGCCTCTTGGGGAAGAATATTTGTAATGAGTCCGTCATTCCCTCACTGTCTCCCTGGCTGTCATTCAGGGAGGAGAAAAGCTTATGGGTTCAAGTCATCAGCTATCATCTCAAATTTTGCTTTTCTTCTAATAGTTTACATATATTATAACACTACAAAACTTAAATGCAAGTTTGTAACTGCAGTTTCAGTAGGTGTGCACGCTACTAACAGAGCTCCAGACTAGTGGAGCAGCAAAGCTCAAGGCATTTATTATTAAAAATACAGGCATTTTGCTCCAATTCAGATTGTGACTAGGACTGTAAGGGAGGGAATTAAGAGAATATCTTCCTTGTAACCTCATTATAAATTATAGCTACAGAGAACCTTTTTTCAAGATAGCCTGTAGTCATTTTCCTAATTAACTGCTGCGGAAGACCAGCTACTTGTATTACACTTAGCCTGGCCTCCCTCTACTACAATGACACCATGTGGCTATGGTATCTGGGCACTTGCACTCTTGAGGAGTTTCTCCTTCCTACCCCCAAATAATGCCACGTTTGGAGAACAATAACAACATGAAGAAACTTGCAGCAAAGTATACTTATGGGTGATAAGTAATCTAACTTCTCATTTTGGGTGCCGTTCCTATGTATAAATGGTTGAAATTGTATAGGCACTTAAAGACTTTATGTAAGTAATGTTACCGAATTTTATTTATAAATAAAATAACCACTTTCACTTCTACCACTTCACCTATATCTCATCTATTGATGCAAATTAAATGCTAGTAGCAAAGTGGTTATACTTGATGTAATGATCTTTAAACAATGTTACACAATGGCTGCTTCGTTGAAGTATAATCCAAGGACAATGGCTTTAACATTATTCTCCCACAGTTTACCATGTGTATCTCACTGTTTGCTAACAAAATTAACAAATAATTATAACATGTTAAGAGACTGATGTCCTAGATGATGATGAAATCCCATGTGAAAAGGTACTAACGCTTTAAGTGACACAGCAATCTTATTTCTGCACAGAACTCTACAGGGACTTTTGAGAAAGTCTGATAACCTCTTTAGTGGTTAGCATTGTTTAGGAAAGATGTAGAATACGTAAGAAAAAATTGCATGTAAAATTGTCAGTCACTGGCATTTTTATGAACAGGATAATATATTACAGAATTATTAGTTGTTATTATTATTATTATTATTTTATTATACAATTATGTATTATTCCAGTTACTACAAAGTTACCTTTACCCTAAAGGTCACCAATAGCAAAAGGAAAACAAAATGAAATGTGAAATAGAGAAGTTTGAGGAAAAATTGTGCAGATACAGGGAGCCACGTGATTCTTCTTTCTCCTCCTTTCAGATAACATCTCATTTTCCACAAAAGTTTGCTAATCAGTGGTTCTTCTTTCAGTTCTCCCTAAGTTACTCTACAAAAAAGGCCTTTTTTTAGAAAGAACTCCAAATATATATACTGGGGGAGGGGATATGTGCCTCCAATTTTGATGTAGTGTGCAGCTTTGGTAGGATGACTTGGTGACATCTGTTTTAACAGGCTGAACTGTCCTCTTATGTGTGGTGGTGCTTAAAAGCAGTATCCCTGTCATCTTAGGTTTATTAGTTGCCCAGTGAAAATTAAATGTCTTGTCATCAGTAGTCTAAAAGGAAATAACAGTACTTGTGATCTGGCCATTAGGCTTTACCTGTGAAGTCACAAGCAAACCATTCCTGCAAGAGTTAGTAGTGGTGTGTACAGAAGAGAGAACTCTGAGGAGGATTCAAAAATGGTTGTTGCAAGGCTGTGGTTTTTTGAGAAACTTGCACGCAACCAAGAGGATTGATCAGAGTTGAGTGGTTTTGCCCTGCATGTGGTACTCCAAACATAAAACTTCGTTAGCCTTACAATTGTTAGTTGAATTAGTCTGTCTGCACCATGAAAGAATGTAAGATTTTTTGTCCAAGAGTACTTAATTTCTGTATGTAACTAAAACTCTTGCCGTAAATGTGCAGAAATAAATGAATGGGGATAAAATAATTGCATGGAGACAAACTTAGTAACACAAGGTGCCTGCGATTCAAGGCTCTGCTCCAAACAGTGACTTAAGCATATGGTTTTGTTCAAATATGTGAACTGTCCCATTGTCTCCACTTACATTACTTTTGTACTTTATGTGCATAGTTAAATGTTTTCATAGAGCAGGGACCTGGAGTGAAGCACAGATGTATCTCCAAGATTTGGTGTAGTATTTTTCTTACATGCTTAAGCCCAAATTTTCATAGCCTAGGTTTCATACAAGTTCTTGAGTACTGTCTATTTACTGTCCTAATACTTTTGTGATACCTAGCTAACAGAAAACATTAAGTGGGATGTAGGTTGTGTGACTATGGGCCTCACACACCCTGGGGACATGTGGCTGAAAATCATTGTATTGCAGTTAAATTACATATTGCCATTTTACCCAAAAGCTCTAATCAGGATAAGAAATTCATTGAACTAAAGATACTAAAATTATAAAGTACACATACGGTTACTACCTCAAGGAGCTAGCAGTTCAGAGAACCTGCATCTGCAAACAAGTGGTGGATAGAACAAACTCAGCTTTAAATATTTAATGAGCGGTAGGAGTTTGGAGGAGTAAGACGTATGGTAAGTGCTACAAAGGATATGCAACCTAAATATGATGTCAAAACTTTAATTTATTTGCTGTTGATGTGCCAATTTAGTGATGTACAGCACCACAGATGTCCCTGAGAAAATGGTGGTTTGAACACTTAGTGGAATGGGTAAAATGTGGAACGGGTGGCCTCGCTGCCAGCAGTGCCTGTGCCAGAGCCTGGCAGCCCTGGGCTGCTGCTGCTGCTGCCAAGGGGAGAGGTGGGGGGTGTCAAGCCGCTGATACTGCTGAGGCTGAGGCTCGCTCTTTCCCCGTTTTTTGCTATTGCTTTTTTTTGCACTCCTTCTCCCAGTTTTGCATCAGGATGTGCAGGCCCAGAAACCTTCCTCTTCCCCTTTCAGGCATCCTAATTCTGCCTTTACATATGTCTTCCCTGAGACAGGCGCAGCATCACCCTGAGCTTCCTCACCTTTTTGATACCAAAGGTAAATTTTACCTACGTTGCTGAGAAGCCTTGAGGCACCCCTGCTCTCAAACAGCAAAGAAGTTTTAAACAGGCTCTGCTCTGAAACCCAGTGAAGCCGTGGTGGGTTAACTTTGGACTGCAGCCAGACACCCACCCAGATGCTCTCTCACTCCCCCCTCAACAGCACAGGGTGAGAAAACAGGATGAAAAAGCTCATGGATCACTTAACAATTACCATCAGGGGAGAAACACACTTGTCTTGGGGAATTAATTTATCACCAACTAAAATAGATTTGGATACCGAGAGACAAAGACAATTAACACACCTTCCCCCTCCTGCCCATTTATCCCAGGCTCAACTTCACTTCTTCATTCCTGACTCCTCTACCTCCTCCCTGCTCCCTGAGCTCCAGTGACAGAGCTATGTCTCAACATTTCCGTATATTTAAGGTTGGTGAGATTCCAAAATTCAATTGGCAGGTGGGGAAAAATTACCAAAACCTTTTATTACACAAAACTGAAAAACAAATTAAACTTTGTTTGTAATATGCTTTGCTATATTATGCAGTATATTATATTGGCAATTAGTTAGAATGAAATACTCATTCTCATTTTCCATTAACTTATAAACAGCAGTATTTTCTGAAGTTAATAATAGCTTTATGAAAGCTCCCACTATTGGATAGCAATACATTTTTTACATTCTCAGCTGATGTAAACTGATACTGGTGGATGAAAAATTGGACATGAGCCGGCAATGTGCGCTTGCAGCCCAGAAAGCCAGTTGTATCCGGAGTCGCATAACAAGAAGTGTGTCCAGCAGGTCGAGGGAGGCGATTCTCCCCCTCTGCTCCACTCCATGAGACCCCACCTGGAGTACCATGTCCAGCTCTAGGGTCCCCAGCACAAGAAAGACACAGACCTGTTAGAGTGGGTCCAGAGGAGGGCCACAAAAATGGGTGCCTCCCATTTGGGAAGGCTGGAGCACCTCTCCTACAAAGACAGGCTGAGAGAGTTGGGGTTGTTCAGCCTGGAGAAGAGAAGGCTCTGGGGAGATGTCATAGTTTAACCCCAGCCAGCAACTAGGCACCACGCAGTCGATCACTCACTCGCCCCTGTCCCAGTGGGATGGGGAGAATTGAAAAAAAAGTAACTCTTGGGTTGAGATAAGAACAATTTAATAACTAAAGTAAAATAAAATGTAATACTAACAATAATAATACATGTAATAATAATAATAGTAATTGAAAGGAATATATATAAAAAAAAGAAATACAACCCAAGAAAAGACAAGTGATACACAATGCAATTGCTCACCACCCGCTGACCGATGCCTGAGCAGCGATAGACCCCTCCCAGCCAACTCCCCTCAGTTTATATACTGTGCATGACATCCTATGGTATGGAATATCCCTTTGGCTAGTTCGGGTCAGCTGTCCTGGCCGTGCTCCCTCCCAGCTTCTTGTACACCTGCTTGCTGGCAGACCATGGGAAACTGAAAAATCCTTAACTTAGGATAAGCACTACTTAGCAACAACTAAAACATCAGTGTGTTACCAAGATTATTCTCACACTAAATCCAAAACACAATGTACAAGCTACTAAGAAGAAAATTAAAGCTATCCCAGCTGAAACCAGGACAGGAGACCTTATTGTGGCCTTTCAACATATAAAAGGGGCTTATAAGATGGAGAAAGACTTTTTACCAAGGCCTGTAGTGACACGACAAGAGGCAACAGTTTTAAATTGAAAGAGAGTAGATTTAGGTTAGATGTAAGGAAGAAGTTCTTCACTGTGAGGGTGGTGAGGCACTGGAACAGGTTGCTCAAAGAAGCTGTGGATGCTCCATCCCTGGAAGTGTTCAGGGCCAGGTTGGACGGGGCTTTGAGCAACCTGGTCTAGTGGAAGGTGTCCCTGCCCACGGCAGGGGGGTTGGACTAGATGATCTCTGAAAGTGCCTTCCAACCCAAACCATTCTACGATTCGATGATTCTACGATTATATTTTCAAGTGATGCATTTCTCTGATGTTTTGAAAAAGTCAACTGCACAATAATGATTAGCTAACAGAAAAAAATTATATTACCCTGAGGCAAAATATATGTGTTCATAAGAAAACAACCACACATGCCATCTGAATCTATTTTATCTGCTGAAAAAAAAAGTGTGAATAAACTTGATACATCAATTGTTTTACACTGCAAGTATGTATGAGTTTAGCCTTAGGTGTGTTCTATAAAACAACCTTTAAATTGCTGTCCCTGTTAGTGATCTTTATGCATGGATAAAACCTGGACACACTTGCTTTGCTTCCACAGCAGCTACATTGTCATTCTTTTATTTTTACATTCTCAATAGTAAAAAAATCTTCACGAGTTTCTTTTTTGATGCTATGCTAGTGATAGTTCAATTACATGTAGGCGTCTACCATGAACAAATGAGAAATAGCATAAGCTGTAATAAGCTGTTAGCAATTATGTAGTCTAGTAATTTCAAAACCCATGAAACATCTTTAAATAGTCTTTTAAAATATCACACTTTTATTTATCTATAGAACATTTTCATTGGGATCGTCATAGTGTGTGTAGGATGTTGGCCAGCTAAAAATGCACAGAGATTACCTACCCTGTATTTTACATCACAAATATTTGCTCTGTGTTCTCTCCCACCAGTGTACCCCACTCAACTGGTACTTAGCCTAGGGTAGGTATGTGGGATAAAACCATATTTAAATATCAAAAGATTATCTATGCAATCTATTATTTCTTAAACTAGGCCAGAGCTATGCAGGGAATATATATCAAACATAACTTTTTGTGTTTCAGTATGAAGTTTATATGAAACAAAAAAGGTCTTTCTGTTTTTAATTTTTACCCTTCGCAATGGGAATTGACCTTGGACGAGAAGGTAGTGGGAAGAGATTCTACAATCTAAAATTAAACACGGCCCAGCTCTTGTCTCAGGAGGTAGCTATACTTCTCAGGGTTGCCCTTATGCATATTCAAATGCATAGTTCAAATTACAGTCTCTGGGAAAAGAGTTTCTCCGCAGTTTTTCAGCTTTTTTCTAGTCTCCACTCAAACTGCCACCCTGGCCCCGGCGTTATCCAAAGTGCAGCAAAGCCCACTTCTCTCTTGATTTTAGCATGTAGCTCTCAAACCTGCCTTCTGGAGTCTCCTCAGCAGCTTGCAATGTATCACCAACACAATACAGTAAAGCTCCGGTGAAGCGGTACTCCTCCTCCACTTACAGCCTGCACAGGCTGAATGGAAATTTCCAAAGAGATGCTGAGGGACGGTCTGTCCCTAAAACTTTTGAAGCCTGTCAGGAAGAGGCAGGCTTCAGCCGTGATTCAGTGCTCCCACCCGGCCCGAGGCACTCGGTGAGCATCTGCACGGACAGCTTCTATGCCCACCGCACATTTTGCGCAGCGAGGTTTTTCAGTTTGCGGTGCTATTCGTGAGCCTATCCCTAAGATCTTTCTCCCTGCTGCACCTGTAATAAATACACAGCCGGGACTGAGGCCGGCTGTGTTTTAACGTAGCCTCACCGTGCGCCCACAGCACGTTTTTCATCTTTGAAGCCTGCAACCCAGCACTGCCGCAAGACAAGGCGAAAGGAGGACTTCTTCTCAGGGCTCTCTTCCTACTTTTCCCTAGGGGGCCAGGTCTCCTCAGGCTGGACTCCACCCCGACAGCAGGGCTCGCCCAGCGCTCTGGTTCAAGGTGCCCCTGACAGGGCCTACACGAGGGATGCCGCTGACAGGAACCCGGGTCCGGCAAAGCCTCCACCCAGCCCGGTGTCGCGGCTCCCGCGGGCCAACGCCTCCCTGCCCGCACGCCCCGCCGATCCACCCTTCTCCCTTCTCCCCTCTCCCCCGGGGGACGGCCGGCCGGCCGGCAGCCGCTTAACGGCCGCCCTCGCGCCCCGCCTCACGCCGGCCCCACCGCCCCGCTTCTCCCCCCCACCCCCGCCCGCTACCGACTTCCGGTGGCGGGAGGCGCAATGCGGAAGGGACGGCGGGGCCGGAGCGGAAGTGAGGTGCCGCCGGCTCCCGCGGCAGGGAGCGGAGCGGAGCGGAGCGGGCGGCCGCTGGTGGCAGGTGGCGCGGCCGGTGAGGGAGGCGCTGGTACCGCTGCGGCTGGGGGGCTGGGGGGGGCGGCAGCGCCGGGGGGGGCGCTCGGCGCCTGTCAGCGAGCGGCGGAGCCGGCCCGGCTGTCGCCGTCGCGGGGCTCGGGCCGCGGGGGCGCCGCTGGCGCCAGACAAGATGGAGGCTCTGTCAGCGTCGTGGGTACCGGCGGCACCGGGCTGTGGCGGGCGGCGGTGCGCGCCTGCCCTGGGCGGCAGGTGGTAGCGGGGCGGGGAGCTGCCGGCCCGGTGGCGGCTCCGGGGCTGCGCCTCGGCCGCGCGGTGGGAAACTCGCGGCTGTCCGGTGGCCGCCTTCCTCCTGCCCGGCGAGGGAGAGGGGCTTCGAGCGAAGGGCCGGACCGGCGCCGCTGCTCCCCGGGCGGTGCTGCGCCCGCAGGGGCTGCGCTGGAGGGTGGGGGCCGGCGGGTTCCGTACCGGCGGCGTCGAGTCCGCGTCCGCCCTGGAGGCTACGGACACTGAGCCGAAGGGAGGGGGGAGAGGGCAGGGAGCCCCGCTCCTGGCTTCAGGAAGAGCCTTCCCTCGCTGTCTGTTTCCTGAGCTTAAGCCCTCAAAATCTGGCTACTTTCGCGTTTGCTTATAGTTTCTTATTGTTTGGGCTTTTTTATTGTTTAAAAGGAAGATCTTGCCTCTGTGGTTTACAGGCTGTTTCACTAGTGCAATACTGCAATGTTTCGGTCGTCAGCCACTGCAGGGGAGGGTTTAAATCCAAACAAAAACCTGCTTTCATTTAAAAAAGAAAACCAAAATAGGTTAATGTTTTTGTATGATCTTTTAAAACGCCTTAACAGCTTTAGTGTTTAAAATATGCTGTCCTTTTGTACAAGGTCAGAATCGGTAAAATAGATCTGAAAATTGAAAGCCTACCCAGGCTTCTGGTCCTCTGCATTTGACATTAATTTACGATTAAGATAGTCACCGCTCTTATGTATTTGTGGTGCCTACAGAACCTTATTTTAATTCTTTTTTTTTTTTTCTAAGAAGAAATCCGATTAAGTATGGTGAAAGAAATTCTCATCTCTCAGAAACTTAAATAAATCCTTTATTTTGAAAGGTGTTTCTCTGGGTAATTGTGTTTTTGAAACATTGTTATGTTGTCTTTAGATAGCCCTTATATTTGTTTTGGAACATGAGATGAAATAAGTCTTGTGAGATAGAGTGAGCAGGTCTTTTTTTGTTGTTGGTTAAACATGTAAAATCCCTAGGAAAGGATGCAAGTCAAACCTGCTTTGCAGAAGGTATCTGGAAGCACGAGAAGGTTTCACTAACATCATTTTGTGTTGGACAGGACTGCCTCTGATAAAGGCAAAATGGCTTTCAGTAAAGGATACCGTGTCTATCACAAGCTGGATCCACTTCCATTCAGTGTGATAGTGGAAACCAGAAACAGAGAAGAATGTCTCATGTTTGAATCCGGAGCTGTGGCTGTCCTCTGTAAGTCAATATGTTTTGATAACTACAATGTAAAAAGTTGGCAGACTTGACATTGTGTAAACAATTTATTTATGGAATATAAAGAAGCACTATTCTGTTTTCTTATTTGCTGATGGAGAGGCTTCTAATTTAAATGAGGAAGAAAAAAGACATTTTCGTATCTTCATCTGTTGAGAGAGAATTTTTACACATTTAATTACATTTCATCATGCATGTGTATTTTCATGTACACTAAATTTTCTTCGAGTAGCTTCTAACAACATCTGCTTATTTTTTTGGTTCTGAACAACCTTCTCCTTTTGAATACATGATAACTTATTGAAAAGCTAATTCTCTGTGTTGTATTTCATAATAAAAAATTCTATATTCTTAAATGGTATATCATCTTAATTTGTTTTTTATCTCATCTTGTATCATGATTTTTGATGGCTTTTTGATTTTTAGCTTTATTTTGTCCCTGTATTTTTGACCCATCTTGAGACTCTGTATTGATTTGTCTTGTAATAAAATGAGTAATATTTGGAGCAAGGTGTCTTGCATTGCAAAGTTATTTTTACATGTTTTCAGTGATAAATGTATTAAATGTTTCCCTTAAATTCTTTTTGCCCCCCCTTTTTTTTAAGTCATAGTTGAAGGAGGACACTAAAATGAGAAGTGCAGAAGAGATCTGTGAAGCCTATAGATAGGGTTTTAAAATGTAGTTCTGTTTGTAGTCTTCAGAAAGTCTGAGCACCTTGTTGCACAGAGTTTCTAAGCTTGTTTTTGACTCTTTTGTAGAAAACTTTCATACCATGGAATTTTTGGGGTTTTTTTTAAGTGAATAATGTTTTAATGAATTCATTCTGATGCCTGTTTGTGGTTTTCTAGCCTAGCTATTCTGAGCACCCAATCAAAAAATGGGAGATTTTATTCACTGCCTGAAGTCTGAGTGGACTCAAAACCCTACCTTTCAGGAGGATGCACTGGCTTTGAGACTGTGGAGTAGGCTGAATGGGGAATGTGTTCTCTAACAAGACTCAAGAGTTAGAAATGCGATTTCCAAAGAAGAGCGGGACTTGAGATATGTTTCCTTTCTTCCGTATTTGCAATTGGCTCTTCTATACTTGAGTGTGTTCCTTGGCAGTGGCATGGTGTCCTTCTGAGGCACCTGACTGCCCCTGTGTAAGGTACTTAGAAGTTGGACCATAGAGTCATCAGTACTGGACAGGCTGTATGAATAAGTACTGTCTAGCATACAGCTTAATCTGCGTCTTTAATGTGTGATTAGAACAAGCTGCCATTAACTGTTAGAGGCCTAGCAATGGGACATGCCAGCATGATTGACATTATAGCTGCAATTATATGATGATCCAGGTGAGAAACAATGAGTGCTTTTCTATTTTTGAGAATTGTTTTTTTTCTGATACAATTTCTTCTTACTATATTTTTAAGTAATTTCGTTGACTTTGCCAGCAGTATTTGAAAGGCATTGTGTAGTGTGGATTGGGTTGGGAATAAGTGTCCAGTCATAAAGCTAGTGAACAGGTTTAGTGAAATCCATAAAACGGGGAAAAATGCTTTGAAGATTTGTGGAAAACTTTATTTTAGCATGTATTTAGTAATTAGTGAACATGCTTAAGCTACTTAAGGAGCAATGTATTAAAAATAATTCATTCCTGAAAGTTATGCTCAAAAAGGACAGTAGGTTAGTTGGTTTTTGTGCTGTGATACACTGCAGGCACCTGGATAAATGTTCTTCTCTAAAATTTAAAAACCATATCAAAGTTTCTGCCCTCTTCTATGCCTCACGTTGTTACCAAACAGAGGAATTGGAACCTGAAGGAAGTTCAAAAGCCTCTCTCCTCTTGGGTTCTGTACTTAGTAATAGCATGTTATTAATCTATAAAGGTTTGTCTTTGGTATTCTAATTGGTAGGTTACAACATAGTAAACATTCTTACTTAGCTAGAAGTAGTTACTCTGAATATTGTTTTCAGTAACCTTAACCGGTAAACTGCTTACTCTTTTTCTATCTGGTAAATGGGCATGTTTTCCTGATGCATATTTAGCTGTGGCATTTTGCCTTAATTCCCTTTTTGCACCTCAACTCTTTAGGTACTGAAACATGATTCTTTTGTTAATGGTTGAAAGATCACAATCATACCCTTGAACTGACAGCAGAAAAAGTGCGGAGTTCCCTAGCTCAGGATTTTGTTTTCTCCTTTTCTGCTTGCTGTTCTCTTCTGGTATCTATTCTTTTTAATACATATTTAAAGGAGTACAATTATTAGTGCTTGGGGGAGATTTGTAAAGTACTACTCCATCTCTCTAGTTGTGCCACAGAAACCAGTCAGAAGATTCTAGTCTGTAGCTATACAAACTTCTGGATGTTGGTACAAATCTAAAAGCCAAAGTTAATGAAAGACTGGCCGTTGGGGGAGATTCCCCAGATGTTTGTAAAATCTGTGTGAATAGATAGAAAAATGGTCAAATCAAGTATATATCAATTTAAATCCAGAACAGCATCACTTTAAACTGTTAAAAACTCAATATTTTTTTGCTGGTGGTGGTAACAGTTTTTAGACTCAACAAAAATTGACAATACTGATCTCAAACTGTTAGACATTTTTCAAAAGATTTTAATAAATACTGAAGATAAAAAAAGGTGTTCAGCCTTATACCCAATCACAGTTCTTACGTGTATGTAGAATGTATAATAAAGACACAACCTGGTGAAACACACTTTACCATTAAAAGTGATTCATGTGATTTGGTTCTGAGAGCCTTAGTGAACTGCATCTTATGCGGTATCCATGTATAGAAATTCCGATTTGAAATGGGCTAAGAGAAAGGAATGAAAGCTTACTGATCCTTTAAATGTCATCTTAAAGGAAGTACATCTGTCATTGTGCTGAGGGAAGGATAACAGTATTAACCTTCATCCGCTTTACACTCAATAAAGCATTGCAAGATGATTCAGAGGGTTTTGTTAGGCCTCTGTATGAAATGCTATACAACTCATATGTTGTGTGATTTTCAGTGTGTGTTATACGTGCACTGAATCTGTTATTCAAGTCAACAAAATAAGATGGAGGAAAGGAAGAGGGTCAAAGCGATGGTTCACAGAAGTGGCTGTTGCATAATCACTCAGTCTTAACATGGAAGCAGCCCAAGCCACGCTTCTGCTGGAAGCGTTCTATGTACTACTTGTAACACGGATTAGCTAATGTTACTGTGACCAAAACATCTGAGAGATACTTTGCTTGCCTTTATGTATTTAATACCTCTTTTATTGACTCACTCCTAGTATTGGGTTAGCCCAAGATACTGAAGTCTGAGGGGATCCTGCCAACTTGCTTCTCAAGGCATTGTAAGAGCACTGAGTTTTAAATGTCAGCAGCTTCACTGCTGATTTGTTTAGAATTTAGTGGGAAGATGACATAGATTTATTTTTTCTTATTTGACATATAAAATAGACAGTATATTTATTTTTTTAAATAGGACTCTTTAATGAGATATCTTACCTGTAAAGATTTTATTGACTGAGCAGGAGGGTGTTCTCTCTCCCTGCTCCTCTCTGGTGAGTCATAACAAAACGAGTGGGAAGCTGTCTACTCTTGTCGCCTGCGATGAGTAAAGGAGAATGTTCTGTTGTCTGGGAAAATACTGAGCCCTGAGTGGAGAGAGCAGGAGCTTCATGCACATCCTTTGACTTCAATTTTATGATAAAGCTGAGAAGATAGCAGGTGTGAACAGGAAGAGGCACTTTGCCCACCCTGAGTTTTTTGTAGAGCTAGATAAACAAAGAGCTGTAATAACATGAGTGCAGCAGGCATCCTGATACTCATAGTCATGTTTAGCAAAGCTACTCTATCACCCATTCACATTCCACTTCTTTTTAAAATGAAAATTTTTCCACACTGCATTCTTCAGGCGGGGCGGGGAGGGAGGGAAGCAGATATGCTATTATCTATCCATGGTAGCAGATGGAATATAATTTTGCAAGAGATTTGAAGTTGACATGGTGCTTGAGGAAACTTAGACACACAAAAAAGAAACATACTGACAGATACAGTTGATGAGCACCTGCTATATGTACATAATTATTAAGGAGCATAACATTCTGTATGCTCAAAACCAGAGGTTTTTTTTCTTCGGTGTTTGCTGCCACCAGTAATAAACTGCTACTGTGTGATTCTCCCCACCCCGCCAATAATATTTATATAGAGTTTTGAGTGGAACCACATCCCCTTAACTAGGAAAGGAGAATATTTCAAAATAAATTACTACTTTCTGTTTTTCATGATGGGATCCTATAAAATAAGCTTAATATATTTTCCTGTTTTATGTACATATGTAAAGGAGCAATAATAAGAAGAATTAAAATTCTTCAAGCAGTAATTTATCCTCTGGCAAGAGTTTCTTTATGTTAGAGAGAAAAGGACAAATACAGGCTATGGTAGAAACAAGTTTTGAATGTATTTTGATGTAATATATTAATCTGAAGCCAATTTGAAGGGACCAATGCGAAGGGACTAGGATGCAAAGGCAAACAGCAATTTCACCTTCCTGTCTTTGTTACTATTTTGACTGAGTGTCATCTTCCGGACTGTGCCTTCCCATTAAACAGTATCTCAAAACACTTAAGAAGCTGCAGGGAAGCAACAGCTACAGTGGATGCCAAGGGCAGCCATGCTGGTGGAGGAGGCTTTAACCTGTCCTCCTGTCATCAGGTGCCTTTCCTAGGATTCTGCCAGAATTCACTGTCCTTTTGGATCTACTGGGAAGATGTTCTGCTCATTGCTTTACAGGCATTTCCAAGAAAATCGTATGGTTTAACAAAGACCACATATGCTAGTCTAGCACACTTTGAAAAGTACAAGAAGTACAGTAAGAATCTTCCCAGGAGGTTGATGGAGGCAGTGACTCTTACCTGGGAGGACTGTGACCTCTTTGAATGGTGGATCTGTAGGAATTTGGTCCACAGTTCTGGATATATTAAAAAGAAGTTACAGCAGAATCTGAAGGCTATTTGCTTCTTAAGGTAGACTAGCTTTACACCAATAGTAAAGACTATTCTGTATGTGTACCACAGGCCTTTGCATTATTTTAACAAGGGATTTCACTGGCAACAAATAATTCTCTTTGTGAATGTTCTCTTTTCAATTCAGTAAATTTTCATTTCTATAGTAGCACATGTTATAGTAAAAATCTTGGTTTTGCCCTACTGGACATCCAGTGAATAATAGCTCTTGCTAATTAAATGTCATGTTAAGAAGCCTAGTTTGCATACTTCTGCAGTTACTCAGACATAATTTAGAAAAACTAATTAGCATTCCTACTTTTCAGATAATTTGGTAGCTTTTTTGCATGGTAGCACGTATTCAAATTGAAAACTTTGTAATTTTGTGAATTGACTTGTACAGGCAAAAATTGCGACAGTTGGCTTTCATGTAAAATAACTAGATTTTAGGCAAAGTATTCAGTATCAGAAGAAAATCTTTGTAGATTATTGGTGCTATGAAGTTTTGCATTCAGTGGAGAATGTGTAGCTGGGTCAGAAAGCCCAAAGCTGATGGAAAGGAGGTGCTTGTAGGCTGTTACATAGGTTGGCTTTGTTTTCACACTTTTATTTCTCAGTTTGTTTTTTTGCCCCTTGTCAGTGGTATTAGCTGAAACTATACATTTTGTGAAGTAAATTTACATAGTATTGAAAAATAATGTTAAAGCAACCAAGCCTTCTATTTGCTCATCTGTTACAATTATTTTTGTTGTTGTTGTTCTGAACAGTGGTTCTTTTTCTGGTGTGTAGTGTTTAAATATAATTGCTAACATCTAGAGATGTCTGGGGTTTTTTTCATTGCTGGGTAGCGGTGATTTGTTATTTGGAGGTTCCTCCCCATAGTCTTAAGATACATGTTGATTATGGTAACGTAAATGTCTTTGTGAAGTGAATAATGGTACCTTATAATTTGAACTAGCAAATAGAGTGGAAAAAAAAATCATCCTATTAATTCAAAGCAAATATTGTATGAATTATGGCAGATTTAAATATCAACTGCCATCCAGTTTTCTATGCATCTATTCATGTCAGCAAAGTATCAAAAGTAATAAAATGATTCTTCTGTTGATTGATTTATAAATGGAAGTGGTGACTCCACTCTGATTTTAATGTCACCTATGTGGTAATATTAAAGTGTTAGCTTTAATTTAAATACCAGAAGTTTAACTGTCCTAGTTTGACAAAAAGCTTGAAAACCTCAATCTTAAAAGCTCAAAAACCAACTGTGTAAGAATAGTTCATAAATTTTTCAGATTTTAAACTTTTTAAAGTGACAGTAACATGAGCTTTTTCTTGTCTAACTTAAATGAGACGTCTTGTTTCTGAAGGAATTGCATATAATTTCAGGAGTGTGTCTTTGTTCCCAGCTCAGTGTCCCATGTTCTAGCTAGGAATTGTAGCCACTAACTTATAATGTGTCATCGTGGCACCTTGTGAACCCACCAAGAAGAGAACATAACTGTAGAAAGCCTAAATAATAACTTTTAATGTGATTTTAACTTTTTAATTGTTAAAATTGCAAAACTAATTTCTAGTCTGGAATTAAGCAGAATATGTGTTGAACCAAATTGTCCTGAAGACAGGATTTCTGATAGGCTTCCATTTGCATAACAGTAAGAGGGCTGACATAATCCCTTTAAGATAGTTTAATCAGTCACCTTTCTTAAATGAGTCAGTGATTGATAAGGTGTGATTATTACAGGTGCACACTTGTGATTTAACTTGGAACAAATTAGGTGTTAACATTTAAAAATACTATAACCTATTAATTTTTAATAAAGATTGACTTAAAATTATTTTATTCTTTTTCTCTTGACACTGAAAATGAGGCTTGCTGGCTTTCTACAACAATCCCTTACAACTTGACCTGAAAACCACATGAAAGTGTTGTGGTTTGGTTTTTTGAGGTTTTCCTTTTTTGTTGTTTGGTTTTTTTTGTACTGCTAAATAGCGAGTCATTATTTCTGTTTTAGAAATTAATCAACTTGAATCTAATTAATGCAGTGGGTTAAGCAGAAGCTGCTTTTAATTTCCTTTCTGCTTAAATCTGAACTGACACAAAGTAATAGAATGAATACTGCCTCATAATGTTTGTGTCCATCTTCATATACGGACATGTATGCTTGCATTGTCTACTGTTTAGTGCTCCTTTACAGTATAATTTTAAATCTGTTAAGTCCAGTGTTATGGATGAAAGTTGTCATTCCAGCTAGTAATTTCTGGTTTTACAAGTTGCATGTCTTAATTGATTCTTCTTTGTGAGTGATAGTGGTTTATATTTTTTTCAGCCAGCCTTAATTGTGTTTTTGCTTACTTCCAGCTATTTAAAGATGAATAAATAGAAAAGTCAATTTCTCAGGGAGAAGTAGGTTCATTAATTTGTAGGACTTTATGTTTTTCCAAGTGCATATTTATATTAGCTGCATTTTTTTTTCCAGATAGGGAGCTCATAAATCAAAGTCAAAAGGGTTCTTGTGGCTGCAGGCCAACCTACCATTCTGGGGAGAGATGTTCTCATTCATTAAGAATGTTACAGAGGAAATGCTCTTGGAAGTGCTCTCTCCTTCTGTCAGGATTACTTTAGCCTTCCTGTGGTTTAACTTCTAAGCTGCAGTTCACCCAGTTAGTAATTTCAGCTATTCATAGAGGAAACTGAAAGTTGGCTTTGCATACGCTGCATATTGTGGTGATGGGGTCTTAGCCATTTTTGTAACTTCAGTGACTCTTGCATATCCAGATGTATCTGATGACTTTGCATGCTGAATGAAGTGAGAGAGCATAAATCTTCATGAAGCTTACTGCTTTGGTAAAGAAGGAGGAGTTAAATATGATACTTATGGGGAGAATCTGAATGGTTTCAGAGCACTTACATTGCTATTCACACTCTTTGGTATGGAGTGATATGAAAACCTGCAAATTTAATTTTGTTATCTTCAGAAATGGGAAATGCCATGTGCAGTGGCAGTCAGTAATAGATTACATTCTGGCCTGGGCATTTGTTTTTTTTTCTTTTAACATCCATAAATGAAAGGCATCCTAGTGGCTAGCACTGGTGGAGGCGCTGGTTCAGGAAATTCTTGTACGTGTTTGGAGGCTAAAAGGACTTTCTGTCTAAACCAGCTGTAAAACCATTTGCATGTTTTCATAGCATTACTGCTTGTTCCTACTGGGGCCCTGAGGACACCACCAGCCCTGACTGTCCCTGCCCAGCCCCCCCGGGGCTTCCCCCACCCTGCCCACAGCCCAGGACCCCACTTCAGTCCCCTCAGAGCTGTCAGTCGCTGCCCCAGCAATGCTGCAGCAAAGTGCTGGTCTCTAGCTCTCCGCAGCCCTGCCCAACCTGGACATGGGGCCCGCCAAGCTGGGCTGATGTCCCAGTCCAGCCTTGGTCTGTCCCTGTCCCCATGGCCTGCCGGGCCATCCTGGGACTGTATCTGGCCCCAGTTACCATCACCAGGCCTGGTCCTTGCTCACAGACTGACATCCTGGCCTGCCCTCAGCCCTTCGCACGCAGGTGCCTGATGTCTTGGGCTGGGTCTGCCCTGAGCCTGTCCTGCTTCCATGGGGGAGCCCCCATGGCTACCAGTGCCGTGGCCCCCAGGGAGATGCTGGTCCCCATGGTGTCCCAACAGTTCAAATGGAAGAAAATGGAAGGCAGTGTGATGTAGCTGTGTCTTGTTCCTGATTTCGTCTTGGTTTTCAGAAACCTCAAGTGCCTTTCCTTAATATTGTAGCACTCCTGATCATGGGAAGTCCCTTATTGTGCATTACCCCAAAAGCAGCCTGAGCACTGCTGTAGTCAACCATCCAAAATGCTGGAGGGAAGGGATGCCGTCCAGAGGGACCTTGACAGGCTTGAGAGGTGGGCCCATGTGAACCTCATGAAGTTCTAAAAGGCCAAGTGCAAGGTCCTGCACGTGGGCCGGGGCAGTCCCAAGCACAAATACAGGCTGAGTGATGAGTGGATTGAGAGCAGCCCTGCGGAGAAGGACTTGGGGGTGTTGGTTGATGAGAAGCTCAACATGACCCGGCAATGTGCGCTTGCAGCCCAGAAAGCCAAGCATATCCTGGGCTGCATCAAAAGAAGCATGACCAGCAGGTCGAGGGAGGTGATTCTCCCCCTCCACTCTGCTCTCGTGAGACCCCACCTGGAGTACTGCCTTCACCTCTGGGGGCCCCAACATAAGAAGGACATGGACCTGTTGGAGTGAGTCCAGAGGAGGGCCACAAAGAAGGTCAGAGGGCTGGAGCACCTCTCCTGTGAAGACAGGCTGAAAGAGTTGGGGTTGTTCAGCCTGGAGAAGAGAAGGCTCCAGGGACTCCTTACAACAGCCTTCCAGTACCTAAAGGGGGCCTACAAGAAAGCTGGAGAGGGATTATTTACAAGGGCATGTAGTGATTGGACAGGGGGTAATGGCTTTAAACTGAAAGAGGGTAGATTTAGATTAGAGGTAAGGAAGAAGTTCTTCACTGTGAGGGTGGTGAGGCACTGGAACAGGGTCCATTCCTGGAAGTGTTGATGGCCAGGTTGGATGGAGTTTTGAACCACCTGGTCTAGTGGAAGGTGTCCCTGCCTATGGCAGGGCGGCTGGAACTAGATGATCTTCAACATCCCTTCCAACCTAAACCATTCTGTGATCCCTGTGCCACCTGCATTGGTGGTGCTGCAGTAGGGAAGAGGCAGCAGTGTGGTGCTGTGGAGTTGCTCCCTTTTCTGCTGTCAGTGCTACTTTTGTGACTGCTTTCTTTTTAGCTTGGTTTCTTAAGAAAAAGGAGGATAATGTGAAAACGATTTTTTATCCCTCTGTATTGGCTAATATCAGTCATCACCAAATCTCATAATTCTTTCAGGTTTCATGAAACGGGTGCCCTCAATGAAGGGGAATCTGCCTTAAGAATTTGTTATAAAGTTGTAACTCATAGTAGGCATGATGTGCCTTATGGGAGGGGGGTAGGAGCATGTTGCAGGTAACCTCTTCCACATCCCAGCTGCCTGCGGTGGGGCCTGTTAAATGTACCTTGCGCTGTCGGGTTCTGCGGAGGCAGTAGCTGAAACCTGGGGGTAGGTGAGGATGGGCCAGGGCAGGATGGATGAAGTGAACCTTCTGAGGTGTGTGATGTTTGCTGTTTTCCCATGTGAATTTTGGCCTTAAAAACAAAAAAAGCTGGGAAAAGTGCAGGCAGTGCAAGAGAAATACTTATAAGCTCAACTGTGGAAAAGCTTTACTCAGAGTTCATGCTGTATTAGATCTAATGTAACTGAAAACCATGGCATGAAATGCTTTTGGTTGGTGCTTGGGTGCTTTGTTAGGAAAATAATAATTGACTAGCCACAGGAGGTTTTTCTATTTCCATTTTTTTTGTTTGTTTTTGCAACTCTTTGCTGCTCTATTAGCTTTTTTTTTTGTTGATCTGAATTTGCAAAGCCCATGTTACTTAATTTACTTCGGGCATTTACTTATTAAGGCTTAGCAAGGATAACGGGCGTTCTATGCAATGGAAAAAGAGAATAAATCCATAGAAGACAGAAAAGCCATTGTTCTGAAATGTCATTAAATGCTGGCAGGCACCTTTAAGAAAAATCCTGCAAAAAGTGTGAAACTAAACCTCATATGTCATTAGTAATTTGAAATATGAAAGAAGAACGTGGCAGTTCTCTGGTTACCAAAAGTTGAGTTTAGAAGAGTAAGCTGACATCGTTAAATACTTGCTGGAAAAATAGATTGAAAGAACTAGGTTTTGAAGTTTAGAAGTTGTTCTTTCCAGCCTGATGGTGATCTGGTTGAGAAAAACATGGTTTGGTGATGCTGACAAAATCACTGTCCCTAAACAATGTGTTTAGATTGGCTGCAAGTCTTAACACTTATTATGGGTGAGGATTTTGGAAATAATCATGCTGCTATAACTCTTATCTTTAGAATCTGGATTACAGGAATACAGCGTATCAGTGCAAACAGTTAAAGAAGCTTTTTTGAAATGCACTTAATAAAACATTGAATGAGCTTAGATTTCAGGCTGAGGTTAAATAATTGTTTCATCTGTATTGGAGTTTCTGATCCACTATAATAATAGAGCAGGCGGACATTTGAACAGAAGGGCTATGCTAAGCTTAGGGAATACTCACTAAAAAGATTCACAACAGCAATTCTAAAGAAAATATAGCTAGTGTGAGAGGGAGCATAGCAGAATGCCAGGGCAATAAGCATTTCGATTTATGCTTTGCTTTATGTCAAATTCTGATTTTTTTTTAGTGTCAAAGTGAAAATTAATTAGCAGAACATTTCTGAGGAGGGAGAAGGTGCTGATCCTTGGTGACCCAGAAATTTTGATCCCTGTGGATCCAGTGGCACAGCTGGAATTGTTGGTCTTCGTGCTTCAGGTGCAGTCTCAGTCATGAGCAAAAGCTCAGGATAGGTGGGATCCAGTTTCTGGTCTGCAGCATCTCTGTCACCTGGCTCTACAGTCAAGCTTGTGGGCCTGGTTTTTCGAGTGCTGATTGAAGTTCTAAAATGTACACTAACATTAACTCCCAGGTGAATATTGTTAGATATGCTTTAATTTCTTCTAAAATATTACAATTTTTTTTTCCAAAATGTCTATGAAAATTGTGTTTTCCGAATCTAAGACATTGTGTTTAAATACCATTATCTTGTGGACCTACCAGAGTTTTGCTTGGAATATATCTAAAACTAGTTAAAATGCACTTGTGATAATCTTGTTTACTTATCTGGAAATAATATTGCCGCATCATAGTTTTATTCTTGGAGAAAAAAGATTTTTTTTTCATGAAAAAAAGCAGCATTTAGCACTACTCTAATTTTAACTAATTACAGGAGAGCATTCTCATGGAACTCATTTGCCTGGGTTTTAGATGCTTTTCATATTAGGAGATGATGTTAAAAATGCCAACGTTCTCCTTTAATATCACTTGGAGTTTTTGCAAGTCCTTTTTTTGTTGCCTAAAAACATAGCGTGATCATACTTTGTCATAAAATCAAATACTCATTTTCCATTATAAAATGCCATATGCTCATACATACTGATTTCTTTACAGAAGTTCCGTGTAAACGCTACTTTTGTAATCTCTTGGCTTTTCAGTTTAGAGTGGACTCATTCTGCCTGCCATAGTGTATGGTCTTTTTCATCATAAAATCATATGTTTTCTCTCCATAGCTTCTGCAGAGAAAGACACAATCAAGAATACCTACTCCAAAGTAATGGATGCATATGGGCTCTTGGGTGTATTAAGATTAAACCTTGGTGAGTGAAATATGTAAAACCTTAATTTTTCATGTGGGAAAGAAAATTGTGCTGCTTCTGTAAAGCTGTACAGCACAGGATCTTCACAACAGGAACTGGGCTCTTTTTTTCTTTTTATTTTTTGTCAACATTTGTAGAGTAACTTGAAAATTTGGAGCACTCCCAGAAATGAGGGAGTGGACAAAAATAACTTCCGTTTTCACAATCCCTGTTATTTGCAGCATAGTTACTCCTGTTTGCATTTCCTTTTCTTCTGTAGAACTTGAGAATGAGTTCTTGATGGTGGTTCTTTCTGTATTTTTTTTCAGGCAAACTTTTAGATTGTGTGCATTTAAGCATATAAATACATCAACCTCACACTCAACTAAGATTCATTGTTACCTGTGCCTTTTCTTGTTTTACAGGAGACACATTGTTACATTATCTGGTTCTAGTAACAGGATGCATGTCTGTGGGAAAGATTCAAGACTCTGAAGTTTTTCGAGTTACTTCCACTGAATTTGTATCGTTACGAATTGATTCAACAGATGAGGATCGTATTGCAGAAGTGCGCAAAGTTTTGAACTCGGGAAATTTTTATTTTGCATGGTCTGCAACTGGTGTCAGTTTAGATCTTAGCCTTAATGCTCACCGCAGCATGCAGGAGCACACTACTGACAATAGGTTTTTCTGGTGAGTTCATAATGCGTTTTGTCAAGACATTATATAGAATAATGCATGCCTGTACAAACTAATCTGTGGCAAGTCTTTATCCTTGTCTTTATCAGCTCTTTAATGGACACCTTTGTCCCACAAATGTTGATGAGATAGAATAGCATTATTTTAACTCTAAGGACATAAGTATATTATTAATGATACAACGTTTCCATGGCCACTTGGAGTTTCTTAATTGGAAGACACAGATTTTCACTGCTTATGATGTTATACTTTGATCTGAACAGTTGTTGTGATGTTGTGTTTCAGCTTTGGTGTCTCTTAATTCTTTATCAAGTGTGTCTTTTTTTAAAATGAGTGTCTACAGTGCACATTGCTTGACTGCTTAACTCACTATCTTTTTACAGAATATTTTTGAATAAAGTATAGGTTTTCACGCAGAGAATTCGTGGTAGAAGGAATACTGCTCTTTCTGCCAATAAGCAGCTTAATGCCAGTGATGCATACTGTCATGTAAGAAATTCTGCTCCCATATTTTCAGAATTTGTTAAAAAATGGTGTATGTGTCCATGAACCTTGGAAGGGTCCCGAAGACTTGGCAGTACTCTGTTAGAACAGGTGAAAATCTACATCTTCCCCCCAATTCTGTTTAACATACGAGACAACAAACCAGCTCTGGCGTATGTGCCAGTGCTACTCTACTCTGCCACTGTTTTTGTCAGATAGAGGAATATGATCAGATTGCTATTTAAGACAAAATATGTGTATTAAGACAGAAAATAAGCTCTAGTCTTCAGAAACACATCTACCTTGATGTAGGTTTACAGGAGTTATAGGAACCTGGCTGTTTGTCTCTCTCTGCAGCTGGAAAAAGACTGGGCTTTCTGTTGAAAAGTCAGTATTTCAAGGCTTGAGAAATGATGATGCCTGTTGACCCTGTCCAAAACAACTTGGCTGATTTTGACCCCTTTCGTAAAACTTCTTAAGTTACTTGGCTCTTTTTCAGTAAGAATCAGTCCTTGCAGGAAGTAGATGGAATGTCCCAGATTCCAAGATCTAGACATATAAACAGTAAAAGTCAATAAGAGAAAGTATTCTGCTTGTGCACTTCAGTAAGCTTTCTTGGGCTTTTTCTATTCAAAAGTACCAGTCTCGGATTGCCCAGGGAAAGAATATTATTTGCTTTCTCAGTCTTCTATCGTAATGCATCTGTATACTTTTCTGTAAAGTGAATGCATACTTGATTCATGGGATTTGAATCTTCATTAATGATTGAACTGAGGTGTTTGATAAGTTGCAGATTTTTTTTTTTTTTTAATTGGAAGTTTAGAATGAAAAGGCTAAAATTAAAGTGAATAGCTTCAACCTTTATACCAAATATGTTATATGCAATTATGGTAGAATTTTCTGGGCTGTGACAAAACCAGCCATCTTACTGGAGTTTACTTTTCTTTGCTATGCAGAAAACTTTACTTCCTTTTTATACTAAGTGAATGTTTCCAAAGAAGATCAAAACCCAAGCCCCACTAAAGTGAGGTAAAACAAAAAAACTCACAAACCCCAAACTTTAGTCTTATTTACTTACTACAGTGTTGGTGCACGGGTATATCCAAACTGTGTATCTTTCTTTCCTTTGAGCAGTAATTGGTATTAGAGAACTGTATTTGCAGTATATAATGTACCAACACTTAACCCTGAAATTGACATTTACAAAAATTTGAAAATCAGTTGGCTATGAGTGTATTCCTGGAAGCTTGTCTGGGCAAGTGATGCATTATGGTGACATATAATAGAAATAATCAAGGTATGTTGACAAGAATTTTTTTCTAGCTGAAATTGAATGGCGCTTTACCCATCACAAAAAGTAACCCCATAATTGGAATTCTGGCTTGCTGTTCCCAGAGTCTGTAATCTTTGGCTTTTCAAAGCAAGTCTGAGTGGAGAAATATAAACAAGCTTGGCGTGTTGTTTTTTGCTGGGTGAAGAGCAGAGGCTGTAAGGGTTATTTTTTTAAGGTCATTAAAATTCATGGCTTCACCCCATATTCTTACTGTGCAAATGTTTAAGCTCTTCTCTTGTAAACTTTGCTATTTCAAGTGTTTAAATAAGAGTTATATCATAAAACTATAACATGCATATTTTCCTTTTCTTATTTGTAGTAGTGGGCATAAAATATAAGAAGACAGTAGCTGGCTTAACAATTTGAGCTGTATTTTATTTCCTTCCAGTTATTTTTTTTTTTTCTCGATAGGAACCAGTCACTGCATTTACATCTGAAGCACTATGGTGTGAACTGTGATGACTGGTTGTTACGTCTCATGTGTGGAGGAGTGGAGATAAGGACAATTTATGCGGCTCACAAGCAAGCAAAGGCTTGTCTCATTTCACGACTAAGCTGTGAACGGGCTGGCACCAGATTTAATGTCCGGGGAACTAACGATGATGGTCATGTTGCTAATTTTGTTGAAACAGAGCAGGTATGTTATGCTACAGTGCACATTGCTTGGCTAATGAACTCAAGATAAACATGTGTGGATAGTTTTTTGCCCTAAATCAACAGATCACAAGTCAAGTCTGTAACCAACAGATATTGGAATAGTTCCTTTGCTGCTAAATAAGGAATCTAAGTAGGTTACATAATTTGATGATCTTGGTTTTTAGTGTAGCTTAGGGTAAGGACTTGCATGGGTCTGAGTTTCAATAGCTTAAGAAGCTGTTATCCGTCAGCTGAACTGTTGTAGGTGGCTGTACTTCCTTTTAGCCTCCTGAGCTGTAGGTGAGTGTGTACTTCTTTTGGCCTGAGCTAATAGTAAAATAAAACACCTTAGAAACGAGCAAAAGAGATTTTTGGCAAATACATGGTACCTTGTGGTTCAGGAAAGATTAAAGCATTCCTATGGTTACTTAACACAGCTCATCTGAAAGGTAGTTTTTAAAGCCACTGTAATTCCACTGCATTTGATTGCATATTTTTGCCCTTATTATACAGAAATGCGAGAAGCTATTAAATCATTCTTTGCTGGCCCTTCTTTGCTCACTTCTTATGATAACTTAGTTATCAAGATGTTGTTCCTGCAACTGTATTCATGGGAGTAGGTATCTTTGGTTGACTCACTGACACTTTGCAAAGCCTAGGTGACTTCAGTAGGATTTTATCCAGGAAGGACTCTGCTTGTACAGATCCAATTTCAGGAGTTTAGTCAGAACCCTGTTGTTACAGTTTCTTGGTCCAAGTTTCCTGGCAGGCTAATGTCACTAGATGACTGTGGCATATCATTCCACTTAAAGTTCCTTCCCTGTATACTTAATAGGACACTGTATTTTGGATTCTGATACACAAAATCTGTGCAGGTGTTCTGAGTAGGCTGCATTGTTATTTTCTGCGCATTTGTGTACGTTTTAACTGTGCCTACAGGAAGGTCTTACAAGTTACTGTTAGCACAGAAGTAATTCAGGCCCAAATAATAAAAGCTTGCTGTATTTTCTTAAACGTTGTGAATCATGATTCTGCAAGGAAGCATGAGCATGCCAGAACTTCTTTTATGAATTGTTCAGAGGGGATAGAGAGAAAAGTCTAGGGAACATAATTAATATTTTAGCTTGTAGTGTGGAATATGTAATATGTAAATATATTTTATTTCCTCTATGTTTAGCAAAACCTAAAACCTTACACTTTGTAACACCTGTTAATACTATGCATATTTTTTTTCTTAACAGGTGATATTTTTAGATGACTGTGTGTCATCTTTCATACAGATTCGAGGATCTGTTCCATTATTTTGGGAACAGCCAGGCCTGCAGGTAAGCAGGAGATAGATTTAATTATACAGATAATTTTTATTCATGTTTTTTAAAACATCTTACAGTAGTGTTTAGGCTCTTCTGCACAGTTACAGGATGAATCCTGTCAGGATGAGGTTATTCTTTGGGAGCAAGTTGCTGCTATTGTTTAATTCACCAAGCCTGCCACTCTCGAGTTTCTGAATGCTGTTTTGCACAAGATTTGAATGTCCATTGCTTTTTAGATGCTTTCTCTTTGAAGTTCTGAGTTTTTCTGTTTTAATTTAAATTGCTATTTTAAAGCAGGTTATCTAAGGGCACCCAAAGAGCCTGTTTTCTTCTGAATTGTTCTTGAGGATAAGTTTTTTCAAGAAGTCAATATGGATCAAGAGTTACTGTAATATAATTTCATCCCAGTTTTCTTGAAAGAGGGATTGTATCAACAACTACTACTGTGTTACAATTTTTAGAGGGAAGGTTAAAAAAAAGTTCATGCCTCATGGTGACTCTAGGCTCTTTAAACTAGACATGTAAGCATTTTGCAATAGAACTGCTGAAACATTTACATGCCTTTTACTGAAAACAAGAAGTAATTAGATTCTATGACTAAGTATATTAAATAAAAAAGTGTTTTTTAGAAAAAAAGAGGAATTTAGGAAAAGCCTATAAAAAGAATGCACACCATAGCAAGCAGAATAAATTTGGGAGATCTCGTTTAGAAATAGAAATGAATTTTTAGGCCATATTTAGGATCAAAAGAGGTCTTTGAAGAACAATTAATCAAATGTGTAAAGACAAATAATTTAATGTAATCTTCATGTCATAGGTGGGATCCCATCGTGTCAGAATGTCAAGAGGTTTTGAGGCGAATGCACCAGCTTTTGACAGGTGAAAGAATGTCTTAAATTTTTGATAATGAACTACAAACCTCTGATAAGTCATGCATCAGAGGGGTGGGATATGTTATTCCAAACGGGAGGCTTTGTCTATACAAATGTGTGATTCAGGAAAGCAGCGAACTGCCTGGGCAGCTTTTTCAAACTTCCACAGCATTGCTAGTGCCTTTGAGTGCTTTGTTGAAAGGTTTGAAGAAAATTTAAAATAGTGAAATACTTTGTTAAATTGAAACCAAAAATTATAGCATGTTTACATTGAATAATCTATATTTGTCAGCTGCTGTATAAAAGTAAAATTTATATTTTGATTTTATTCCTGCCATGACACTTGAACTTCTCAGCCTTATTGTTTTAACTAAATGTATGTTGTTATATTGATTTGTTTGGACATGACATAATAAAAGGCTTGTGGCAGTTATTCGAGTATCCAGTACATTTCTGCAGCAACTCAGTCAATGTTGCAGGTGTTCGTGTTAATTTTCTGCATGCCAGAAGATGAGCGTGGAATTTTTCTTCTGTTAACAGGCATTTCCAAACTCTTAAAAATTTATATGGAAAGCAAATTATTGTAAATTTACTTGGGGCAAAAGAAGGGGAACACATGCTCAGCAAAGCTTTTCAGGTGAGTATGACAATTCTCTCACTGTGCGTCTTGGAATTTGCCTGTTTGGGATGAAGCTTTTATATAGCTTTCGAAAAATGAAACAGGTATGCTATGCTCTGGAGCAATTACCATTTGTGGTTAAAATTATATTTTTATCATAAAACCACTGCTTATACATAATGTGAAGTGAATTTTTAAAAGCTTTATGTACAATTAGTGTTTGATTATGTTCAGATTGGTTACTTTACTGAAAAATTATAACAGCAACATAGACAATGTTTAGGGATTTTCAGTTATTTTTGTATTTCATGCTTAGTAGTGGCTTATTTAAAAAATAAATCTTTTTTGCACTATAAAATTGATGAATAAATAAATTATACTTTGTGGTATTTAATACTGTGATGTTTCTTTTAAAAATCTTTCCCTTGGAATTCCTGGATCTATTCCTTAATATTGAAAGAAAAAATCACAAATTAATTTATCAATTTAAACATAAAAGCAGCTTTGTGATTAAATAGAAATGTTTGTTCAGAAAATGGTAACTATAAGTGGCCATTTTCATGAATTCCCACTAGTTAGGTTAAAAATAACTGTCATATTGTAGTCCATAAATACAGACAATTTGAGAAGTTCTGTCTGAAGCCAGAGAACATGTCAATAGCCATCTGTTATTTCCCTTTCCCTTTTTCCTTTTCCCTTTGTATTATAATGATTGAGTATCTTAGGCCATTTACTAGTATCTTTTCTGTATCCAGCTATCCTGGTAGGAGACATGAGTGCTCCCAGATGCATATCAATGCCCACTGCAGATCATAGCTTTGCCAACAAAGATTGAGCACTTCAAGATTTTTCAGGGAATAATAGAGAAAGTTTTGCTCAAGCTACCCTCCACAGCAACCTAAATAATTTGCCTGTTTTTTTCAGTAGTAGCTTATGGAGTGTTTACTTAGTCTCCATTGCTGGCAGGTATGTCTAAAATGGTGACTGTTGGTAAAAGGGTTTTCCACTGAAACAGCTCTTTGCAAATCAAAGCATTTTAACAGTAGAAGAGGCTGTGGACTGTCTTGGTGACCCCTAGTATAGTAAGGAAAAAAATGACTTTGATTGTGACAAGAAAAAGAAAAAACACAGGTAAAATATTAATCAGTTCTGAGTGATTTGTTGAACAATAGTGATAAAAATGGTTTCATTTTACTTAAGAGAAAGCATGTAATAAACAAGATAGCTAATAAAACAGCTTAAAAATATTTGTATCTTCTCGTTTAGCTTATACTACTATATGTTCAGATATACTTTTTTCTTCTCTTTTTACAATGTCAGAGCCATTTGAAAGCATCTGAACATTCAGCTGATATCAAAATGGTGAACTTCGACTATCATCAGATGGTTAAAGGTGGAAAGGCAGAAAAACTACACAGTGTGCTTAAACCTCAAGTCCAGAAATTCTTAGAGTGTGGATTTTTTTATTTTGATGGAAAGGAAGTTAAAAGGTTTGTGTGTATAACTCCTGTAAATTTCTTCAAATTAAATTATGGTTCTGGGATGCTTTCCACCCCTTAGTGAGAAGATAAGAGAAAAAGTGTTAGTTCTGTTATTGTGTTTTTATTGTATCCAAGATGATGCTCAACAACTGAAATATGAATCACTTATTTTACTCTATTAAAATTTTGTCTCGTTCTGAATATGCTCTAAAAATCTTAATGGAAAATATCTTTGAGACTTCGATGGGGCATGACTTAATTTCAGGCCTTTGATCTCATGATTTTGGTGAAAATGGGCAATTGTCCTTTTTCTTGGGTCCACCCACATGGGATTAAAAAATGACTGTTTTTCCATCTTCCTGTATAATGTTATACATATTTTCCTCAGCGATGAAGCATACCATTTTCTGTTTGTTGTAAATGCTGATGTTCAGTGCAGTCTTTTTCTAAATCTGTTTGCACCTGGATCCCCCATTTGAGAGATTCAGTTCTCCACAAAGTATGAATGGAGTGCATATTTTCTGCCCTGCTCTGTATTTCCCAGTCCTGCTGTATTTGTACTTCTGCCTCTATTTTCCCATCCCTCTTCCTAGAGCAAAGGCTGTGCTTATCTCAGCAGGAAAAGAGAATCAGGGCTAGAAATAGGCAACATTCCTGCTCTTCTGCCTTCTGCACCATTCCTCCTTTTAATTAATACCAGAGCAAACTGCTGAGTGAGGTTCTCCATGAGAAAGAGAATTGTTGAGTGAGGGGATTGTGCCACATGCAGTGGGGTTTCATCTTCTAGTGCAGTAGGAGAGGAGAAGAGTGTTCCAGTGCCACTCTGTGCTCTAACCTGGCTGTGGGATTAAATCCCCCAGGGGCAGGTTTTAGTAGGCCTTAATAAAATTAGATTTAGTGGGAGGATGCTTAGGTCCCATCTTCACCTCAAAATGTCACTGACCATTCTCCAAACAGCTTTAAAAGTGGTGTGACACTTTGTGTTGGGAGAACACTGTTTGGTCTTGGTGGATATTCAAACAATATTATCACCCATCAGAAAGACTGACAACAGAACAAAAGCAAAACAGGCTATGGCTTGTGATAACTTGAAGAATTGCATTAATAAAAGATACAGTGACGATTTTTATAAGTTCATGGACCATCTCCTTTGGAGAATGTCAGTTTTTTTTCTAATGCAGATAGCAAGTTGCTTTGTATTTCAAATCAAATACAGAGATAGTAATGAAAAAAATAACCTTGGAGAAAGTTCTTCAAAACTTTCTACAATTTATGGTTAGATCTCCAAGTAAATGTGATGAAGCCTTACTGACTTAATTGGACAAAGTGTGTAGTGGGAATGATGAAAGTAAGGAATAAGTGTGTATCTTCGGGAGAGCCATCAGAATTTTGTACTCATAGCCAGGCAAGAACAACATGGATGTTGCCTAATATGATCCTTCTGAGAGCTTTATAGCATGAGTTAATGGTCTTCTCTCAAAGGAAGGGGAGCAATTCAGAGTGCCTGAGGGCCTTAAGCATCTGTTGAGCTAAGGGGGAGATGCTTATTTTTCATTTTTATTTGGGGAGGAAAGAAAAGGTAATGAGGGGTTGAAATTGGCTTTACTTCTATCACAAATTCTTGTTACTTTTAGTTTAGTTAAGCAAATCCAAGAACTAGTATTTTCTAGTAATTTTTTTTTTTCATTTTTGTTTTAACTAAGAGTTATTATTTCCCTCTGAGATTTTTGGGAAATGTGTTAGTTGGATTGTTTGAAAAGAAGACTTAATCCTGCATAACACTTTAACCAAGCAAGCAAGGAGAATTGAGAAAAACTGAAGAAGAAAGACTCGTGTTTTTTGCAGAAAATGAATTAGTTTTGTATAGTGAACACTGCTGCAAAATTCACTGCTGTTACTGGAGCTAACCCACTATTGCTGACGCATTTATAAATGTACTTGCAATGACAGTAGCATTGTACTGACAATACCCTGATTTACTATTCTGGTTCAGATCTTGATGTCCCTGTCTTTGTTGATGATATGTGTGTTAAATGAGTTATTTCAGTTGTTTTCTCTCTCTGTCTCTCGTTGTCCTTGGCACAGATCTCAAAGCGGTACTGTCAGAACAAACTGCTTGGACTGTCTGGATAGAACAAACAGCGTGCAGGCTTTCTTTGGCTTAGAGGTAGGAAAAACGGTGTCCAGGTACACAACTGCTCCTGATGCTTTTGTAGCAATTAGGCTGCAAAAGTAGCATTACCTTCCCTATGAATGATGAATGAAAACATTTTGTAGATGGTAGTTTGATTTATAGCATGATACTTTTCTTGTTCTGGGGCAACCAGATCTTAGTAGTTACAGAAGCAGTAGTTGTGTAGTAAGTGTAAGTGAACAGTAGTTATGCAGCATTACGAAAAATGTTCATTCTTTTTTAGGTGTCAGTTTATTATGTCTGTTAAAGTTCAGGCTTGCAATTCTAGGAGAAGTAGTAGTGTTGTAGTCCTTTACAAAACCACTTGCATTCACAGTTACTCTATTAGATGAACTTCTTCAGCATATAGGATTACTGTTCTTAGCATCTGCCAGTGCTGTGTGTTCATATTTTCACATCACTGTGCTTTGAATTCTTCATGGGACAATACCATGGTTGAGGCTTTGACCACACTCAAATTGAGTAGTTGGATATTAACCATGGGATTCAGTCCTCCTGCAGGGTAGTGCTTCAGCATATTGGCTTGCTATTGAAACAAAGGTTCTAGCCCAGGCTTATACAGTAGAGCCTGAACACACGAACCTGACAGGAACTGATGGAGTAAAATAGTGCTGATTGGGCTAAAGGAGTAGCTCTGAAAAACTTCTGACAGCTCCACTCATCTTAGTAAACTAAGTTTGACTCCTAAAGATAAAATACTTAGCATGTTTAAAAATGAAAAATTATGGGTGCTGTGTAACATCAAACTAAGTAAAAGGATTATTCTTTTGTTTCTGCATTTTATTTAATTGAAATGCTCTTGGTTTAGTGTCTGTAGGAGGAATTTCTGTGAGAACTGCAAAATCTATTGGCTGTAGAACAAACATTTCTGATTGTGGAATATGTAGCGCTCTGCTGCTGTGTTTACCAAGTGAACACTGTTGCCAGTTCATTGGTGTTTTAGTCAAATGGAATACTAAACTGTTTACCCTCATGCAAATACTCTGAAAATGTTTCTCTTAACAGTCAATGTCAGTACATACTGTAGCAGATACAACACAGTTTGAGAGATCTAATGCCTTTTTTCTCCATTGTTTCAGCTCTGGATGTACCATAGGGGGTCACACCTTTTAATTACTAAAATTAAGAAAAATAATTCTTATTCTTTTCTTTACTTCACTGTGTTGAAAAGAGTAGTGGCACGCTTTGAAAATCTCACAGCATTGTATTGCATTATGTAGTTTGTATATCTGTCCATCCTCTTTGGACTTTGCCATGGGAGAGACGAATGATTACCTCGAAGTTTTTCCTCATCCTAAATCTGTTTCCTAGAGTTTAACCATTCACTGTAGATAGAAATGCAAGCTTGAAGTAAGCAATTAGGTTATCTTAAATGAGCCATGAGAAACACTGCCTCTTGTATTTTGCTGGTAGTAAAATGTGGTTTTCTATGGCAGAAGAACAAATCTTTATACGTTCTTAATGTGTATAGTACTTATATGGCAAACTTAGTTTTGCAGCTCTATTTTTTCTTTTCTTAACCTTTTAAGAACTGGATTAAATATTGTAAATTTTTTTTTAGACCAGGTGTGCCAAATTTTTCCTCGGTAAGAGCTCAATTATGATTTCAGCTAAAATATGAGAGCTAAAGGTATAAAACTAATAAATAAGAAGGAAAATGGTAAACCCTCATGAGCTGCTTACTTAATTTTAGAATTCTATTTAAATGAGATACCTGAATTCTTACTTTTTTTAACATCATAGATACTTCATATAGCAACTACTGAGCTCTGGATGGCCACCTAAAATTACAAGATGAAGCACCCAATTTCTGAAGCTTCTTTTCTTGTTTATTTCTACTTAATTTTGTCTGCAAGTTTCCTTTTATAACTTTTGTTAATTCCTGCCCAACCTTCAGAATTTTGCCTTTGTATCATTTTATGTTCATCATTTTAGACTCCTCCTTCTTGCTGTTGGACACCTCAAGGTTTTAAAGATTTTTAAAAGCTCTTGAATATAGTTTTTTTATTTAGTTTTAATTTTTTACATTTATTTTCAGTATTATATTGATAGCCACAAACACTAGAATCTTACTTGACTTTTTGTAAATAATCATGATTCCACAAACCAGGATTTCAAACCAAGGTACCATGTCCCATTCTACATCCATAAGCATAATGCTAAATTTAAGTAATGTATTTAGTTGTAAAATAATACATTTATATGCATTATATGTACACAATTTAAACGCATTTAATGTAGACTGTGCATCATGAAAAATTAATTCAGGTGTATTGATTGTAAGGGTAAAGATTGCAGTGGGTTACACATGAAAACAGTGAATGACAGAAGGCATTGGTATTTCACTGGTCACAGAGGTCTGTTGCTGCTGCATTTGATAATAGAGGTCAGTGTCTTTGGTATTGCACTTTTTGGGGAAGAACATTAATTACTCTAATTCTAAATTATGTAAGTAGAAAGACTTGAGAACCAAAAATAGCTTACCTTGTAACTAGTGAATTTTTAGTTGAAAATATTTACAAATCAACTACATAATTCTTTTCCTATATTACTGCCTATCTTTAAAAGAAAATTAAATGCTGGTGCTAAAGTTACAGGTATGATGCAGTCTATCAAACGTGGCATGGTGTCAGTTTGTTCAGAATAATACATATAAACCAAAGATTTTTTTTTTGTGCATATATTTTTAAAAAATATGATATACCTGTTAGTAAATACATTTAAAGATTTTTCTTTTGCAAATGTTGTCTTCAACTGTTGCAGATGCTAACAAAACAACTGGAGGTATTAGGATTAGCTGAGAAGCCTCAGCTGGTTACTCGCTTTCAGGAAGTTTTCCGATCCATGTGGTCTGTGAATGGTGATTCTGTCAGTAAAATTTATGCTGGAACTGGAGCCCTTGAAGGAAAAGCTAAGGTAAAGTACATTTTAATAAAAACTTTAGCAGTATTCAGTATGGGTGTTAAAAAATTCTGCCATTAGTATAACAATTATGAGATTTTCTTTTTTAAAATGTGCTTTTGTTGTAATCCTAAAAAAACCAACCAGCCAAAGTAAAAAAATTAACATAAAAAGCTTGGTTATGTTGATAACCAGATCTTGTTTCAGTACATCCTTTCTCAGCCATGCCCATGCTTCCCAGATAACATTATTCTGTAGGAAAGGATGAGGCTCAAAACTTTTATTTCTTTAGATCATAGTTCAGAAAAATGTGTATTCAAATCAGCTTTAGTTTCTTTGAATATTTTCATTTTTCTCTTTGTACCTCTGCCTCCTATTGTTTCAATTTTATTCACTATATCTTCTTTCTTTTAAAATGTGTTTCACTGGTCATTGTTGTTCATGCTTTTAGTGTTTATTAACAGTGTTAAAATTAAACAGGTTGCAGCTGGGTGTTTTTTATTTGCATGTTCCTCCAGCTATTTGTTTTTAGTTTTGCAGTTACTGAAAAAAACCCAAATATTGTTTCTACCTTGCTTTCTAATGTTGTGATAACAATTCCGTACTACATGACAGTGGAATGCTCTGTTTCTCGTCAACTTGTTTTGTCTTTGTTGATGGCTGAGTTATTCAGATATTCTAATGCTGTCTTTTATTTTTCTTCTAACAGTGTTGCTTTTTTTGTTTCCATAATTCTCTCTCTTATCAGGTGATACCTGTCAAGACAAACAAATGTTGAATCATAGCAATTTTTGCCCTTAATTCCTTCAAGAATTTCTTTTCATACCATTCTTTTTATTCAAGAATGTGCTGCTTCTCATTCCGTATTTTACTGTGTACTCATAGTTGACTGTTTTGTTTTTCCATCACTTGTTCATTCAAACCATATCAGGGTCCTTACCTGCACATGTACAAGGCATTGCAGTAAGCTACAGAAAAAGAAAAATAGGCTTGTTGCTTATTCTACCCTTAATTGATGCATACAAGACTTTATCTTTTGGGAATTGCTTGTGTTTTAGTGTAGAGTGGAATTTGGTTAAAGATGTTTAGTTTTATTTTCTTACAAAAATATCACCCAGACCGTCAGGAAAACTACAGTAAGTATTTTATGGGGTGTCTCCCCTTCTCCTGACTTTCTCATTCAACCTTACTTGTTTCTTTTCCTAAATTAATAGTTTTCTGCCATTCATTTGGCTGCTTAAATTTTTTACTTTGTAAAATGCATTTACTGTATTTACACTTTCATTTTTAATGTTTAAAACACAGAGTACATTTGCTCTGCTGTCTTTGTAATAACACAGGATCCCTGCCCTGGTACAACTGTTAATGAGTACCACATCTCATAAATCAAACACAGCGTCCCTGACAGAAGTCCGTCTATTCGAAGCAGATCTTTAATACTTGCAAAGCCATACAATACTTGCCATTGTTTCAGTGAAACCTGACCAGGTCACTACTCAGTATCTTCCTGAGTACTCCGATAATATACTTTAAAATGTAGTTTTTAAGTTGTTGGTTGTATTCTCATTTCTCAAATGAAAAGTTTGATGGTTGAAATTCTTCCATTTCTTGCTTGTCAGTTTGATTCTTCAGAGTCCAAGAGTACTTAGCAGTAAAAATATGGAAATCTAGGATAGGAGAAAAAATATTTTAACCTTAAATGCATTAATGTACATTTCTATACTGAAAAAACAGTCCTTTTAAAAGTATTATAATACTCATTACATCTAACTCCTTACCTACTCTTTCTTTTGCTTTCTCTGGGTTCGTTTCAATTAATTGCCTGATATGTGAATGGTGAGTGTGTTTTTTGGATCATGTCATAAGTTATACGTTGTCTGACAGAAAGGGAGCAGTATTCTATTAAAATCTTATTGCAATAGTATGCTCCCCAACACCTCATCCACATTGTCTTCCAAAAATCATGGTGCCAATTTATTGCTACTTATCCTTGACAAAAGAGAAGTTTCTTTCTTGTTGACTAGTACAATTCATAGAACTAAATGATGTTTTGTAGTTTTCTTAAGCTTTTGTCTTTTTTTCTTATGCATTTAAGAGACTTTCATGAACAATGCAAGCTGTAAACTTGGAATATTTTTTATAATAATACATTACCATGCAGCATCCCTGATGGATTACAGTTTATATTTCATATACATGCAATAGCATGTGTTTACATACACCTCACAGGCAAAATACACTTACGTGCATAAGACACAATAAACCATGTAATCAAGAAAATGTCTTCCTGCCTGTCATTGTCAGTGCTGTGTACACAGATTAACACTGCTGGCTTTTGAATCAAGTATGAGACTGCATGATATGTTGATTACATTATCCTCTAGGTGTCTGACCCACAGGGAATATCTGTAGTAGCAGTACATCTCTTGGAGATTCTTGTTTAGTTCAGGTAGTCGGGCACTGTTCTTTTGGAGCACTGTTTAGTCATGCCACTTGTGTGCAGTGTGTGCAATGACAGTGTCTTCTTATGTATGTATTAGTGTATATGTTCCTTCTGGGATACTGCATGAGATTTGCGTGTTGTTTTAAAAAGTTAAGGGGTCTTAGTAAGTTGAAGCTATCTCTTTTTTTAACATGGATATTTCAGAATGTGAATTCTGAACTAATATGCTCATATGTGCATATACATACATATTCATGTATCATGACATTTGGACTCAAGTGCTTGCTCATCTCTCACTATTTGGGGAAAAGCCAAAAATCCCATATCATGGTCTAAACAAGGCACTATATCAATTTAATTTTTGAAGATAAAGGGTTTAGGGAAAAAAAACCCCTATTCCCTTCCCTGCAAGATTTTGTTTAATTTACGTAATTTAAACTGGAATAATCTGATTGTTAGATACGCCTTGATGGTATTACTGTGTTGTTTAGCATTTGGGAGTTGGGAAGCACACATAGTACAGTAGACTCAAAAGACTTTATTTAACACTTAAAGAAGGAAATCGCCTTAGGTTTTACAATCATTAATGCAGTTTACAACTATGTTACTGAATATTGCCAATGTTATTGTGAGCAGTGTCCTACATAAAATATTTTATACGTGTTCCTCCCTAACAGGCTGGAAAGCTGAAGGATGGTGCTCGTTCTGTGACCAGAACGATTCAAAATAACTTTTTTGATAGCTCCAAGCAGGAGGCCATTGATGTTTTGTTATTGGGAAATACCCTAAATAGTGATTTAGCAGATAAAGCACGGGCTCTCTTAACCACCAGCAGTTTACGCGGTATGTGTCTTTCAGGATTTTAATATCTCTGATAACTATTTGGTGTAAGAAAGTCTGTATGGAGTCTGTTTTCAAAGCAGTATTGGAAAGTATAAATGCTATTTTATGTTCTGTTGGCTTATTAAAAGATGAAAGTTTCTTCTGCTTTACTAATATTACCAAACTAACATGCTGCAGTAATTTCTTAACTGTTTATATTTTGTTGATGTCTGGTGGTGTAAGTAGGTAAATATCTGTGGAGCAGATTTGTCAGAACTTTACTGTAGATGCGTGTTACTTATATTCTGTTCAGTTCTTCAAATCCATTTATAGCAAGCGTTAATCATGACCATTACATGCTGAATTTGGGAAAAAAATCCTGATTTATTAAAATATTAGGGTTTTTTATTGTTTGCTGAATGTCTTCCTTGATTTGATCTGTCATGTCAGTGAAGAAATTCTCACCATGGTGTTAAACTAGATAGAAAGCATTTATTCTTTTCTCAAGCTTAAGAATGCTGGTATTTATCTTCATTTTGGTTTCTAAGGTACTGAGGAACAAAGGGGGGTTTGATAGTGGAATAAAATTTAAGATAACAAGAGCTATCAGAAAATTCCTGATGAATGATTTTCCATCACAAAATGTTTTCTTGTGAGAAGAAGTCTTTCCCAGGAACGTGTGCACCACAAAAGCTTGTCAGGCTGTGGGTGAAATTCTACATCAAAATCGGAGAGATTTCAATAAGAAACTCTGCTTAGGCAGAGTAGCCATGTGGGACTTGGGTGGTCTGGTTACAGGAGGGTGGTTCACCTAATCAAAATAGGGAGCTGAACCACAGCATCCTGCATCCCCAGAGGTGTAGCCTACATGGTCACCAGGACTACAGTCATGTCCCATCCTTCTGCAGGTCTGATGGGCAGGGAAATAGTAAGTGGGCCAGGTGTAGGGCTGTGTTTAGAGTACTTGGCTGGGATATAAAAAATAGAGGACCTAATTCTTGGGCCAAGAAGGAACTTAAATTTGAGTCTTCTTTCCAAGATCCCAAGTAAGAGTGTCCTAAATGGTGGGTTGTTGCCATTTTTAGGGATTAATAACTTTCTTAATTTTTCCTTTTCTTTTTTTGTCCCCTTTCTCCTGGACACTTCTCAACCTAGAAGGAGAAAAATGTGTCAAAGCTTCAGTGCAAATCTGTGGCACAAGAAAAAATTCTTGCCCAATCATAGTCTTCATCTTGTGGGTATTTATATATTTCCTATGTGGAGCCTGAAAGACTGTTTTCCTCTAATTTCTCTACCACAAGGTTTCATGTTACTGTAACTTTTCCTGTATCTGAAACCTGCTAAACCAGCCTCACCTCAAAATTATTTGAAAGTTGTTTTCTTTTCTTCTCACTTTCTCTGTGAATGCAAGCTGTCCTTTCAATATTTGCAGCTCCTGTCAGCTGAGGAACATTAATCCCTCTTCACTGAACATAATGTCTTTGCATTGTCTGCTAGGTGGTGAATTAACTAGAGAGGTACTTCATCATACATAAATCCATTATTAATAAAGCAAGAAAAGAGAATTTGTTAATACTGTTGTGGAACTTTTTTAGGTTTTGCAGCATAATAGATGTGCTTTAACTGATGCAAATGGTTACGTGTAATAAATTGTGTATTACAGCATGTTCTCTCACATATTGCTGGAAAATTTTAAAAAAATAATTACTTATTTGACTAATTTTTTTTCTTGTTTCCTTCTTACTGCATCCGTAGTTTCAGAGCAATCATTACAATCAGGTATAGTATAGTAAATTAAGCTGTAAATATCTGAGCAGCTATTGTTCTTCTCTGGCTTTTTTCTTGTGCCTGTTTGCATAATATTTGGTTGCGGGCTCACATTTTCCTAGTAGTGTTTGGATCTGGCATTCCTGTGCCCCCAAATCCCTTAATCCAAGGAAAGCTCTTTAATACAAGAAAAGTGAAAATATAAGGGGTGAAAAATGTTGCAGTTTTGCTTGGGTGTGAGTTATGAAAAAAGGCAACCAATTCTTGGGGTTTTAGTTTTGCAAATGCTGTATTCTAGCTGTAGAGGATCTTGCTTTTTTATCTGGTTTGGGAGCTTTTGTATTTTTGTTTTGTCGAAATGTTTTGTTTAGGATAAGAGGTAAAATTCTTCAGTACAATTTTTAACTTCATCTTATCTGCTGTTAGAAGGCTCTACCTGCCTGTGTTCATGCATGAGACAGACTGATTTTGTAATATCTCCGAGCAAAGGTTAATGTTGTACTGGAATGATCTGAAATAACATGCTGACACTTGTGTTTTTTAGAGCAAAAGTACAGTCAAAACCACTGAGATATGATTACCTCTGCATATGACACAAAATGAAAGTATTAGAGCATCTATTTAGGTAAAACTCTTGGTGAAGAGGCCTGAAGAAGGAACTTTATAGTTAGCTCCTAATCTTCTACTTCAAGACATTGCAGTAATATCTTGACCAATGTCTGTGATGTTGGGCTTAAAATAGGAGAAGTTGGCTTTGGAGGATTCAGCAATACTGTGAACATGAAGAAGTGATACATAATAATAAGAATGTGTAAGGATGAGCCAGATAGAGGAAAATGACCTGAAAGATCTCTTCAATTTAAGAAGCTTCTGAAAACTTAATTATTGTTGTAAGTTAGCAACATAAGCAACATAATGTCTTTGAAGTTTGTTTTCAAAATTTTCTGATTCTTAGTGGAAATCCTCCTTTTTTGTGGTAACTTAAGCTGTTTACATGAAGCTGCTCCATTTGGGGAGATGCCATATACACATATTCCATATTTTTAAGGGAGAGCTGCGAGTACTTGTCAGCCATGCAACACTTCATCATCTCCTTGTTCACAGAAACTAGTATTTAAAATAAAATATTTCTAATGCTGTTATGTTCAGATTTTACCATGTGTTGAGAAAATTTAAATGGCCATTTCTGAGCAATTGACTTAATAGGGTTCATTGTACTACCTCTTGGAAGTAGGTTCAGTGAAACCAGATCAGGTGCTTAGTTTCTGGGTGAGAGGAAAAAAGTATGTTCTTAATACCTGAGAAGTTGAAGGGAGAGGAGGAGGGAAAGAAACAAGGAAGCTCTTAATAATTGTTCAGACAAGCCTCCTGTTTTAAAAGAACAGCGAAGCTGTGCACAGTATCCCCTGAACCTGTGCACTTGGGTAGTAGCTACTAGACCCAGGTATTGAAGATTGATAGGGTAGGATCCTCAGAAGAAAGCATGAGGATTTGTTGTTGGCTAGATTGTTCAAATACATCTGAAGTGTTTAAAGCCTTCCCCCATCCGCCCCGTCCTTGGAAGACCACTTCAACCATAATCTGTATTTTTGAGCTTTAAATGTTTTTTCCCTTTACATTCGTCTCAGCTTTGCTTTTTCTATTAGTGTTTTACTGTATCTACTTAACCCTTACTGAGTACTTAAATAATGAAATCTGAGTCACAGGTAATATACACCTAAAATTAACTGATTCACTGGCATTTTGTCAGTGTTAAAAACTGTTTATTGGAATAAACAGTCATATTGTCATTTATGGCGTTACCATCTAGACTATATCAGCCTAGCTTATAACTCATGAAGAGTCATACATGTCAACTATTTTTTAACTTCTTGATGTAACATTTCACTGTGGGTTTCATCTAAATACAAATTGCATATATTGAAACGTACCTACAGTGATTTGGATGTTGTAGTAAAATAGTTCAATTAAGTTCAGTTGCACAGAATATCCCACCAAGAATTTTAAATTGATACTCGCTTTGTAGAACTGATTTCCAAATGTGTGCCTGCCTAGTATGAACAGCAGTTAAAGTATTTTTGCTGCAAAAGAGCAGAAAATGTAATTGATGGGATCTTTAACATTGTAGAGTGAGACATGATTATGTTGAAAAGATAAATAGCTAGAAATGTGTAGGAAAATAATGTATGCAGGAGGCTCAGGAGCTCTGAAAAACAATTGGCTCAGTATTTTGGAAAACATGAAAATTTCTTTTTTTTTCTTTATTCTGATTTAGAAAAAGAGTCATTCTACAATTTAGAAAGCTTGTTAGTTTAAAGGTATGAATTTCATGTTTGTAATAAGCATGTTGTCAGTTTACTTCTAAAGTTAGAATCTATCCTGGTAAGATTTTTCAGATTAGGCATTCATGACAACGTCAGGAGTTAAATAGGCAATAATTCAATTTTGCAGCTTTTCTTAAAAGCTGCTTGGTAGCAAATATGAACTATTTGGAGTAACTATTTAAAATAAAGCTGAAAATTGCTAGATTTGCAAAAGAAAAAGAAGGAAATGGAGAGAATAAAAGTCCAAACCCTGCTCTTAAACTTGCTCAGAGTACTACGAAGGCTAATCTGTGCAGATCTTCAAAGCTGCCTGTGATGCTATTTTGGGTTCCTTGGGTTCAGCTAATCCTTTGGATGATTGGGGTACTTGTATGTATCGTGGCTACAACATTTTTTGGATTGGTTTCTGTTCAGTGGTCAGGTGCTTGGGTAGCTTCTGTCCTTGACCCTTAAAGGCTTTTTGGGCATTTGGTGGACTTCTTGACTTGACTGTTACCTGGTGTGTAGATACATTCAGAAGTAGACTCAGTATTTCGCCCTCACCTGAAGGCATAAAGTATTCTGTTGGCTCCTTGCTGTTTTCTTGACTTCATTCACCTGGATTATGATAAGGAAAGCATGATCCCAAGCATGATCTGCTTGTAGTACCCCAAGGAGACACCGGTCAGTTCATTGTCTTTTATATGTGATTGGCTGATATATGGATATGTGATTGGTTCAGCAGTGAAAGAGTTCACAAACAACAAATGCAATACATTATTTTCTTCTATTGTTTCCAGTTTGTTTCAAAACCATGAGGGCTAGAGAATCCCTGATTTTTGTTTTAATTGGGTAGCCAAGATTCTGTAGCAAATGTAAAGGTGGTAAACTTAAAAAGAATAACTAAAAAGACAACAACAGCTCACTAATCATCCTATTTTGGGGATTTGAATGAAAATATTGTGCCCAGTAGATGACCAGTTTGCAAGACAGCACACAGTGAAGGGAAGAATTCCATCTAGTAATGTTTATATGATTCTCACCGAGTCTTATGAGAGTATTCAAAATAGGTAAATTAATATCATTTAGGCAAAGTACAATGCAAGCAATACTGTTTACACCTGATGCAATTTTCATTCCACTGAGATTAAAGAAAAAAAGGAGCGTAATTTTAAAAAATATTCAGATCTGGTTTTTTGTGTTAGGAAATATATCCGTATGAGTATATTATGCAGCCGATTTGTAAAGGGACTTTTAAAATCTCTGTAACTCTAGTGTCTGACCATTGAATAATCTATTTTGGTTTTTTGTTTCTCACAATGCCCTTTACAGATGGGTCATTACTCTCTGTCCCAGCTGGCAGATAGAAACAGGGCGCAGAGAAAGGCTGGTGTGACAGAGAAATTAGTTTAATTGTTTCGAATCCTAGCCTGCTTTCCTCACTAAAGCAGAATTCTAGGAATTCATTTGACCTAAAAAATAATTCAGATTTGTGGCTTAAATAGACATACTCTAATATGATAAAATAATGTACTTTATCTATTTTAGTAAAGGTAGTATATCAGTCATTTTTACACTTCTAGAAATTTACATATCTAAGTTGTTTTTGTAATGGGAGTCTGAATTTCATAAATGTAATCTGTGAAAACGAGGTATCTGTTGGCATGTATGAAAAATAATGGTTTCCATAGAGAATCACAGATAGGGTGAAAGAATGAGAGATAATTTATAAAAAATTGAAATTATGTTTCTTTTATATATTATTTTTATATATATATTACTTTGAACAACTTACTACTGTCTTTCATTCAGTCAGTATCCTACCCAGATAAGTAATATGTCTGCAAATGTATTTTCCCTTGTGAAAAGCTGCATTCATCTTGCTTTCACAGTTTAACTTTCTATATGTCTGTGCATGGATTTGTTGCCATTTTTTTAAGGGAAAGATCTCATTGCCAAGTTTTCTGAAGAAAATTCTGTATAAAAATAATGTCTTTTCAAATGTTTTTGCAGCATCTGTAAAAGTGCTAAAGAGTATGTGTGAAAACTTTTATAAGTATGCAAAACCGAAAAAAATTAGAGTCTGTGTTGGGACGTGGAACGTCAACGGGGGGAAGCAGTTTCGAAGTATTGCCTTTAGAAATCAGACCCTCACTGACTGGCTTCTAGATGCACCAAAGTTAGCTGGTATTCATGAATTCCAAGGTAGGATTTGTATTCTGTCAATTTTTTCTTGAAAACTCTTGAGTTTCATAATGAGATCATAATCATTAAAACAGATATATGAGGTCTTGGTTCTTAAATTAATTATAAACAACAAACAGCTTTTTTAATATTTAAATGCAGATCGCAAAAGCAAGCCTGTAGACATATTTGCCATTGGATTTGAAGAAATGGTGGAGTTAAATGCAGGAAACATTGTGAATGCCAGGTAGGTGGTACAATCTATACAGCACTGGTTTAGTTGATAATCACATTTTTTGAGTAAAATGTTATTTAAAAAAATTTTTTTTTCTGTTTTGTAATGGTTGGGATTAGCCTGGATTAATTTTTGACTGTATCCCAGTTCTCTGCCAGTTTCTGTGCCAGGGTTGCAGACTTCATCTCAGCTTTCCCTAGCAAATCTGTGATCATTTAGATCATGTATAATGTAATCTCAAGGATCCAAACAGTCAGTACTTGACCATATTTTGGATCACACCTTCAGCAGCCCCTCAACTTTTCCCTTCATTTAACACTTTGAAGGAATTTACCTCCAATGCTCATAGTGTTTTGCAGTCTCTGTGCCTTCCTACTGCAGGGAACAGCAAGTCCTGTGAAATTCCTTCCAAAAGCATGTATTGTTGGTATGCCTTTATATAGTGTCTTGCATCAGGTTTTGATCTGTATAAAGAAAGGCTTCCTTCCATACTGTTAGTTTTTGCTGTCATTCCATGTATTACATGTATATATTACCATGGAATTTGGATTTTTCACCCCTAGCTGAGTAGGTTATGGTGATATATTTTTACCAGTGGAGGGTAATATAGTGATGAAGTCTTTATCTGTAGTCCTAAGACCATATTCACTTTGTCCATTGTTTTGTCTGCCTGTTTTGCATGTTTTCTGGTGTTAGCAAGCTTTAACTCATTGGAAGAAGTGTCTAAAGCCTATAACACTATTTAGCCTTTGCACAGGCTTTTGTCCTGAGGACAAAGTGGCAGTTTGTCATCCCCTAATTTCACACTATGTCTAGTTAATGCTGTTTCCAGGTCTGATATTTTTCATTTATATCCAATGCTAGCTCTGAAAACCATAGTCTGTTAAGTCTCCAAGGAAGCTTCTTCTTGATCTAAGACCATGGACATCTTTGTTTTCCAATATTGACTGAGCTCTAGGCGAAGAAGTAACTCCCTAGAAAAATTCTTAGGTTTTGCTCCTCTAGTCTAGCCTCGGAAATACAGGAAAGATAGCCCTGGCTCCTAACACTGTCTGTGGTGTTGAGAAAAGTGAGGCAGCATTTTATGAGGCTGAATTTGAAATGATGATGTCATGACAATGTATAGCCTGTGTCTCTGCTAGGAGGCATTTGAGCACCATTCATAACTTGGCTTTGGCTTACTACCCCAAGGTTTAGTTAACATTATTGTATGAAGTTTATTCACCTAGATCAACAGTTTAGATACCTGCTTAATTTGATTTATTTTAAAACTGGCATTTTTAATCTCACTGCTAGCACAACCAATCAGAAGCTCTGGGCTGCTGAACTGCAGAAGACTATATCAAGAGATTACAAGTATGTGCTGCTGGCTTCTGAGCAATTGGTGGGTGTCTGCCTTTTTGTGTTCATCAGGCCCCAGCATGCTCCTTTTATCAGGTCAGTGAACACACAGCTGTGCGCAAGTTGGGTTGGGTCACCTTCACTTTGCTTTGGTATTGCAAGCTAATGTACAAGTATGCTAAGAAGCATATGGGGCTCTAAAAGAGCTGTTCCATCTTCTGGGGTACTAGTTGCTTAAATTCTTTTATCTTAGTTTTTAAATGCCTCATCTGTTGCCAAGAAAGCTTGAAAAGCTGAAGGGTTATATTGTTACCTGCTCAATAGCTGTTGGCACTTTTTAAAAATAGCCCAGTGGCCTTACTGCTGAAAGAACAACGTGAAAATGTTCTCTTATCAACATAATGTCATACTCAGACATACTTAAAGCTATTAACTTCCGTGCCATTGTATTTGAAGGTTTAATAGATGTTTAACTCTTTTAGGGATGTTGCTGTTGATACTGTAAAGACTGGCATGGGAGGAGCCACTGGAAATAAAGGTGCAGTAGCAATTCGGATGTTGTTTCATACATCCAGTCTTTGCTTTGTCTGCAGTCATTTTGCTGCAGGGCAATCACAAGTTAAAGAGAGAAATGAAGACTTCGTAGAAATAGCTCGCAAGCTCAGTTTTCCAATGGTAAGCAACAGTGTTCAAATTCCATAACGAATGAGAAGTTAAACCCTTTGAGCTCCAGCAGTGTCATCCAAAAGCTCTGTTTATTTTTTTTCCCTTCCCCAGATTCCTGTGGAAATCAAATTTCCTTGGGTTAGAGGTCTAGGTTCCCACAATTTTTATTAGAATAGATGACTGCAGAAAGAATAGACCTTTTCAGTGCAATGACTGATAAGAGATGATGAAGCATGAATTCACTTGCATTAGGCATCAAGGATTTAGCCTAGGAAAGAGACTTTATAGATTCCTGACATGTAGTAGAACTTTTGTAGGCACTGGAGTTAATCAATTATGAGAAAAAAATTCATGGGAAACAGCACAATTTTCAGTACACAAGAATGATTTTTGCTAACTCATTTTAACTTCTTTTTTACTCATTTTTGTCTAGTTGGATTTTACAGTTCTGTAGCATATTCTCATAAAAGATTATCAAACACCAAGTAAATACTTAATAATTTTATCAGTGCAACAAAATGCTTCCTCGAGACTTAGAGCTGTTTTAAATTTTGTAGTCAAACTGTCCTTTGTTAGTTTCTATGGCATTGTGCAGGAGTCTGACATCTTATTTTACAGGGTTTTTTGATTTCTAAATTTGTCCCCATGGTCATGTTTCAGTTTTTCTTGAAAGTACTGTATTCTTATGGTCCCCAGAAACAGTCTCCTAAATGCTGCTGTTTTAATCTGCCAGTGTATCTGCTTTGATTTACTTAAGGGCAATGGAAAAATCAGAACAAAGAGGGAAGTAAAAGTTCTCGCTTTAAACCCTAGGTTTTGTTTAAACTAACAGAGTTAGTTGGCTCTCCCTAGCCATGAAAATTGTTTGTAACTGAAAAGTCTTCAATTAAATCTGAATAAGAAAGCCCTCGATTTGCAGTTTGTCAGCATATTGTGCCACAAGATCCCAGGGTAGTATTTTCTTCTCCTTTGTAACCTCTTTGTGACACAGGTAGCAGTCATCATCTTAGAGCAGACTTCTAAAATGGGAGTAGAAAGATGAAGAATTTTAGAATCCAATTCAGATGATTCATGTTTCTTTAGAAATGCAAACTACATAAGAAATGTTACTTCTTCTTTCATATTCTATATGTGTGAAAACCATACAGTTGGCTATGTTGTTCTAACCATATGAACACTAAATACTAGCAAGTATTTCAGTTGTGGTCATCAGCTAGAAATGATGCATATTTTAGAGATAAAAACTGAACTTCTACATCTGGAAGTAGTAAATTTGTCACTTGGTTGTTTGTAACTTCATTGTGTGCTTCTGTTTTACAGGGAAGGATGCTCTTTTCCCATGACTATATCTTTTGGTGTGGTGACTTTAATTATCGAATAGATATTCCAAATGAGGAGGTTAAGGACCTAATACGACAACAGAACTGGGATCCCCTTATAGCAGGAGACCAACTTATCAATCAGAAAAATTCTGGACAGGTATCTTAAAAATATTACCAGACTTAAGAATACTTTATTTTTCTTTTTGGCTTTAGCAATTTTCTGTGGTGCTTCTGTAACTCTATATCCCCAGCATGTTTTACTTGTCACTTTTGTCCAGGTAGTGGTATGGAAGGGTGGGACATAGCAACCTTTAGTAACTTATTCGTAGTAACTGACCTGAAGAGGCAGTGATACAAATACAGTGACAGCTGCAGGAGTGAGGTTTTTCTTTCTCTTCTGAAAAAAAAAGGTAACTCTATCATCTTTTTAGAACTTTGTGTTGGAGTTTACCAATTACAATATTTTTCTTTTTATCAGTGCAACTACTTAAAAAATATTTATAGAAGTTCTTTTGGTAACGTTACTGTTTACTTTAAATTGCTGCAGGTCTAACGCTGTTACTGTCATTCTGTTGGAAAATGGAATAGTCCAAACAGTAGCCTTTTTACTTACAAAGAAAAAGAGCGTGGAATAACAAAGTCTGACAAAGCTTCAGATTTTAGATTTTTAGGGTTTCTTGGGAGGCAGCACGTAGCAATTAAAGGAATATGGGTAATGAATCAAATTTTGTGTGAAAGTGTGTATTCTTCCTTTCCAGCTTTATGTGGGAATGCTGTAGATGGTAAAATGAGAAACAATCCTCTGTTGTTAGTTTTGTCTGCTTGCCAGCACTTTGATCATAAGCAGTGTTTTTTCTGAATTAGAGTTCTCTTCCATTTGTACTGGTGTCTTGTGCACCAGAACAGGAGGAAAAACACTTGATAATTTTTAATTTGTTTTTTTTTATATAGCCCAGTTCCTAGAGAGAGACAGAGATGTACGTTCAAATGGGCAGACAGCATGATTGTCTGTTAATTCGACCAAAACAAGAGAGGTGTAGAGGTCTTGGGGACACTTACAGCAGTTATAAAGCTGGAAAGATCTATGGAAACTGCTGGAATATGAAGAAGACTCAAAATAGTCTCCTGACTGGGGAGAAGAAGGTGTAGTATTGCACTGTTGGGGTAATACTCCATTCTTTGGAAGTGCCTGGCTGGGCAGCAGGGACTATCAGCTGGCTAGCGAGGGTACCTCCAAGGTTGTTGCGTTGTAGCTATTGTAGTTGTGGTAGTTGGTTGTAGCTGTTAACAGGTGTATCTGCTGTCCAGTAAAGGTGTTTACATAGCAACTTTCTTCATAAAAGCAGGTTAATAAATGATTACAAAAGACAAAGAAATTAATAAATTGTCTCAGAAGTTGCAGATCTTCTGACATTCTGACATTGATCATCTGACACTGATTTTTAAATTGACTGGATTTCAATTTATATTTCCAAGAAAAGCAGGCTAGCCTGTCATTTGATGCAGACTTGACTATTAGACCTAAGTTAGAGTTATATTTTACAGATTTCTGATGTGAAGGTAAAAATGCCCATATAAGATTAAACTCAGGACTGGAGCTGGTTAAGTTAATAAAGGGTTTTAGCTTATGACTAGTTTAAACACTTAAGGAGTTAGCAAATCTCCTGGCCTTCTGGGATCTTCTGGCTGTATGTGTTTATGTTGCAAAGTACCTAAGGGATTTTTTGATTCCTTTCAATTGGCTCTGTATCTCTAAATACTGTACATACTCTTGGCAGATAATTTCACATAATATCTATCTCTTTTTATTCTGTTTTCTATTTGCTTGAGAAGAAATGGTGATATTATCTCTCTAATCTTTCAGTTCATATTGAATGTATTGAGGACTCTTTTCTTTTTTTTTTTTTTTTTTTTTTTTTTCCTTCACCCCCCCTTAACTCCAATTTATTGGTGGGGCATCTTGTGTCAATTTGGGGGAAAGCTTTGCATGTTCAGATCGGTACATAAAATATAAACCTTAATTCCCAACTTCTGCTGACACATGAGCATCTAATCAACTAATTGCAGTACTGTGGACAGCATCTGTGTTCTCGATGACCTCAAGTTCTGAATGACATTGGAGGAACAGTAGGTTGCTCATGAGCCTGGGTTTAAAGATGCAAATGTTGGCATAGTTCTGTTTAATGATGATCTGTCTGAATCACTATTTAGTCTTAGTGGCAAATGTAGAATGTTTTCAGCAGATAAAATTTGGAGAAGGATTCATATTATCGAATGACTTTTTTTTTCTTTTTTTTGGCTTTTTTTTTGAGATGTGTATACAGGTTTTCACTGTTATAAAAGAGAATTCTGATTAGTTTCAAGCTGTTTCCCATCTGTTTGTGTCTTCTAGCATGACACATAACTGCTTTGTTTCTTACAGATTTTTAGGGGATTTTTGGAAGGGAAAATAAATTTTGCTCCTACATACAAATATGATCTGTTTTCTGATGACTATGACACCAGTGAAAAATGTCGCACACCGGCATGGACAGATCGTATTCTTTGGAGAAGAAGAAAATGGCCTTTTGACCGATCAGGTTTGGGTGCTTCCTTAAATTGTTTAAAATATTGTTTTAACTGGCTTATAGAATCCATTTAGTGACATTCACAGTGCCAGTGATTTTGAGCGTCTGTCCCTGACTTTGTATGAGACACAAAGCTTATAATAGCCTCTGCAATAAATACAACGACACTGAATAGGATCACGAATCAGATATCAGTTACTGACATTTTGGTAGTTCAAAAGTAACTTCTGTTTTTTTCTGTAAAACACTTGGGTTTGGTTTACTTTTTCTCTTTTTACAAATAGCTTATTTTTTAAAGCATATTCTTGCAATCATGGTGTTTTTCCTTTTTTTTTTTTTTTTTTTCACTAATACTGAATGTAGCTGAAGACCTGGATCTTCTGAATGCTAGTTTTCACGATGACAGTAATGTCACTTACACATGGAATCCTGGTACTTTGTTGCACTACGGAAGAGCAGAGCTGAAAACATCTGATCATAGGTTTCAGTTTTATTTTATACATTACTTCCTAATCATTGAAGTTTGTTATTGTTACATATTTTGTTCCTCAGAGACTGTGCTTACAGGTTTTTCTTTTGTATTTTTTTCTAAGGCCTGTGGTTGCATTGATTGACATCGATATATTTGAAATTGAAGCAGAAGAGAGACAAAAAGTTTATAAGGAGGTGATCGCGATGCAAGGACCACCTGATGGTACTGTAATGGTGTCCATCAGAAGTTCTTCAGCAGAAGAAAACTATTTTGATGATAACTTGATTGATGACCTTCTTCAAAAATTTGCAAGCTATGGTGAAGTTATACTTATAAGGTTAAAAAGACTTTTTACTTTTAATCTCTATTCCTCTTCATTGTTCCCACCTATTTCCTGAATAAAGTTACTTTCTTAGTGGGTGTTTCAGTTATGCTCTGCTTCATTTTTAACATTTAGATTTCAATTTTAATGTCTTTACAGTTGAAAATCAGTTTTACATACCTGTATGTGTCTCAGTTTTCAGACTTAATTTTCCCAGATACTCTTTATTTTTGAGATAAGAGTATCATACTGACTTTGTCAGAAATTCATCAGAGTTAAAATTTGTCATTTATGTAATTTTATACAAATTTTGTATTCTAAAATTAGGTTAGTAGTTTTAAATGAACTGAAGATGAGAGGATCCCTGTGGATGTTGCATTTTCACTAAGCTATTTATTGAACTATAAGTGTTGTGGTATTTTGCTTGGGGGTTTTGGGGGGTTGTTTTGTTTTGTTTGGTTTTCTTTTCAGAAGACTAAGAGCATAGTCCCAAGTTCATAGTGTGGTGTAATGTGGAACACCTAATACAAATATCTAACCTGTAGCCACACAATTACTATTGAACATGTAACTATAGTCACGTAATTTTTAAGAGGACAGTGCTTCCACTGCGTGATACTTACCTAGTTCTCTTTTGCTTTGTTTTTCTGTTGCAAGTATACATTCAGTTAAAACTTATTAGCCAATTATGTATATTTTAAGGAACCTAAAAACCCAATTCTTCTCCACCAAGTAAAACATTGAAAAACCTTTAAGATAAAAGCCTTCAAAAGTTAGTAGGTAATTTAATTATTGTTCCCAATGGACTTTGCAGGTTTGTGGAAGACAAGATGTGGGTAACATTTTTGGAAGGAAGCTCTGCTTTGAATGTTATGAATTTAAATGGTACTGAGGTAATGTAAAAATTACTGAACTTTTGTATAGCAAGATAAAATCCAAATTTTTAAAGAATACTTGGGTGGGTTGGGTGTTTGTTTGTTTGTATGTTTTTAATTCTTAAAAGTTTTTCATATTCCATACTAGACTGCTGCATCTAATCTTTTTTATTTTTACTTTTGATAGCCGTGTAGCATTATGTTGAGTTTCAAAAGCCAGCAAAGAGAACTACCAAACTTAATTTATTTTTAGGAGGAGGACTGTTAGAGAAATGAAGATCCCATGTTGAGGGGCATCTTCATCAAATGAGCGATTTTGAATTTTTTTTTTTAATAATTTAAAAAGCAGAGTTTTTAAACTGATTCGTAATACAAACTCAAGGTATCATATTTACAGCCTGCAATTATTCAAAATTCAGCACTTCTGTACTGCAATCACTTTAAAGTGTCAGAATTCCAGCTCTCATTGATTTCTGTAGGGTCAGTATTTAATCTTTGTAAAAATTTTAATTTTCATGTTCAAATTTTTACTGATCTATGTTTCTGTTAAGACTTAGATCCTGTAATGTGATGTTTGCAGGTGGATCCTTTCATCTGCTGAGAGCTTCACTAACAGTCTGTGCAGGATAGGGGCTCAGTGTCATGTGTCAGTTTGCAGAATGAAGGCCTGCTGTTTTATCAGTCTCTAAAAATTACTTTATTCATGCAGTTTATAAGCAAGTCTGTTTTTTTCAGATCAGTGTTTCTGTCAGAATAAAGAAACCAGAAGCTTTCCTATTAACTGAAAAGGAAAATCTTATGAGACAAGTTGTTAGTTTTTCTTTAGAAAAATATTAAGTAGTTGTAATTAACAGCTTAAACTACATAAATGTACCTAATTACCAAAATGAAGTGAAAAGGATAATTATTTTTGTGATGTGTCACTGTCATTGTTTAGTCCCAGAAATTTGATAACTTTATTTGTGATATTTTCAGTAATTTTTTTTTTCTTTTTAAATCTAGAATGCTGAATTTTAATGTACCTACTCTTAACAATTTCTGATTTGTGCATACCTTTTTGGCAATTCAGCTACTAGGAAGGATTATAAATATAAGCTTGAAAAATCCAGATTGGATCAGAAGTTTGGAAGATGAAATGAATCTAGAGAAGATTAATATTGGCCTGCCTTCATCGACAAGCTCCACTTTGCTTTGTGAAGATGCTGAGGTTACTGCAGACTATGATATGGAAGGTTTGTTGAAATAAAGTATTCCTCATTTTGAAATGCTTACAGTCCTAAATAATGTGGTTAATTAAATGCACATACCAGGACTTTAATTTAACAAGTTATGCCCATCTAGAACAGATAAATTAGAAATCCCATTATTTCCAACAGTGTCTTAACAACTTGTTGAGCAGTGTCAGTTTCCATTGTATCTCTAGGTTTCACTAATTTGCTGACATTCTCTTTATTCTTCTCACTTTATCCTGTGACCTACCCTCTGAAGGTCACTTAATTCAGGCAACTTTTAATGTTCATGAAGACACCCTATAAGCAGGATATACACAACTTCAGAGTGCAAAGCAATTATTTTTTTGCCAATAGACATAATAGATTAATAGGACTAATGAGCCTCCATGCTGACCACTGATATGCTTACCACTCCCAAGAAGACACCTGGTGAGCCTTTGACAGGCAGGCAAATATGTGTGGGGCAAGGAAACCTTCAGCCTCTGCTGCTTCTTGGAACAGGCTGATCTTTGGCATTGATGAGTTGCTGTTTCCAGGTTCCATGGTTTTTATCAGTTTTGGTTTTTCCCTGAAGGGTTTTTGCATCTTTTCATGTCATACTTTTATAGCGGAATCCTTAAGTTGCTGAATATCACTGTTGCAGCAATTGTGCCTCTGCTTTTTTGTTTTTCTTTACTTGCATGTTTCTAATCTATGTCCTTTGTCACAGCTTATTTTTTAATCTATTAATTAATTTTTATGAAAGATCTGCTTCAATCTCTTCTCTACAATAAAATATATTCTTCTTATATCATTGGCAAGTAAAACAGCTGTTTTTCAAACAGCAGCAAAAAACCCACACACACCTTACCTGCTGACATTTTCTGTGTGTATTGCATTTCCACATGTATTTTACATGGTTGTTTTTTTGTCAGTTCTTGAACAGATGTACTTTCTAGGTGTAGTCATTGTGTCTATGTTGATTTATTCTGAGTAGCTCATTTGCTTTGAATTTCTATCCAAGCTCCTTAGTGGCAATCATTATATTGCAAAAGTTTCAAGAAAAGAGATGGCAGCTATATATACTGGAAAGAGTAGACTAAGGGGTTTTTGTACAGGTATTTCATAAAGGAAGTTATGTATTGGTAAGGGTACAGATACAGGAAACCTATATGAAAAGTTGGAATTTGCGTTAGTGTTATAAGATACTTTGTCTGTTTTCCAATGCAGGTAGGAAACAGGACTTCAACGGTTTAGACGCCTGTATGATTGGTTGATATTATTAATAGTCTTACGTGAAATAGTATGATCCCCTTAAAATGTGACATCTCAAATCCCACAAGACTCTTAAATCAAGAGCTAAAATCTAATTTGCAGCCTGTTTACTCTGTTACTGCTGAGCAGTGCACAGTTGAAGCTGGAAGTTCTGTAGATTGTGTGTCATTCATGTACCTGAAGAGAGGGAAGCCTAGAAGTTATGGAAGAAAGGATTACTATGGTCTTAGTGGAGTGTGATGGGATAATTGTCTATTTTAGGCATTTTGAATATCAACATAAAAATATTCTAAATTGACAGTTTAATTTTCAAAGGCATGTCCACGTTGAACCTTTTTTTTAAACATCATTCCATCTTTTCAAACAGAAGGTATTAAAAACAGCAGATATCTTGAAATCCCGTGCCCAGCCTTCCGAAGAATAAGTGAAGCTTGCAAACCAATGAAATAATTTTTGCAGACGTCTTCTTTGTAAAGCTAATTGTTTCTTAGACTAAGCAACATTGCAGTTGCCACACTATAATTACCTATAGTATATATCTATAATACATATTGTGCATTTGGAGTATTTTCAACTGGGTTGAATACATATGCGTTCTTCATGTGTAATTTCATGATGCAAGAATCATATTTTGGTTGTTGAGCTAATTCCTTGGACTTTGAGGGCTTTTTACAGAAAATTTCATGCCCAGAATCAGTTTATAATTCCCCCACTTTTTAAAATAAGTAACTATTGTTCCCTTTATTTTACATGCTTTTTCTTTTTTGGGGTGGGGTTTGTTATTTAGGAGACATTGATGACTATAGTGCTGAAGTAGAAGAAATCCTTCCTCAGCATCTACAGCCAACTTCAAGCTCTGGTCTTGGAACCTCCCCAAGCTCTTCACCGCGTTCCAGTCCCTGTCAATCACCTACGCTGTCAGATGGGCCGACGGTCCCAGTGAGACCAAGCCGAGCACCAACAAAAACTCCTGGACCACCTGTTTCCACACACAGTGTGTATTACATTGCTCAACTGCCTCTGTTACTACTATACAATCTGGCAGCTCTGTGGCCCAGTGGTAGAGTACTAGCTTATAGATTATGTTTAATAGAGCTTTTAGATTAGTATAAAAGGCTATTCTTGTCATTATCTAGCTTTTTACGCATAAGTGGCCTTGGGCAAATCACCTCATTCTTTGCATCTTGGTTTTCCTAATGGGCAGCGGAAGAGCTTTGTTTCCCGAGTCTTATTTGGAACAGTGTCCACTGATCTATGCTGCTGCAAACTACCTAACTTGCTATAGTTCTTTAGCATTTCATGGTGAAAGAGACATCTCAAAAAGTTATGTGATTAATAGGCTAAGTTGATTAGTTTGTAACCTCTGTTCAAAAATTCTGTTGCAGTGTGTCAGTATAATCCTAGTTCACTTTACTCATACTCTTCAAATACAGCCCATTTCAATTAATGCTCCTGTCAGCTATAGTATGTAAATTGTAATCAGCAGATTTGTAAATTGGTGTATAATATGAAAGCTTCTGTTTAAACACAACTTTATTTTAGTGACAGGGTGGACATTTAGAAATAGTGTTTGGAATGGCTTCTAGAACAGTTTATTTCAATGTAATTTGGAGTAACTTTACAAAGACTGCTAGAATGCCTTCAGAATTCCCCCTGTAACTTTTTTTTTCCGGACCACTTAGTTCACAGATAAGAGCCAAAATAAAAATTTGGAACTCTCCAATGTGTAAGAGTGTTCAGGATTCCAGGAAAAGCGTATACTGATTAAAGCATATAAGACAAAAATCTGTGCTTAGGAAATCTGCTTCTTTTCACCATTGGTTTATTCCTCTTGTTCTCTCTCTATGAAAAACTTCTCTATCATTGTTTCTAGGGCTGGGAACTGACTGTCCTCTCTATGAAAATAACTTGCTATTAGAAAAGCTTTACTGTGATTAAAATGTACAAGTGATTAATTTTTGCATTGTTTTCTGTCATGTTCTTCAGCTGAATTTCAGCTTGGTACCCAGCAGAAAGAGTCTTCTCAGAGCTTGGAGCCTAAGCGTCCTCCACCACCTCGCCCCATTGCTCCTCCTGCACGCCCCGCTCCACCACAGAGGCCACCTCCACCATCAGGTAATGCAGTGATGTATATCAGGTAGTCAGGAATATTCTGTTTCAAGTCTGTGAGATGAACTTTGAAGTCCACAGCCAAACTATGTGTTATATTGTTGGTTTGGGGCTCAATGGAACATACCATTTTTTCACTAAAATTTTTAGTTGGTACATTTAATAGCAATAACAGCATGGGAAATAACAGCATTTTTCAGTACCATTTAAATATTATTGTCTTTGCTTAGTGAATAAGTTTTAAAATTTTTATAACTTTATTTTCACAGTTTAAAAATGTGGGCCTCCTACAGCAGTGTTTGCTCAACATTCCATTTTTATAGTATCTTCATTTTTAAAATAAAAGATAAATAATCTTATGCATTCATTGATTTATATTCCTTTAATTTTGGCATCAGTATATATGCATTTTTTATGTCCAAGTTTTTAATGTGGAGTTCATCTGGATCATCTGAAAATGTAAACAATTGAGCACTAAGAGAAACTGGATGTTCAGAAGCATATGGGCAACATAGTTAATAACAAACTGACCCTTGTCATTTTTAACTTTCTCATTCTTTTTCTTCCCTCTTACTGTACTGATATTTTTCATTATTGCTGCATTCATTTCTTAAATACTGTAAGGCGGTAGGAGTCCTGCACCTGCTAGAAAAGAATTTGGAGGTAATGATTTTAATTGTTTTCAAATATGACTACGTAGCAAAACTACTATGGTGGTCTGTTGTGACAATACTTAATATGATGATGTCCAAAGGTATAAAAACGGGTAATTCTTGAATGTCAATGTAATTTCTTTCTCAGGGTTTGTATCCCCCTCTGAATTACATTTGACTTTTTAGTGAAAAAATATTTCTTCAGAAGTTGGTACATTCTAGTCAGAGAGATTGAAGTTGTTCTGGGTTTTTATTACTTTGTCTTGGTAAGAATATACCCAGCTAACTTTTCTGTGAAAGCACAAACTTGTCTTTAATTGTGAAAAGGCTAGCTTTTTTCCTCACAGTCTGTGACAAGGAGCATTGTAAAATGGATTGTGATTGTAGCTACTTGCAGTGATTATCCATTAATTAATTGTTCAAGTTGAAACTACTGCTAATCTGGCCCAGTTTCCCTCGGATGATCACCAGTTAACAGAGCGCTCCAAATCACTGAGCCATATTTGTTTCTAAGCTGAACACTGACATATGGGTAGTTTATTTTCTGTTTCCAAGTCTGACATGTGCTCCTAAGCCTTTCCTAGAGACATGAAACATCCTTCATAGTTCTTGAAACTAGCATGTACTTCAGAAACACAAACTTAGCAAAGGCACTCGAGAGCTACAGATCTTTACAAAGTAACAAAATCCTGAAATAATTCTACCCTAATTCCTTCCCTTTTGATAATGCTGAAGGCTTTATCAACCCTTCAGGCTAGTTTTGTTTTTTTCCAGCTTGATCTGGTTTTGCATGTAATAATGACTCACACGTTCTCAGAAGTGCTTCTTCTAGAAACTAATCTTTGTCCTTTGTCACAGGCTTCATAGTTGAGCTGTCCTGCTTGGACTTAAATCAGCTCATTAATATGTGGGATAGAGTGAGAATAGTTAGTGGCTCTGAAATACTTTCTTAATGGCTTTTCAGACACTGCCACTCAGTTGGTAGGAAAGAGGGTTTTTTGAGAAAATAACTCAAAAGTTTTGAGCAATCTGAGAAAATAAGTAAACTGTTTTACATAGTATATAAATATCGGCTAACTTATTCTGATGTCAGGTGGAGATGTGCATGGCTCTTAGATACAGTTGAGGGGAGGAGGTTATTATGCCAAAGGCATAGTATTTCAAATTAGTTAAAATGCTGAAGTTTTAGAAAATAGCCAGTTTATACATAACATGCAACAAACGTGAGATTGAATTCATTGTACTACTTCAGTCCTATATAGCTTTATGTGCACTGACACAATCCCGTTTGCCTAGTTTGTCTCAGTTGTGCAAAGACCAGCCTTCTTTTTTGACCCTCTTTCCCAACATAGCTTTCCATAAAGAATTGTAACTTAGATAAAACTTGCTTTTTATGCAATCTTTTAAAAGAGATTGTAGTATATTTTTTTCATGTATTATTCTGACCTAAAGCTCATCCCAGTTTTTCTATCCTCTTCATTTTCTGCTCATGGCATACATTTATAAGGCATAATGCTTTGCTTTTCAGTGGTACCTAAGCTCACCTCTGAGCAAGCTAGCACAGGACTGGAAGCAGCATAAATGTCATAGTGTGTTAGTGTGCTCCAGGAAATGGCATCTGTTTCTCTTACCTAGAGTGATGGCTCCTAAAGCACTGTGAAGATATCCCTGTGTACTGTATAAGTGCATCAAACCTTGTTTTTAGACTTCTGTAGCACTTGCAAAGTGACATTGATCATGTCTTTAAATTGTTGTGCATTTTAAATGTTACTTTTTTTTTTCCTCATGTTTTTTAACCTTTTTTTCTCAGTGCTTCACTCCCTTCAGTGCCCATAACATTTCTTCTAATGGCTCAGTATGCTTTGAAGATGGCAGCAGGATTTGAGCATCTAAGCTTTGTTAGAGTTTGGTCATATTTTACATCAGAAGTAACTCAGAATTCAAGGATACAAGCCTATGTACTCATTGCAGGGGTTTACAAAGTGTAGACTTTTCACTTGCTAATATGAAAGATTTCCACTGAGGATTTTATAAGCTCTCAGTTGTTTATAGCTAAAAATGAAAATGTTGCACTTGTTCACCCAAGATTTTTTTTTAATACATTACAGAGTAAATTCTCATAGAAGATTAAAAATTATAAAGGCTGCTAATTGTCAATTACTTGAAGTTAAAAAATAACATTTGGGTTGGGTTTTTCTTCCCTTTAATAATACTAGTCAGACTTTTCCAGACTAATGCAGGAAAGGCTTATAGTTATCTTTTACCATTGTTTTAAACTGTTAAAATGGTGTTAAGATTGAGAGAATGCACAGTATTTTCAGTATATGCAATAACTTGGGCAAAATGCATTATACTTTCACTGTGATTATCCTCCAAATAAATAAAATAAACCTAGAAAATACAGTAGTAAAGTTGACATTAAAAGAAATGCAAGTTTGTTAAACTATGAAAATACATGCACCCAAGCAGCAAGTGCTTATTAGTGTACACTGATACTTATAGTCACACATTAAACTTAGCCTTGCGAAAAACATTCAACATCTTTATTTTTCCCCTGTAGCTTTTTTTTTGCCTTTTTTTTTTCCAGAGCAGAGTTCAGGTTGTTTGGGTGCATTAAGATATGGCTGTCATTTTGAAAAAGCTCTTTTTTTGTTTTGGTTGTTTGGGTTTTTTTTAAATATGGGGAAGAGCACCTTTCTTCTTTTCTTGCTGAAGAAGGAATGTTCAGTAGTGGAGGAAACAAGAAGCCTGAATGCTAAAACAGTAAATGCATTGTTCAAATGTAGGCAGACGGCCTAGATTTCGTGTATATATATACACATGCGCGCACATGTGCGCATATACGCACATTTTACATTATGAGAAGTTGAGGTTGCTTTATTTTCAATTAAGCTAATGTGCAAATGTAATCTTTGCAAAACATGCAGTTCTGTCTAAAAGATGTCAGGGCATAAGTTACAGGTTGTTTCTCTGTAAATCCAACCTCTTTCCTTAAAATACTATTTAAAATGAGTATGTGATATCTTTACTTGCAAAATACTGTTTCAAACTGCAATAGAGATTTCAAGCTATATACAGACTACAGCAAAAGTTTAAAATTATACCCAAAAATATGTTTCAGGTTCAGATGTACATTTTTCATGTCCTTAAGATTAAAATCTTCCTATAATGCCAATTGTGATAGCATTATCACAGCACCATAATTTTGCTTTATCACTGTTGAAGATTATTAAGTGAAATTCAGCCTATTTGACCTTTATGCCCTTTCTCTCCCATATAATGAATATTTTTAAATTTGCAAAACTTTTTAAAATCCTTGTGCACAGAAGTCTTCCTCTGTATGGTGCACCAACATATGTCTATGTGCTGTGGTCAAAGAGGCTCTCCCCCTTCCTTCTCCTGAAAGGAGCTGACTTTATTAATCATATTGCATAAAATAAGATTTGCTTAACAAGAGCATCCTGAAAATATCTATTCAAAGTATGGGCTGAGTTGAGCTTTGGGAGGGGAAGGTCCAGAAGATCTGTGAAATGAATAGGCTAGTTCCTTGCTCTTGGAGAGGTTTTGTTGTGTCCATTTCCATTAATACTCTGAGATGAACAGTTAGCTTTATGTCTCTGTAACCACAGAGAGTTCAGAGGAGTGTCCTGTACTCTGCTGGGCTGCTCTCCACCTCCATTTATTTTCCTCCAGTTAACAGGTAGGCTTCTCATAGCCTATGGGTTACCACTTTCTTTTCTCCCCCAGGGTTCCTCTGGGTTGCACGGGAGAAGGGCAGAGCTAGTACCTGAAAGCAACGAAATGTTTTCAGGCAGTGCACTCCTCGTGTGCGCCCTCCTTACAAACGCCCTCTGTTCACCTCTCCTCAGTACTGCTTCTCTCATAGAGAAGTTCACTGTCAGAAACTTTTGCAATGGAAGTCTAATGTTAATTGGCAGAGCCTGGAACTCACCCAGAATATATAACATATGCTAGTATTTAACATCTTTGAACCAGATGTTCAGCAAAACCAGAGATCTGACATCTCTAGAGATAATCACGTACCAGCCTCATCTGCAACCTTCACTCTTCCTACTCTGAGTGACACCTCCACCCATATCTGACAAAATTCACAGCACTCTTTCCAGATCATAGAGAGCTCCTGAGCAGATACCACACATTGGCACATGATGAGAAAGCATGAGGCTGTGTCATCGCTAAGGCAAAAGTTGCTTTTAAGGTAGGCTTCTTGAACACTGGCTCCCTTTCCTTCCTCTATACTTGAGCCACTCCAGAGTTGCCAGATATTGCTGTTACTTTTTCCTATGCGCATGCCTTAAGGATTTCTCCTTGCATACCATCTAGTGTTATTTATGTCCTGCCATGTTTTTAGCATACAATTTTATGGACCCAGTATATGCTTGATCATATTGCAGAAATAATTCAGCATGGTTATGCATGATTGAAAATCTTCTTTCTCTCAATCTGAACTGTAACATCTACTGTGCACCAGTTGATACAGCTTTCCCAAGTACAGAGTGCTGCTCGGAGATAACTTAATAATACAATTCTGTAGGATACAGTACATTATATAAAGCGGGAAACTTATTTCTTCCATAAAATTGCTTATTCAATTGTAGTCTTGGCAGAAACATACTACATAGTATTCTCCTACATGACAGGAAGCAGACTTATTGTTGCAGGGTATAACTGATGTACCTGTTTATTTTCAAGTTTTTGAGTATAGGTATGTGCTCTGCTTTAGAAGAGTTTCAAGACTGACATTTAATATCATTCTGAATTTACAAAAGTTTGTGGAGAATGAATACTGAAGAAATGAAATTCGCTTTCAGCTGTAATGTAAAATTGAAATAATACATGTTTCTAAACATGATCGTAGTTGCTGATCTCTAATTCATATCAGTCTGGTTTCCCCGTGCTGCTACAAACAGTTATCTCCTACAAGTAACTATAATCTAGCTAGGCCATTTTTAAATTATGTAAAGCTGTCTTGTGGCAGTGTTCTTTCTGGTTTTACTTTCTCAATCTACTGCTTTTCTTATGCAATGTACAGCTTCTCTTCTTTCTCTGAAAAGGTCTTGGAGCTCCTCCCAGTCCTGGGGTAGCTAGGAGAGAAGTAGAAGGTAACATAACAATTTTTGTATTCTAGAAATGGATTTCTAATTTAATACCAGAGTAATATTATTGCCCTTGTGACACTAAAGGTGGTTTCATGAAGGTGTTTATTGTGTAGGATCTTTCTTCTTTTATTTAACATCATTTCCAGACAGCCAAGTTGCTTCCTGTTTTTCAGTGATGGTATGAATTGTTATAGAAGGCAATCTTCATTTATGAAAAATAAAGTGAAAATTTAGAGTGCACTAATCAAGAAGAATGCTTTCAAGCCTGACTCTCAGAGGAAGCTGTAGCTGACTGAACGTGTAACTAAATCAGGAATCTAGGAAGCCTAATTTTTCTTAAAGAACTGCATATGTTCATATATCTCAGGGAGAGAAACTTCCATTTAAATAATTTAGCCTATAATGTAATATTTTTCTCTTTCTAAAGAGCACAGTGTAGGTATTTTGATTCTGATACCTAAATGTATGTGATACACATTTATGAGAAGCATTTCTTTTGCATTATTCTAGTTGGAGTATGTGTGTATAGTGCTGAATGGGTCCTGGTTTAGCCATGAGAGCAGAGACATGTTTTTGGGTTTCTTCCTATCCCCTCAGGAATGTGTCCCTTTGTAGCAAATATAGGTATGGCAATAAAAGTCCTAATATAGTCACAGTCAAGATGTCCTCCTGTATCCTACAATTAATTTTGTCTATATTGCTGGTTCATTTTTCTAAATTGGCAAAATCACTATATGCATAGAGTAGTTCAGGTTAGAAGGCACCTCTGGTGGTTATCTAGTCCAACCTCCTGCTCAAAGTAGGGCAAACTGGCGCCAGGTTGCTCAGGGTATGAGTTGCATTACTGAGAACTGTACCCAGAAACCCATTCTAACCAGTTCTAAGAAAGCAGGATTGTCTGACAACTGGAAGCCGATTTGATAAACTGTCTTGTGTACCACAGAGTATTCCTTCCAGTTACTGTAACTGACATGGTGATTTTACCTTCCTGGGAAATAGGCAACAGAAACACAAGCCAGAATCCTAAACCTCTTTGCCTGTTAGAAATTGTGCACTTGTCTGAGGTAAAGGTAATTTTTTCATATCTTGCACTTCACAACTTGAATGTTGCATACAAGGTTGTCATTAGCATCAGCATGTAAATGTTGAGGTTGGTGCTGTAATATATTTATCCCATAAACAAAGAGAGTAGGTTCAGGAACTTTGGTGTAGACCCTGTAGATTGCTGAATCCTGTATAATTACAGATGTACTCTTCTGATCGCATGATTTTTTGAATCAGCATGTTACGTAAGTTCTTTTTGTTTTAAAGACTGCTGTTAGAACATTTGCAGAATATGCTAAGAAAGAAAACAACTAAAGAAAACAACTTCTAGCACAATTGAGAACACAGGGTACCTGTACAAGTGGTCGTCTTTAGCTTGCAACAAATAGGAGGTGATTTGACTTAATTTGTAATTAGAAGGGTCAAATTACTTCACGTGTGACATGGGATAAGTGTGCTAGAGTAACAACTTAGCTGACCTTAATATGTAACAACTTTTAAAAAAAAATCACTAATTTTTTTTGCTCCCATTTCCATTAGTGGTAATGTACCGTTGCCATATGATACTCGTTTGTAGCTTATCTAACAAAGATAATCTGATTTTTTTTCCATGCTTCAAAGCACAAAAAAGTCCTGGAACACAAAGAAAAGATAACTTAGGTAATACAGATACATGCTTTGTACTAATTATAATACAGAAAGAAGTTGGGTTTGAAATATGTTCTAAGTCAGCGATCTCTAATATCTGTTCCAGTTCGTAATCAGCCTCCACCTTCAACTGGAATTCCAAGCACAGGAACTGCTGGATATGGTACAACCAGACCAGTAGGTATTCTGTCTTAAAATAATTTTCCTCCTAAGTTTCTACAGTTTATTATGCTGGTGGTGGGGTTTTGTAAATCATAACAGATGTAAGAAAACTGCAAAATTAACTAGTCATTTTACAGCTTATATGAGTTAATTCCCTCAGCAATTCTTTTCTGTTGACTAAAAATACTCCAGAATACATATTGTTTTGCACTCTATGCAGTCACTTCATAGGCTTCCAAATAATACCACATTTTACATCCACTTTCAAATAACTGCGAAGTACAAAGTTATTCTTTGTATTGTATGTTCCTGTTGACTACGTTGCTGATTTGGTATGATAAAATGTATTCTCTTCTGTGCTGAAATGTGTATCCTGGTGGCAGTTAATTGCTTGCAGGGAGTTAATGTATTATATAGCCAGTTGATGTATTATATTGCTGATTACTTGATGTGTAATGGAATTTTGTACCTTGTTTTAAAACTTAATTTTGATAAAAATCTTCATGTAAAAATGCAACATTCAGCTACATTAACAAAACATTCAACAAACGTTAGTTCTGCATTTCATTCTTTTATTTGTGGAACTGAACTGAAGGAAGTTAATGAAGGATTTATGGGCATTTGAATGCTTCACTACAAGCAAGAAATCAAGAGATGGAAGACATCTGCCTGATTTCTCTTAACAGCACCAAGTAGGAGCCTTGCATTAGGGAAGGAGAAGGTGTTTTAATAGCTATAGGTCTTCTTAAAGAATTACTAAGAAATGGTATTGTTTGTTGATAATTCTTTAGACTTTGCAGCATATTTCAGAGACAATTTTTGCAGCAGCATGAAGTGCTTTTCTTTCTATGTCTACATCAACCACAGTATTTGTGCTTACTTTGTTCCCTCTGTTGTGGCTGTTCCAGGCTCTTTGACTTAGATCACACCTCTTTATACCTGGATGTTTTATAGACTAAAAAGCAGCAAAAGCTGACTCTTTCTTACCAGTTTCTTGGTCATTAGAGAACTTTGTTTTCTTTCTCTAAGGCATTTTGCTCCTCTCATTGGGATAATGTTCACAACGATACTGACAGGATGGAGATTATGCATATGAGTCTTTAGTAAGGCTAAAAAGCATTCTGCTTGCATAAATGTCAGTAGGATAGATACTGGTGAGGTTTTTGACCTATCTACAAATACAGCACCTCTTCTTTAATTCCTTATCTTTCTTTCAGGTAAAGTGATAGACCAGTTGTTGTGAATGAGGGAGAGAGTGAGTGTGAAGAAGCCATTAAAATAAAGATGCAGCTAACCACAAGAGTTTAAGTTAACTTAATATAAATTTGTTTTATAAAAGGTTGTAGAGTCCTTTTCCAGCTTTTAAATGAGAAAGAAACAAAAGAACGCTGCCAGCTGTGCAGAGATTTAAAGTTCTTGTAGAGCTTAAAGGAGTTGTACCTTACTGGTATTGCCATTTCTGTTGTACTCTTGTACAGTATTGAAACCACTGAAAACTACTATTGAAGGCCACCATTGAAATCACTTTTTGCAGATTCATTTTTCTCAAAGAGATTGATTCTCACAGTGAACAGTTCTTGATCTCTGCACTTTTTTATTATTTTCCTAGAAATATAAAATGCCCTCTTCTGAAATTTGGATAAAGAAAACCTGGTGTACACTGGAAAGAATGTATTCATTTATCACCATGTACCTCACTGGTTTTGGTTTTTGTTTTTTGTAATCTGGAGCTAGCACAGGATTTGTCATTTCTAAATCAAAATGGTTCAATTAAAAAATCTAGTGTACATAAGAGACTCTACCAGTATCTTGGAATAGGCATAAGTGCAAGAATTTTTGTTCATATTATTAAGACAGAAAAAAACGTAGTACTGTTCTCTCGTGCTGTGCTTTTCAAAACCCAGGCTGGACTAGTTAGAGCTGCTTGCCAGTGTCCAGAAAGAGCCACAGTGCTGCAATTGCCAGCATAATTTGATAAGACAGAGCTGACTGCATCTCTTCCTTTGCAGACATTGAGATTTTCTTTAAAAAAACCCCAAGCCAACCAAAACAAACACCCCCTACCTCCCCACCCCCACCTCCCACCAACAAAACAAACAAAAAATGTAATAGAAGGTTTGGAAAAACATCTCCTAAGATGTGCTTGGATTTTCAAGCCTTAGCTCAACCCTTATCTGGATTTCCTAACTGACATTGTTTCTTTCCTTTTTCTCAGGTTGTTTTTTGGGCAGCATTTCATTTCATGGATTTCAGGACCAGGGACAGTAGCCACAGTGGGCGCTGCTTCTCACTGAGTGGTCCTTTCTGTATCTTTTCTCTTCCAACCTTCCCCCCCACCCCGTAATACATTTTGGCATTCAATCCAATCATCCTTCTGGCTACTTTCAGAATATTCAAAGAAATGACAAAATGCATCTTGGCAATTAAAGGGAAGACAGATATTTCAGAGGTTAGGTGGGTTAAAGCATTTAGAAAGATGTTACATGGACTCAGCCAAGCATAATGAATCAGATGTTATATGAAGTCTTTGAAGCAGAGTACATACACCTAGTAAAAGTAAGATCAAGGATGATACTTGTTTTGTAGTGCTGAAGTTTCTTTGCTTGTTTATGTAGAGAGTTGTGTAATAGGGTTTGCTCTGAAAACCATTTCTAGAACATCCACTGTTACTAAGATTTTGTCAGAATATACCAAGTACACAAAATTTTAGAAGAAACAAATCTTACAAACTATCTTGCCTTGTGATCTTTTTTTTTTTTCCCCCTGAAATCTGGCATTTTTATTATAATGCTTTACATTCAGCTTTCAAGTGTGGTGTTTGTAATTCACTCTGCTTCAGTTGTAATCTGGAATAGTTTCCCATTTCTTTTTAAATACTGATGTAGACTTTTAAATTTTGTTTTATGAGAGCAATTCTGTTTCCAGCCTATTAACTTCTATTCCAACAAGTTTGGGAAGACTCCGGCCTTCAGATGAGGCAGAATATATGTTTCATTAATACTGTTTGCTGAGGAACAGGAGTAACTGCCTTACAGTTAGCAAACATAAGTTTCAGAGAAAAGAACTAACCATGGTCTTTTATGCATAGCTTGGACTTTCACTATATAAAATTTATTGTAGCTGCTTGTTGTGGTTTAACCCCAGCTGGTAACTAAGCACCACACAGCTGCTCGCTCACTTCCCTCCCACCCAGTGGGATGGGGGAGAGAATCAGAAGGAAAAAGGTAAAACTCGTGGGTTGAGATAAGAACAGTTTAATAGAACAGAAAGGAAGAAAATAATAATGATAATAATAATAACAACAATAATTAAATGACAATAACTATAAAAGGATTGGAATATGCAAAACAAGTGATGCACAATGCAATTGCTCACCATTCGCCGACCGATGCCCCGTTAGTTCCTGAGCAGCGATCCCCCCCAGGCCAACTCCCCCCAGTTTATATACTAGGCATGATGTCACATGGTATGGAATATTCCTTTGGCCAGTTTGGGTCAGCTGTCCCGGCTGTGTCCCCTCCCAACTTCTTGTGCCCCTCCAGCCTTCTTGTTGGGTGGGCATGAGAAGCTGAAAAATCCTTGACTTGTTATAAGTACTACTTAGCAACAACTGAAAACATCAGTGTGTTATCAACATTCTTCTCATACTGAATCCAAAACATAACACTATACCAGCTACTAGAAAGAAAATTAACTCTATCTCAGCCAAAACCAGGATACTGCTGTTTGCAAATGGCAGGCTGTTTTTATAGCCTAAAAGGTAGATGGTGTCTACAGTCTGCGTTGATGGTGGGTTATCAATGAATCCTTACAAGAGCTCCAGATAAAGTAGTTGCTGTTGTTGGTTTTGTTGCTTACAACAATTCACGGACTTCGGTAGAATTAACTTATTAATACTAACAAAACAGTAAGTGTTTCTAACGTTGTTGCACGGGTAAATATTTATATAAAGTTGAAGACTGTTGTAAAAATCCTTTGCTATGAATTGAACCCTCATAATGTTTTGAGAGTATATTCTTTGCTTTTATATGTCCATAAAAAATTAGTTCAGCAACTGTTACCAAAGAATTTATTCTTCACAGAGTCCTAATTATCCTGAATCATTTAGCAGAAGATGACTACAGATCCAAAGTAGAACTAAAATACTTTCTTCTTACCAATTATTATGTCAGACTGTTCCACCTCGAGCTGGAGTTATTAGTGCACCACAAAGCCATGTCCGTCCCTCTGGGGGAAGACCAGCACCTGAAACTCAGACCAAACCAGCTGAACCACCAAGAGGTAAGTCTTTAGAAGTTAAATGTAGGTGCCACTATTCAGTCAAGAGGTACTGTCTCTGGTTTGAATGCTTTGTTTTCAGCAGATGTCTTCGTTTTTCACTAGAAATTAAGATTCTCAAACATAGTAACATTTGGCAGTTTCTGTTAATCATCCACAAGTATTGTAAACCCTCATCAGATAATAGGCAACAGTCAGATGACCCATAGATTTCATGCTGTCAAGAGAAACTTTGATCAGATTGCTGTGTTTTGGTCTGCACACATTGGTGTGTCCTATCATGTATTGATCACTGGACCATTCTCTGCACTGGTTGCTCTGGAATCATAATATTTGAAATAGTGTTTATGTTTGATTCCCAAAGCCACTTCCTAAACTTAAAGCATTTTTTAAATTGTATTAATATAAAAATACGCATTTTATAATAGTGACTTTCAAAATAATTTTAAATACAACTAAGTACGTTTAAGAATGACATGGTTTCTGGTTCTCTATTTTGTATCTATAGTAATGCTGAGCTTTTGATGACTTCTAATCTAGTTGCCATCAACACCTGCTGTTACTACAGCCCCTTCTTCTGCAGTTCTGTCTGGTGCTTCCACAGCCACATGTTCTCATTCATGCCATTCTTAAGATTTCTATTACAATTCTTGACAATGAAAAACACTGCAAATATACTTGCAGGCTCACCGTTGCTTCCTGAACCACTAAAGCCTCAGGCTGCTGGACCTGCTCAGTCCACCACTCAGCCACCACCTGTGCTGAGGATGCAGGAGCCTCTGATACCTGTGGCATCACATCCATCTCAGACAAGTGCCCCACAAAGTCTGGAACCCCCACAACCACCTCCTCGTAGCCGATCATCTCACAGTTTGCCTTCTGAATCTGTTCCTTCACAGCAGCAAGTAAGTTAAAAAAACTTGTATATGTTTTTTTCATTACGTAAATTAACACAGCTTGTACTGAATGCTGTAGATTCGTGAGGAACTCCAAAAGCAAGCAAACAAACAAACATAACGGTCAAAAGATTGGATTCAAAGATCATCGGGCTCTAGTAGGATAATACTTAATTGCTTATGTATTGTCCATGAATAATTAATATCTTAAATACTAAACATTTAACTTAAGACTTCTTATGACAGACATATAACTTATGGACAGCTTGTTCGTAAACTTATGTTTTCATTTGACAACTTTGTATGGAAAAATACTTAGTCTAACAAATATAATTTTATAATGACACATGCATGACAAACTGTGTAGTAGCTAGCTAACACAAGCATTGATTATAAAGTAAGCTTTATAGATTGCATGATGTGGTGCTTTATGTTGATGATAATTCATTACAGGAAGATGATACTGATAGATACTTAACAGAAATACATTTCTCCCTATTCCCCAGTGTCAATTAAAATATAGCAACATACAAAATTAATCTGAAAATTTAATACAGTAACATCAGTATTCTGTTCTGTGGGACCATTTAGAGTGTTATTTAAAAAACCCCAACCTTTTCCTAGGAAAAGCCATAGTTTCCTACTACTGTTTAGAAAATGCAGAAATAGGTTTTCAGTGTTGTTTATATATATACATAAGGCTAAATTTCTTCACTAAAGGCCAGTGCTGTTAGTTTTTACAGTATCAGGTGCTAGGCCAGATAATACACTACTTGAATAAAAGCACAGATTTATTGAAGATGATGGATTTCTGCCCACTTCTTACCAAGAGTAAATTTGTGGGTTTGTTTTCTGGTTTTCATTTTTTTAAAAACATAAACGCAGCTGTGGACATTTATGACTATGTAAGTTTTCATAATACCTATTTTGTACCACAATGAGGCAGCCAAATTCAGTCCTCAGTGAGCTGATTTTGAATTCTAATTGAAAAATCTTTAAATGCTCTTCTTTTCTTTCTGCTGAACATCTCTCTCTGTCTGTTAACTTTTTTTAATTTTTGGAACTTAGGCCAAAAAACAAAGGATATTTTTGAATATACAGGTAGAATATCAGGACTTTTTGTAGTTTGTTAGAAAGTATGCCAGCAGAGAATATACATGGCGGCATAAGGTACTTGAGAACGTACAAATTTTGTGAATAGAAACAGATTGCATTGTGTCACTTTTGAAAGCCTCACACCTTCTAAATGTAGTTTTACCACTGATCATTTTGTGAAAGAGGTGCAAGCAGTTCTTTCAAAATTATTATGAAAATTACATTTATCTGTGCGTATACACAGCAATCAAAAATATGTTTAAGAATGCTGTAAACAGGTTTTTGAGCTGTGTAATGCTGTGGCTGTATTGTTAACAATATCCAAACTAGATAGTTTAAGACTAGTTCAGGGAGCTATAATTTTCTCTGTGGTCAGATTCCTTTGATTAATGCAGGTGGTGCAATCACAAGGAAGGCCTACTTTGAGCTTTATTTATTGTCTTCAGCTTAGTTTTTTTATTTCTGTTTTTTTTTTAATTTCATTTCTTGATTATCATTTGTAAATATGAAGTTTTCTGATAAAAGGTCTTTACCTAAATACAAAGTCTTTTGGGAGGTAGTGGATTCCAAGCCCATCCTTTGATTCAAAGCTTGATTGTGCTATTTAAGAACCCAAATCTCTCCTTACAAAAATAATTGCTTGTATATAGTGTGAATATTCTAGACTCTACAGATTACCAAGAAATACATTTAAAAAGAGAAGTAGTTATTGTAAATAGATTTTATTTATTGTAAATTAAGGAGATTTTGTTTTTTGATTGAATGAGAAGTCTTATGGGTTTTTTCATCTTGAAAAACAATTACTATAGGTGAGTGAGTATACCAACAGAGTTCCCAGAATGAGGGCTACAGTGCTTTTCATGTTAATAGATGGTTAGAATTAGACCATCAATAGTCAAATTCTTATAATCAGTCTTCAAAAAATAGTGCAATCAGCTGCACAATGAATGTCTGTATGGAAATTATATTAGAATTGGCTTAAGCTGGGTTTTTTGACTCAATGGTAGAGCTTGTAAGTCTTACAATAGAATACAACAGAAATTTAAAATCTAGTATACTGCATAATATTTTTGGATTGTATTTGTATCTCCAAAAACGGCTTTATGAAGAAAGTATTTCTAACATGAGGTTGCTTTGTTACTTGGATTTTCTTCCTAATTTTCTTTCCTTTGATGTCTGTTTCTCTTTCACAAGCAGGAGCAACCATCAGGGTAACAGGTATCTGACTATTTACCAATCTTGTATGTGGTCTCCCATATATTTAAGCAGAAAAGATGTATGAATCTTGTTTTCATACATCTGCAGTCTCATCCACATTAAAAATCACCTGTCCGCATTAATGACTTGATGTCATACCATAGTTTGCTTATTCCTTTCATAATGCAATTAAAATTGATACTGTTAACTGTATTTATTAGCACCATAGCAAATACTTTGCTTCATCATCTTTTATGAAAGAATTGAAACCTCACATATGTTGCTTAGTCACTGCTGAATCTCCTGTTCTCAGTCTGTTTGGAAATAAATTCTGATGCAATTGCACTGTTAAAGTTTTTTCTAAATAAAACTCGTATTTCACATTTCTCAAAGAACAGAGAACTTAACTATTATCCAAAGTAAAATATATTGTTTGTTACAATTTTAAAGGTATTTGGTTCCAGAATTATTCAGAGGAAATTTTTACTTACAATAAAGAGCAATTGGGATTCATAGTTTCTTTGAGCTCTTGTACTTTTTGATTACTTGGTTAATGAACAGAGGACTTAACCAGCTGGTGCCAAGCTGCATTTGATCTATATTCTTTCTTGCAGTTTCATTTTTCACATTTTCCCCCTCAGTTACTTGATGCCTTTGTTTTAATATTTTTTTCCAAAACACTTATTACATACATACATATAAATTACATACATATAAAAATACCAATATTGAACTACTGTATTTATGGTTTGGTAACATTAGGCCTCACCTATTTTAGAAACTCTCTGATGTAGTAGTACCAGGGATGCATGTAACTGACATAGTTGTTTCAAAAGAAACACCACAAGCAAATGCATTGTTGCCAGCATACTTCGTTTCTCCTGCCAACCAATTCAAGCTACAACTGCAGGTTTTTTAAAAGAAATTGTTATGCTGGATACATTGGGAAAAACTTACATTATTCTTATTATTCCTGAGAGTCTCTAGAGCCTGTAGACTAATTTTGCGTAGCTGCTTAGGCAGTGGATATGTGGAGACATGCTTCAAACTATTCACAATAAATGCAGTAAAACCAAGATGTTTAAAGATGGAGGTTAGGCTACAATAATACTGTATTTTAGTAGATAGTTTTAGCTAGCATCCTAGTTCAACAAAACATTAGTTAACAGAATTTTCATGCTAAATATCCAAAGTATTTGGGTATATTAAGGTGATGTGTAAAAATGACAAATTTGTTTGTGAAATTTGAATTCTCAGAAGCTGTTTTAACTGAAGCTTAATTCTTTGCATTCGTTTACTAAGGGGAAGCTCCAAACTCTGTTCTGTCAGTGTGATGACTTGAACAAAGGTAGATATTCTACCTTTTTGGACAGTTGTTACAAGGTATAAAAGTTGCATTGTTGTTTGAAGAAATTTATAAAAACAGGAATATTTTGTTCTTAAAAGATGAGTAGTTCTGTGGAGAAAACTCTGTCTTCTCCATTTGGTATTATTCTAAACAATGATAACTTGCCATTTTAAAATACTACAAACTGATGATTGTACCTTCACATGTCAGGAAGCACTGGAGATGCCTACAGATGCATATGCCTACATAGAAGTGTCTGAAGTGCATATACTAATAACACTAATTTTTCCTTTCATTGTGATGCTTCAATATTGCCTGTAACATCAGTGTTATAAACTCTCAAACAATGAAACCTAGAGCTTTTTATTTCATATTTGTGCTGGGTTATCACCTGTTTAGAATACAGCATCATTTGCCAAGTTTCTTAAAGATTTTCTTACACAATGTCCCCACTAGTGCTTTTGGCTAGGATTCTGACCTGCATGTAGATTCAAGCTGCATCAACCAACAAGGGGGAAAATTGTGTTTAACGACTAGTAGGCTTTTCTTCAGAGAAGGGGTTAAGGGTTATTGTTTTCCAGAAAAGAAGCAATCATTCTACTACAAGTGCGTTGTGCAAGTTACAACCAAATTGTGTTGAAGTTTCAGTTTAAGCCCAAGAGCTTCTTTTCTTGTCATAGCAGAGTGAGAAATGGGCAGTTAATAGTAATCTTAAAACAGCCAGCCATGTGGTTACTAAGCACCTTGTTTTCTTTCCAGATTAAAACAAATGGAACATACGGCACTAAACTTGAAACACAGTTAAACAGTGACCCTTTTGAAGATTTGTCATTTAAGCTGCTTGTGTCAAAGATGCAGACGTCTGTTCGAACATCACCTGTTCCGACTTTAAACCAAAAGGAGTTGATACAGTTGCCTTCAGCAACACAAAGAAATGCTGATATTTTGAACACTGTAAATTGCATGCCAGCAATGCCTCCTATTCCAACCTTTAACACATCCCAGGAACATAAGCGCAGCTCTCCAAATCCATTTATCACTGGACTGAACTGCACAAATCCATTCACTGAAAGAACTCCTAATGCTGGAAACCCATTTAGAACAGAAATGCAAGAGTCTGAAATAACTTTACATTTACTAGAAGGACATGCCGCTTGCAATCCTTTTCCTTCTCTGAATCCCCCCAGTTCTAATACAAGCAAGCCTGTATTTTCTGTTGATGCATCTGAAAACACTTTTTGCTTGCGAAGTAAATCTCTCATGGTAAAAAACGTACAGCCAAAAGGATGGGTAACATTTGATGATGATGATGATGATAATTTCAGCATAAAGCTAAAGCCATCTAAAAGTGTTCCAGATTTTAAGCGAATCAGTTCCAGGAAGTCAGCTGGATCTCCAGATTTGCTGGGCACTGGACAAAATACTTTTCTTGGTTCAGACTTTAACTTTAATAATGACTGGAATAAAAGTTCTACTGATTGCTTCTACACAATGCCAGCAAGAAGACCACCTGCACCTCCTATACCATCAAGAATAACCAGCAACAGATCCCCCGCAGATCCTTTCACTTCTTTGGCACCTAAGGTGTCACCAACACAAGATTTTACAGAAAGATAGATGTTCAAAAATATAAGAGGTTATATTTGTTGCTACATTTATCCCATAGAATAATTGGGCATTTGAGATTATTCTGTGTGCAATAATTAATTATTAAATGCACTGAAACTTAACTCTACTCATAAACAGCCACTATTGTTTGTGTATAAATTTTGAATATGTATATATGGTAGAGCACAAAAAATTGTCTGAAATTTATTAAAATCCCAATGTAATAGTATTTGAATAGACAGAGAAAAGAAGGATGAGCTACTTAATCTCATTAAAATATACCAATCTTGGAAATAGATTTTGCTTAGGGAGCTCTCTCATTCCTGTTCCCCTTTGTGGAATTTCAAAAAAAGAGGGTCCCTGCTGGTAGCCTCCCCACTCCCTTTGTACTGTTTTGTTAATTGATATTTATAAGTATTTACCAAAGATCTGCCAAAGTTTATTGAGATTTGAATGTTGACAGGTATTGTTTAGGAGTTGTTTAATTTATAACAGAGGCTATGGATATTTGTCAGGCTTTTATTTGAATTTGAGGCACAAGAAAAATAGTTTAATTTCAAAATACAAACAAAACTTTGCGTATTAATATATTCAATATTTGACTTTAATTTTCTGTGTCAGTACATTTCAGCTATTAAATCTTATTGTGACATATACTCACTAGCATTACTTCAGAATAATTGTTCAGTATTATCCATTTATTCATTACTATTTAAAAGAGACTTTTTTCCACAAACTGGGAACCACTGATACAAGAAGTTTTCCCTCAACCTCTGGAAAAAAATTCCCCTTGGGTTTTGAGATACAAAGCAGTCTTTACCAGTTGCAGACAACACATTGGAGTTGGCTTGTCCCACTTCCCTCTTTTGCACGTTAGAAGGGCTTTCTTGTCCTATAGAAAGACCAGAGTGAGGGAGTCAGCAGCCATGTTACAATGTCAGAGGAGAAAGTCATCTTATGTGATTGGGCTCAGCATCCTCCCCATCTCCTAGACTTACTGCTGTATTTTTTAAATCTTACTTTCAAAGACAACAGGAGAACAGTAATTCTCTGAGCTGAACAATATCATTCTGTCACTTTTGCAGTTAAAACTAAATGAGTGACTCTTCCTTGCCCAGAGGCAGGGACCAGCCTCTGTGCGGGGCTGCTGCTTTGAGGCTAGTGAAGGCTAAGTCATGTTTCTACATATTATGCTATAAAAATGCAACCCTTTGTGCTTTTATGATTTTCTAAAGCTCACATGAGAATATATAAAATAGGATATGTTGTTATCTTGAGGCAATTTAAAATAACTGATTTCCTTAACTCCATTTAGGTATGCTGTAAAACCCTGCAGTTCTCCTTACAATCCGCAGCGTCTTAGGACGTAACTTTTATACGCAGCTGTGTACTTTCATCCAAAGCTGAATGTGTCACAATGTTGTCATCTCTTGGGGGACTGCAAATACACACCTACACGCATTGGCTTACTTGCGAACAAACTGTACTGGTTCTGCAAAACCAGGGACTGAAACACAACATACTAGCATTACATTTATAGTAGCAAAATACACAGTGACAGTACTTTTTTTAAATTCTCAAATGCTATCCAAACATTATTTATAAAATAATCCACTCTTCCTTTAAAGAGTATATGGTTAGCCATGAGCTGCAGTTGGATAGAGGAGTGACGATAGTGATTTTATCTTGTGCTTTTTTCCGTTCAGGTCATTAAACAGACCTTGTACATTTTTAACAGCAGTGGTACTATACTCTTTGTGCTTTGGTATGTGGATTACCTTGTTTTAAACTGTTGCTATAAACATCTGTGTGATTGGTGTTTTGGTATATTCTTACATTAGCAAAACAATTTTTGGGGGAAACTTTTTGCTAGTGGGAGTTACGTGATAAATATGTTCTTTGTTGAATATTTAATTACAGTGATTAAAAACTACTGTCTAAACTGTACCTGGTATACAGCACCTCTACACTTTACAGGATTACGGAGACTGACGGCAAAGCACTGCAAGGATCACAAGAAACGCTCCAAAAATAAGAGTGTGTGTAAATATATATAGCTAACTGCTGTAACGTGTATTAACGAGAATAATTACTAGCGGGAGTTCTGAAAATACTAAGAATTAAAATTAGAAGCGCTCAACACATTTTCATGAATTCTGTGTTCCCTGTGGTAAATTGCTCTGTTAAATGTAACGATTTTCTTGCTTGTGGCACACAACTATTTATGGCTGTACCCTTTCCGGAGCTGCAGTATTGAAACTCAGTGGCGTACAACATTCCCTCCCTACCCTGTGGAAGGCGGTGGTGTATTCATGAAATAAACATACCTGCCCTTGAGCAACGTTAGCTTTTTCTCTCTCTGTGTCTCAGGCGCTTCCCCGGCACCCTCTTTACCACAGCGCCTCCGTGCTCGCAGGGGGCACGGCGCGGGCCCTTTAAGCGCCCCTGATGACGACAGCGGGAGGGCCGGAAGCGGAAGCGCCCGCGGGCCGGAGGGGCAGGGCCGCCGCCGGGTGGGAGTTGCGGTAGCTCGGGGCTCCGGTGGGCGCCTGGGCCGGGCCGGGAGGAAAAGGAGGAAGAGGAGGAGGAGGAGGCGGAGGTGGCGGCGGCCTCAGGGTGGCCAGGAAGCGCCGGGCGCGGCCTTCCCCCCCCCGCGCTCCCTTCCCGCCGCCGGTATCCAGGGACGCGGGCCGGTTGCTGGGGGGGCGGGCAGCGGCGCTAACGGCCGCCTCCTCGCCGCGAGCAGGCGCAGAGCGGCCCCGGCCCCGCCATGGTGCGGCTGCACGTGAAGCGGGGCGACGAGAGCCAGTTCCTGCTGGAGGCGGCCGGCAGCGCCCGCCTCGCCGACCTGGCGCCCCTCGTCGCCCGCATCTACAACGGGAGGCTGAAGGTGCAGCGCCTCTGCTCAGGTACCGGCCCGCCGGCCGCCTGCCCGGGGCTGGCCGCAGCTCCGGCGGGTGCGGGGCTCCGAGGCGGGGGGACGGGCTGCCCGCAGAGCGGCGGGAGCCCGGCTGCCCCGGGCCGCAGCGGTTGCTCGGTCTCCGGCGCATTCGCGCCCCGCCGGCGCGCAGGCCGGGAGCTGCGGGGCGGCACCGGGAGGCGGCTGGGCTGAGGCCTCGCAGTTCTCTGCTGGCAGGAGTGAAGAAATACCTCCCAAACCCCAGCTTAGCAGCCGCGGACGAGCCGTCCTCCCCTAAATTTAAGAGAGCTGTGAATACCCGCCGAAACCGCCAGTCCACCTGTAAATTCCCACCTTCGGGTATTTTAGTAGTCCTTATTTTGGGGGGACCACGCGGCTCTCAGCTTCCCGCTGTACGTGGCTCCCGCGGTGGCTGCATAAATCCTTTGTGACCAGCCGCGTACCCTACAGGCGAACGATGTTCTCTCCTGTTGCCTAGCGCGTGCTTGGTGCAAGGCATCCGCTTGCCGTGTGATGGAGAGTCGCTGGATGTATCTAAATTAGTGCTTTAGTTCAAATCAGGAGGCGGCTTTTGAAAAACTTTTGCTGTTTGTCCCTGCTGACCCACTTGGGTTTGTGTTGCGGGTCCGCCTGGGAACGCGTGAGCTGAGATTCCCTTCAGATGAGACTGACCTGAAGGGTGCAGCCCCTCCACACCTGATGTGCTCCAGCCTCAAATACGTACATAGTGTAGGAGGCCACACTGAGGCTCATCTAAAATTTAAAAATTCCAAAACGCAGACACTGTGGTTACCATGCTTTCAGCACTTACTCTTTCAACAGATCTGCTGCTGTTGCTCCACAGTACTTGCTAGTTTAGTCTTAGCCTTTATGTTTTCAGGTGGGTGCCTATATTCCCCGCTACGGGAACAGAATTGCCATGTCTTGGGGTACTTCTGATGTGTCTGTTGTGAGATGGATATGCTTTAATTAATATGATGGTGGTAAAGAGGCTGGAGGACCTTCAAGGAAAGGACGCTGTGAAGTGGGCTGACAGCTGGATAAGTTGTTCTGGGGGAAAGTAGTGAGTGTAGCTTGCAGGCTGTGGGTCAGATGCTGTAGGCTAGATAACAGTGTTAGGAAACTGCATCCAAACACTGTCTTCTTACGGCATGAGACCGTGCATTTGTAACCAGCATTTGTTGTCTTAGCTAGAATTATCCTGGACCGTTGCTTCTTGATTAGACATAGATTACTATAAAGACTTTTGTTTATTTTTTATTTCATGCTGGGTGTGAATCTGACTCTTTGGGTTGGATATAGTATGGACAAAGCGATAGGTAGTCCAGTTAAACATTTTCTCAACTGCGAAGAAATTAATTACTGTATAACAATAAAATGTTTTCCCATTTTGAAAAAAAGTTGCTTTCCCAAAAGGAATATGCAGTCAGCTAAAGCTGACTAAGGAAATACCAAAAAGAAAAAGTTTAGGGCCCGTAAGTATTGCCTAGGTTTGCACACCTGTACTGTGTCATTTGTTACATTGTTTCATATATATGTGAAATGTATGAATTGTAATTACAGCATATATATCTATATATATGTATTTATATACTGTCATGGTTTAACCCCAGCTGGTAACTAAGCACCACACAGCTGCTCGCTCACTCACTCCCCGCCCGCCCAGTGGGATGGGGGAGAGAATCGGAAAAAAAGTAAAACTCATGGGTTGAGATAACAGTTTAACAGAACAGAAAGGAAGAAAATAATAATGATAATAATAAAAATAATAAAAATGACAGTAATAATAAAAAGGATTGGAATATACCAAACAAGTGATGCACAATACAGTTGCTCACCACTTGCCAACCGATGCCCAGTTAGTTCCTGAGCAGCGATCCCTCCCAGCCCCACTCCCCCCAGTTTGTATACTAGGCATGATGTCACATGGTATGGAATATTCCTTTGGCCAGTTTGGGTCAGCTGTCCTGGCTGTGTCCCCTCTCAACTTCTTGTGCCCCTCCAGCCTTCTTGCTGGCTGGGCATGAGAAGCTGAAAAATCCTTGACTTAGTCTTAACACTGCTCAACAACAACTGAAAACATCAGTGCGTTATCAACATTCTTCTCATACTGAACCCAAGACATAACACTGTACCACCTACTAGAAAGAAAATTAACTCTATCCCAGCCGAAACCAGGACATATACCTTATTATTTATTTCATATACTTAGCTCTTTGAAGGCTAGGAGTAAGGTTTGCCTGCTTATACATAATGTGAAAGACTTTTATAAATGGTATGTTCTCAATAACACAGATTTTTAATCTTGTTCTCTAAACACTTTAAAGAGATGCAGGAGCTGGCAGAGCATGGTGTTTTCTTGCCTTATAATATGCAAGGACTGACAGATGAGCAAATCGAAGAACTGAAGTTGAAAGATGAGTGGGCAGAAAAGTGTGTACCAAGCGGTGGAAGTGTCTTCAAAAAGGATGAAATTGGGCGAAGAAATGGGCACGGTAAATCAGATGTAAATGTTTGTTTATTTCCCTGCATACGCAGATAATCTATAATACAATGAGGAACATAAACCCCATCATTCTGGACCTTTCGCTTTTACCTTGCTGTCCTGGAAGAAGAAAAAAAATGAATAGATACTAAGTATATATTTTATTTCAGGCCAGCATGTTAGCCAGCTCATATTTATTTGCTAATTATAAAAATCATCCTATAAATAAATTATATTAAAGGCAGTCTTAGATTTGTTAAGTAGTAGCTATTTCAGGAGCCTGTTTTCACAGTAGATTAGCTAAACTATGAGTTACATACATTAAGTCTTCTGTCTTGAATTGGGACCGGGTGTAACGTTGATTTAAAAGCCTAAATAGTAGTATATCTCTTCAGCACATATGCTGTTAAACTTTGCAACTGTAGCACTTGGAAGTAAACTCCAAAGATAAGTAAACAACTATCAGAAACAAGTTTGACTGTTTCACTTTAATTTATTCTCCCTATTTGTAAATGTATAGTTGAGTACTGTTTTTCTCCAGAGGTTCCAAGATACATTAACAGGTTGTTTTTCTAATATTTCTCCTTTTTCCTCATTCACTGTAACTGAGACCTACTGAACTCACTCCTGTCACTTTTTCTTTCTGCAACTCCTGCCAAGTGGTTTTGCCTTAGCATTTGGTATGTGTATCGAGCATCGCTTCAGTCGAGAGCATGAGGACCGATTGCACAGAAGAGACCATGATTGTCTTCTTGCTGTCTGTCCCTGTACTCCCGACGCCACAACAGCCCTTGTCTGGGTCAGCAGCCCTTTAGATGTTGATTGCAGGGCAGCTCAGTTAAGGAGGAATCTTTGAATAACTTAGCCTTAATTTGTCATACGCAAACACCTTACTCCAGCTTAAGTGTCTTATTTTGGGGAAAATAATTCTTCTAACACAACATATTACCAAATCAAATTTAAGCCTTTGTTGAACTTGTTTAAGAGCTTATATTACAGCTAAATGTTTTCCCTCCTAACTGTGTCCTCAGAAATAGCTGAGTGTCTCGTATGTAGGCATGCAGACAAAGGCTGTCTTGTTTGGCATGGTTGTTAGCAGTGTCGGACCTTACAGTATAAGTTTGCAAGCAACTTTAACGTAAGGACACTACCATTTTTACTTGTAGTTGTACTCTGGCATTTATTTGTTAGTGGGAGGACAGCTTTGTAATAGTAACGAAGTTATACTATTGAACAGTGTGTAAACATAGGCCAAACCAAATACCGTCAAATGATGTGTTTAAATGTTCAGCTGTGAATGAGTATGATTTAATTGGATTTTTGTATTTGAGGAGAGGCTTTTTATAACAATTAAAATAGATAACTATGACATGAAATGCACATTGTCTTTGCAAAACTGCATTTGGTGTTATGTTGAGATTTTAATTAGAAAAAAGTCAGAAAATTCCAAGCTGTTGTCCCTGATTAAAGCACATCTGCCAGTACAGCCCACAATAGTCTTATGTATGGCATGGGAAAGAGAGTCTTGTTTTCGGTTGTGGGGAGTATGAGATTATGGCTGTTGCTTTCTACTCCGTATTTTTGTCCCACCTGAAGTTCCAAATACCAGTCACATGTCTTCGTGGAAAAGTAAGTTTGGCTTTCCCATGAGAAATATTGTTTTGTTTCTTAAGTTAGTTAGAAATACAGCAATGAACCATCAAACTGGTAAATAGACTGCAACTTAGTAGTGTCACTCTTGCTTTGTGATTTAAGAATGTTTCATTTCTTGCTTTGTGATTTAACAATGTTTCAGTTGCTTACAGTAGAGAATAACCTGGGCAGGTCGTTTGCTTGGTTTCTTTATAGTAAGTGTAGACTATTAAACATGTATCTCTCATTTTTAGCTCCAAATGAAAAAATGCAGCAAGTTATAAAGAAGACAATAGAGGAGGCCAAGGCGTTAATCTCTAGGGTAAGTTTCCTGAAGTGGCATGTGTTATGTGGGACTTTCTTAATGGGTGCTATGTAGTTGAGCAGCTTAAGAAAAAAGAGACTTTTTTCAGTATAATTTTTGAGTAATATCATGAAGTGATGTGAATAGTCTAATAAAAACTGACATTTCTGTTAATGATTTTCTTAATGGTTTTTGGCAAGCTGGTTCAACAAGTTAAGGAATCAGATATTAAACTCCAAGTGAATGCTGGCAGCAGAGACCACATTGAATGATTAAATCGCATTTAATTTTATCCACACGGTCTTAATTTGCTGTTGATGCATTCTTTAGGCAAATGCTTGTCGTGTTTTCTGGTGAAAAATTAACTGTGTTCTGCGATGTTCCTGGAATAAAATGCCTTTTGCTCGTTAACATAGTCTTTTGAGTTTTATGTATAATTAATAGAAAAATGTGTTCTAATCTCGTAGATTAGGCCTTGGTTTTAGAAGCACTTGAACTCATGCTCAGTCCCAATAAGTTTGTGTGTTTAAAAATAAGCATGAGGGTATGCCCTGATGGTCTCAATTATTCAGCTTCACTTCACCAAATCTGTAGATGCTCTGTATTGTGTCTCAGCTTTTGTATGACTTTGAAACACAAATTAAGTAATATTTATTATCCGATTTCTTTTTTGTAAACATCTGCAAGTAATTTTCTTCTCCTCACCCTTACAGTTCTGGGAGTTGGTATGTGTGGAACTTTAAAACAGCTTTAAACCAGTTATGCAAATTGATAATGTTACAGAATTTTTAGTGTTGTCTGTGCACTTAAATTGGCCTTCTTGGCTGTTTTGTTGCTGATAACAGTGTCATATCAGTTATTTAGAGTGAGCAGCTTAGTGTTTCCAAAGGCCTCATGGAGGCAAGCAGAGGAGCTGCCCTGTTTCCTGGCAGCACTTCCAGTGCACTGAGTTGCAGCAAACCTTTCCTGAACTGAGGCAAGATTTAAGCCAAACTGTTTTGAGTCGTAGCAACATCTATGCAAAATGAGAGATGTTTCAGATTGAAGCTTCTGGACTATAAAGATTTTCTCCAGATGGACTTTTTTTTCTGTTGGATTGCATCTCATCAGCTCTATTTCTGAACAGGGAGGAAATTAATAACATGTAGTTTTACTTCTTGAGTCAAAAATATCTGCAGATCTGTTCTCCACTTTGCAGTCTTCCTGGGTAAAATGTCAAACTATATACTATGTCAGTTACAATAAAAAGTTGCAAAATTGCCGCACCGCATGCTGACTTACTCCCAAAATCACTGTCATTCATTGGTGAATGAAGTTAAGGATAGTTTGGGAAGTGGTTTGTTAGGTTCATCGCTTTATAATGATGAAAATTAAGAAATATGCCTCTGTATTTGAAAAAAAAAAAAAGTTGATCATCTGAGGTTGAGAAACCAATTGTACTTGCCAGTTAACTATTTTAAGAATGTCCACAAGGAGGCAACATTCTCTTACTCGCTTTTTTATAAACTTTGTTACTTAAAATATTGGAACTGTTAAATCCATAAGCAAAACCTTTATTTCTTCTCTTCCAGATGTGTCTTGTTTTTCCTCTATCCGTTGCAGTAGGGTTTGGAATGATCTCGAGTATTTGATCTTACAGATCTCTGCATAAGCCATGCAATATACCAAGCTTTACCCTTCTGCTCACATGTGCTCTGTTTTTTTCCTCAAGGTTTAGGCCCCTTCTCTAGCCCTCACTTGAATTCTACCTTTTTGAGTCTTGTTCCTGAATCACAAGTACTTGGAACAAAAGACTGTCCATCCAGTTTCTGTGGTCATATACATACTTGTTTGGATGCCTGTATCACACAGACATTTGTTACTAAATGCCTCCTGCACAATTTAGTGAAGATCTCTTTTTTTTTTAACTTCTTTTTTCTTTTTTTTTTTTACCTTCCCTACCTCCCCCCCAGTGTAAGCAAGCTAAACGGAGGGGTCAAAAGTGTAGCAATGTATTCAGAATTCAATATTCAAATAAGAAAATTTGTGGTCCTAATATCTTTGTGCAGCCACTTAGCTTTGCTCATATATCCCGCTGTTGAACCTTTGAACTGACTACAAAGCAAAGTCTTTCTGCATATTTTTTTAAATTACCAATGATCCCTGCCTGTATTTCAGAAACAAGTTCAGGCTGGTGTGTGTGTTAATATGGAGATGGTGAAAGATGCATTGGACCAGCTCCGAGGGGCTGTGATGATTGTGTATCCGATGGGATTGCCTCCACATGATCCAGTTAGGATGGAGTTTGAAGATAAAGAAGACTTGTCAGGAACTCATGTATGCAGTAATGTATTTGGATTATATGTAGTGCCTGGGTTAAATATGTGCAATGCTGTTCTTCATTTTATCAATGAAGGTTGTTTTCATTTGCATGACAGATTTTGTTTAATATTTAGTTTATGTAAAAACACACCAATAGCTTAACTAGAAATAAGATGAATGAAGTTTATTTCAAATGTTATATACAAAGTTCAGGTAAGTCCGGGACTCATTTTAAATAGCTTGTCATTTCTTTCTAATGCCAGTATTGAGAATTTATTGCCCAAGGTGTTTATGTTAGATCAAGATTGAATGGAGTATGAACGAAAATGCTGTAGATTAGTATGAGGAGGAAGATGTAGCAGAAGTATAGTGTAAAATTACACTGGCCTTTCTGGTAGGTTTTCCCAGAAAATTTTTCTGGTTTTGAAAAAAAGCAAAAACCAACACCCCCCAACACTTCACCTTGTTTGTTTGTCACAGGCTGGACTTGAAGTTATAGAAGAATCAGAAGCCCAATTATGGTGGGCAGGAAAGGAGTTGAAAGAAACAAAGTTGCTCTCTGACTATATAGGCAAAAATGAGAAAACAACCATCATTGTCAAGATACAGAAAGTAAGTACCACTGGGAGATTTCTTTACAAGTTATTCACCTTTGACTAATTCTCTGTGGAAGAGAATTGTCAGTAGGTGTATAAAATGGATTAGATTAGTTCCAGCTTGAGTGTCTTAAAACTGTACATCTATTTTAAAGGTTTTAATTTATTATATTATTCTAAGTTTTTCTTTAGTAATTCCTTTGCCTGTCAGTTAAATACTGTAGTTGCTATTACTGGCTCAACAGCGCTTTTCTGAAGCACAACAAAGAGGTATTTAAAAATTGATGAAATACAAACTGGGAGGTTTAAAAAAACTCATCTGGCTCTCAGTTCCATCTCAGTGCAGAGCACTGAACAGACCCAGTCATTCAGTCTGCCCAGTTGGAGTAGTGAGCTAAACTGAGGCAAAGATCTCCTGCTGCTCCTCAGTTTGTAGACCTGATGCTTCAGCAAAAGCCAGTCATTAAGTGTATACTGGTGCCTGACGCAGTGGTCATGTTCTTGCAATATCAAAATTAGTACCAAGCTACTGGGGCTGTTCATTATTTTTTGGACAAAATGATTTTGTACTAACTGTACAGTTGTGTTCATCTCTGGTGAGAATGCCATACTCAAGGGAAGAATGTTTGGTGTTTCAATTCATTTTCAGAGCTTTGTCAGAAGGTGTTCACCCTATTTGTGTGTGTATGTATCTCTCTATATAAAATCACATTCAAAGGGTGCTTTTGTGAATGTCAGGTGTCTCAGAATACCTACCCGTAGCTCAGAATTATTCTGGAGCTGCATTTCACTTCCATGTCAGTGAGAGCTTCTCTGCCACAGAAAGCATTAATGCTTATGGCAGATCTTACTATCTGCAGGTGTCTGTAATAGAATTCCTCAAAGATAAGTCAAGTGATTTATGTGTTTTTCATTCAGAAGACCAGAATTGCTTTCTCTTTCCTATAAGGGTGACTGAAGAATTGTGTGACATCTCAACAGCCATGGAAGTGTAGGCTCCCAGGAAAGTTTTCTTACTGTTTAATTAGTTGATGGACCTCTTCAGAGAATGCAAAGTAGTACGGTGGCTTTCTGACAAGACACGCCTGCATTCTTGGGTTGGAGAGATAAATTAAACCTCCTCAGACCCTTTTTGTTCCAGAGAGGATTCACCATCTCCATTTAAACTGTTTTGTTTGCTATTGTTGACAATAGCTGTCATCAGCTATTTTCTGCTGTGTGCATCATTTCTTCCATGAGGACAGTTGCCTGGAAAAAAATTTTTTCTTCTATTTGTAGTAACAAATCAAATTTCTTTTATATGTAGTGTTTTGTAACTGCCTTCCTTCCCTGCTTTACTAAGTCATATGCCATCTTGAGTCTGTATTAGCAGAGGAGCTAAAGATGAATGGGCCCATCTTGAGACACCTAGAACGACCTTAAAAGAGAGATATTTATTATGTCTTTTAGAGTGGAAGTTTAAACAAAATAAACTCAGTCCTGTTTGCAGCTTCCATTGACGTCCACAAAATTGACAGCACGATTCAGATGCTGAGATGAAAAAATAGTTCTCACTTGAATGCAGCAGAAGTTTCTCAACATTTATTCTCCTATCCTAAGGGACCTTATTAAATTTGAGAAATCCTATTGTCTGAAGAAAGATTTTCCTATCTTTGCATAGCAGCTTCTCTTTTGTATCACAAGTGCCATCATAAATAAAATTTATGGTTTCCCTTTCAGAAAGGACAAGGAGCTCCAGGGCGCGAACCTCTGATTAGTCATGAAGAGCAAAAACAGATGATGCTGTATTACTACAGAAAGCAGGAGGAACTTAAGGTAACAGTGTCTTTTTACTGTATGTCAGCTGTGCTGTTGTAGACACTAACCGCAGGTTACATTTGTTACTGCCTTCTTAACCTGTCTGTTCTATTTACAGAAACTAGAAGAGGATGACGATGACTCATTTCTCAATGCTGAGTGGGCAGACAACCATGCTTTGAAAAGGCAATTTCATGGTGTAAAAGATATCAAATGGAGGCCAAGATGAAGCTCTGCAAACACCTTTTTGCCTCTTTAAGCTGTTTGGTTGATACACTTGTTTGCAACAAGGAGTTGTGTTGTGTGCGCTAGATTCTTCTGACAAAAGCTGAAATTGTCACTTCTGTAGCAGATGCCTGTTTCAGCCTTAGGTTTTCAATTAATATTCACATTTCTGTGTAACCGTAGCAGCACTTGTCTCTGCAAAGAATGGAATCAATCCTGTTGAAGTTTGTTATTTTATTAGAAACTTGTAATTTGAATATTGAAATATTAAACTATTTCATAGATAATATATCTAGTAAATATGCACTAGAATGTTTGGTATTGTTTTGAGTGGTCTTTATACTTTCTTCCTGATTCTTGCATTTCTTTTAGATGGTATGATCTGTAGAAGGTAATTTGTTTTATAAGAAATCAGTTTTCCCACACTATTTCAGTGAACGTTAATGATTTTTTTTGTGCTTGTTTACATTTCAACACAGCTAATTCCAAACTATCACTGTAAACGAGTTGACCTCTTAACAATTGTTTAAAGGAAGTATTTTTATATAAACACAAATAACATGAAAATCCTTGTGGAATGCTTAATTTTCATTATTTTGGTTTAATTTTCATTGGCATTGGAAGGCAACCTATTGATCTCATTCAGTTTAACAAGCTGTTAGCCATGATGCTTTTATATAAAATTGGCAGAAATCTGTTTACAAAAGTATCATTTGCAAATAGATTGCATACAATAAAACCAAGTTTAATAGGGCAAGATCTCCAACATGGAAGTATTTCTACTGGATTAGAAGTGTTTAGTTTCTAACAAATCAGCATTTTAAAATCAGAAATCATGACATTTATCAGACAGTGTTTCCACTATATGTTGACATTTAGGATCCTGTTACTGTTTCTAAAATATACGATCAGTGAGTTCTGGGTTCAAGACTAACAAAGGAAATGCTAGCAGACTTGAAGCAAATGTGGTGTCTGTTTTTGAAGGGAGGAATGTATGACATAATTAAATATCTAGAATTATCTATGTAGATAATTTAAGGTTTATAAACAAGTTGCTCAAGTTTTACATGTTAGACTTCTGTGTCCTTAAAGGAGATGCTTTTCTATGGAGGCAGATGTGCATCCTTGTCAGGTCACTGAGCAGTGGAAAGCCAGGGTGCCCTGAAAAATCTATGTGAGGATCAACTGAGTGTTTTAAAAAGAGGTGAACCAATGTGAGTGCTTGCAGCCAACAAGTAAAATGGTGTCTTCGTTCACACCGCAAAGCAGTTGTGCCTAGGGCAGCAGGGAGCTGAGAACGCCCACCTTTTCAGTTCTACAGCACAGAAAGGCAAGTCAGCTAAGGATGTCAGTTTTGTAGTATGCAATAGACTTCAGGATACCAAGTTGCCCCTGCACACAACAGCTTCCTTTCAACCTGAGCCTAACTAGATCATGTTCACAAACTACATCAGTCTTGAGAACAGGCCATTGCTCATCAGCACGTAATTTAAGACAAATTTTAATGTGAAATATTTTTTGCAGGTGCCACTTTATGGTATGGTGGTGCTAGGGCTGCTCAGCAGCTCTGGAAGTCATATGGGTTATGTTTGCTGTCTGAACTTACACCCGCATTTGTCATTTTTCACTGATAGTTTTTTGTCTTATTCATGCGCTAATTCTTATGTCAGGAGGGCTTAGTGGCAGAGACACTTGAAAACACAAACATCTGAGATATCAAACAGAAGCTTCCTGCCTTGACAAACCTGCCAGTGCAGCAAGATAGAAGTAAATTTTGTGGTCGTTGCCTTTCCCCTAAAAATACCTGGCTGTGGCTTTCCAGATTCACAAAGGTCAATACTTCTGGCTTATATCTCTCTGCTTGTTTGAGTCATTTTAAAGTAACAAAGAGAAAATGTTTTGCTAGTCATTTTTTGATGATGAAAAAAATCATCATTTTCTGTGTTAGTATGGTTGAAGAGACACTGATTGAGTCAAAGTGAAGTGTTTGCTGAATGCACAGCTGGAAGGTAGAATACAGAGAAGAAAATTAATGCCATTCAGTGAACTATTAATGGTGTTTTTACTTCAATCACTGTTTCTTTTACTTTTAGGAAAGTTTGGTGTCTGGTAGTGTTTCTTGACAACTTTACAGTAACTTTTTTTTTACAAAAAAAAAAAAATCAGTACATGGGATTTTTCCAAGTTGCAAAACTTCAAATATTTTACGTTTTAAAACTACTTGGAATTATTTCTATGTGGCAAGAAAATTGAGCGTGTTTTAACAGAACACTTTGGTCTGCCACTTTGTCAGATGAAAGTCGGTGTCCTGTACGACTCTGGAGATTTTTAACCATTCCCATAGCTGAAGGCTTTTTTCCTAATGTGCTCCTTTGCCATCATCAAAAGGTGGAGCGAAGATAATACGGAAGTACTTAATTTCTTAATATCACTGGCATTGGAACCAACAGTGGTATGGTTAATGTTCTTGATCCATAACTGGGATTGGGAGCACTCAGTGAAATCATTCTACAATCATAAAAGTCATTGATTTATTATAAAGGTTGTTAGTCACCTAGCTCCAGCTCCTGATCAGCCCTAACGGTTGTAAGAGGCCCGGGTTGCTGGAGATATTGCTGCCGCTTTTAAGGCGGCTGCTACAGATGTAGAACCTCTCCCCTCTCCCCTGCAATGAATGCTCTCCTGAGTGCTTTCACAGGGATGTATGTGAATGCTGTGTGAGGGCCCAAATTTCAAAACAGGTTCTGCCTTGAAAGTAATTATTTTGTTTGGGCAGTTACATATATATGCTTCCAAGAAAATCAAATTACTATTTATAGATTAATGACTTAGGGTTGTTGCACATTTGTTTTCCTCTTTTCTAGCAATGTTCTAAATTATACGCGTCCTTTTGGCAGCCAGAAAAAATGTAGCCCTGTTTATAAGCTTTTGATGCAAGTTCTGTGGCAGCCTGGCACATTTTCTCTCCAGGGGGAGTTACAACCTGGCAGTTCCAAACTTAATTCCCCCAGGGATCGCTTTGCTTCCTCTGCTGCTTGTGACAACGCTTCCCCTCCCCAGAATCTCTTCTTTTCTGTTTAACAAGCCAGCTGAGGACAGCCAGCCCTGCCATCTGGTTTTTGTCCTGCCGACCTGGGAGGGAGACTCCTGAAAGACGGACTTCCCGTAAGCTACCCGAGGTGGAGATCCACTCCAGGGTCAGGGGTTGCATCGTGACCTCACCTAGTGGCACTTGTTTATTGGCATTTATGCATCCTGGAACAATTTCTTAGCAGGACTACTTATTTGCCTGCTCCTCCTCATTTGAAAGTAGCTTTTTTTAGTTACTTTGTCATAACTGCATTGAGCTTAGTGGCCTTGGCAGGAAGCTCCCCAGATGTTTTGGATCAGTTATAATGAATGCTTGAAAATATGCAACTGAATCCTTCTTACAAATAGAGCTTTCATCTTAGATTAGTATTATTGCGAGGAGTTTGTTCTGAGGGCTCCCAGTCCTGTAAATAACTGAAGTCATCGTTGGCTTTTGGCCATTTGATTTAATGTCCTTGATACGAGGAAAATATTCAATAGCAGAGGAGGCAAAATGAAAATAACATAAGCGATAAAGTATCTATACTCCCCAGATCTTGCTCATCAAACCCCGCTGCACATCCATGAACACAATTAACTGGTTTTGCATGACAAAACCCTAATACGTTGCTAGCACCTTCCTCCCAGCAGAGTTCTCTGCAACTGGTGTACATGTCAAAGGAGGACAGGAAGTTTTATTATCTTTCCAAGATTTGTTGAGAGTCATTGTTTCAGTGAAAAAGAGGCTTTTAAATTACCGTTATACAGAGGATTCTGAGGGGATTTTTTGAACAGGACCTTTGATTAATATACTTATAATATTGTCATTTCCTCTCTAAAAGTGAGGGAAAAGCAGGTGTAGGAAATAATTAACACAGAAGAAACTCCATTTTATTCTGCATTCTTTGACTCCTGTTCTCTGCTGTAATTGGCCCTGTTTTCTTTTTTAGCCGAGAAGACTGTCCATAGGATAAATGCTTTTTGAGTTCTCATAACAGCATCTGTGGATCTGCTGGATTAATTTATCATGGCCAAAACTGAATGAACTTACTGGAAAAAGATGAAAGAATACAGGAACAAAGTAAAGCCTCTAAATATTTAAATATCTAAAGAATTTGAGAGTTATGAGATAGGAACACCGCACACAGGTTTGCACATTTGCAAAAGTGTTTTATCTTTCTTCTAAACTGTTTATTTCTGGAAGTTTGATAGCAGCTGTGCCCTTCCGGGGGGAAAATCCGTTCTCTGTCAAAGGACACGCACAGCAGAACGTTGCTAGAATGTTTGTTTTGTGGCCATATCACCATCCCGATTAATGGAAATGTATATTACGTGTTGTGAGAGCTGCTAATGCCATTACAGCCCTTAACGTGCTGTCGAGGTTTCCTTGGGCAGGAGCGTGAGGGGAAGCAAGGCACGAGCACTTGGTGTGGATGTGGCTCCTGCGCCGCTTTCCCCCCGCCCCAGGAGGTCGGCTGTGCCCCCCGGGCTGCGGGGAGGGTGCTGCTCTGCAGGGTGCTGCTCTGCAGGGTGCTGCTCTGCCCGGCGACGCTGCCTCACGCCCGCCGGTGGGTTCTTCTGACTCCGCAGATGTGTTGTCCTGTATCGTTTTACCACGTGAAGGTCATGGGCAAAAGCCACTGGGGAACTGGAACCTGGCCGTCGTACTGGAAGGTCTTACAGCAGGGTGAGCCTAATATACACAACGTGTTTTAAAAAACTCTGGTGACATTTCCTGATGGTTTTCCCTCTCCGTTCCCCCTCCTCTGCCCACAAACCCTTGTGCTCTGTTGCGGGTTTTCCGGATGACAGGAAGGGACCGCTGCCTGCACGGCTGCGGGATGGGGCGTCTGCGGTGGGCTGCCATTGCTACAGAGGTGACCCCGGTGGGACGGTGACCACCCGGTCCCCAACTCCATGCCCGAGGTGGGGGCCCAGTGGGGGAAGGGAGCTGGAGCCGCCGCTTTCGGCGGCACCGACGTCCCGCCAGGGTGCAGCTCTTGCTCCCGCTCAGCACCGACAACCATGGGAGCCTGCTAAGGTCCGGCGCGACGGGGCCAGAAAGCGGAGGACACCCGCCACCGCCTTTGGCAAAGTCTCCCTGCCAGCAGACGGGAGGATTTCCCAGCTGCCCGTGACCTCCCGAGCCCCCGCGCTCTGGCACGCCAGCGTTGGAGGAAGATGCAACGAACCGCATCCCCCTGCCTGGCTGTTGTCGGTGTGCGAGTCAGGAGTCACCAAGAGCACGAGCTCGGGCCTTTCCTCCAGCTGTTCCCATCTCAGGGCGCTGGGTGATGGGGCGGCAGTGGCCCAGGGCCCCCGTGGGCTGCCCCCTCCTTGCCACCCAGCCCCAGCTGCTGGTGTGCGCTGGGGGCACGGCCGTGCCTCGCCCCAACCCACCCACCCGCCTGTGTCGAGGGCTGCGCGTGTCCCCGTCCCGTGCTGCAGTGAGTACGGGCCGTACGGCAGCTACAGTGGGGTTCTGTCGAGAATGAGGAAGTTTATAGCAAAAATAGGAACTCAGGCACTTCCTCAAGGGAAAAGAAAAAGTAGTTACTGTTTCACTCCAAGGGTTGTGTTTGTGAGAGCAGATCTCAGCAAAGGCTGCGTAATACCGCCAAGTGCTTTTGATGTCGCAGTTAAAATTTGTTGTGTGGGGATTTTTTTGCCCTGATAATCTGCACACAGCTGCCACGCGTGTTACCCTCTAAGGGTCCGGGGGCACCGCCGTGTAAGCGGTGTGGTATTTCATACCACCTCTGCTTTGCCTCTCACCCAAGCGACAGCTCCTGCAGTTTAAGGATTCAACCCCTGATTGTCCCCAGCGCAGGGGTCAGTTGCGAGTTTGCAGCCCTGTTTCTTCCTGCCTCTCCCTCCCTCAGCAATGCCCCGCGGCCTCATTCGGGAAAGGACATTTCACCTCTTTCCTGATGAGGGACGTTTTTGGAAACGCCATTTTAAATTTTTGCTGTGGATACATCGGCACGGTGGTGGAGTTGCAATGGAACCAAAAGGCTGGAGAATGGCATCGTTGCAGCTCTGAAGGCTGGCTTCCAGGTGTGGTTAGAGCTGGTCACAGGCTTGTAAAACAATTTAGGTTGGGAGGACCTCTTGAGGGCTGCTGGTCCTACCACACACTTGGAGCACGGTCTGGTTCTGAACTAGATCCATCTTCAAAACTAGAACATGTTGCTCAGGGTCTTGATTTTTCAAAAGAAAAACAAATAACTGGCAGCTCTGTTGCGATTGGACCTACCAAGTTTTCCTACAGATTTTTATCTCCCGGCTGGTTGACTCTACTGCGTGAAGAAGATGTGAACTCTGGCTGATGCTTTCAAGCTCTCACTACCCCAGGAGAAGAGCGACTAAGCATTACCATCATGTCTTTGACTCCCAAAAATACATGGTCTTAAAAATGCAACGGCCTTAAAAAATAGTCTGGGTAATTTTATAGGGCTGCAGCAGTGCTCACCCCACGCCCGGCACGCTGGCGATTCTCTACAGCTGTAATTACTCTGCGACAGGGATTGTTAATGCATAGTCCCTATTGCGCACACACACCCCCCCGATCCATCTTTCTCAGGTGCCCTGTGTGTCTGAAGGCACGTTCCTGGTGTCCAATTCCTGCCCAAAATGTAACCAGGATGTCACCAGAGCTCTTTATAACATCAAGCTGGGATTTGTATCTTTCTCCGTGAGAAGCCACAAGTCCTGCCATTTTCTACAGTGCTGGAAAAGGAGGTTTTTTTACTACAGTTAGTGGGCCAACTACATGTTGGGGCTGTTGTTTTTTTTCTTCCAGAAATAAGAACATGAGAAAACGAATCAGTCCCCTAATGCTGAAGGAGATCCCTGGAGGACTTGGTTTGCCAGGGGCATCTCAGAGCACCTGGACCAAGGGTGACCACGGTGGGGGTCTGTTGGGGCGGCTGTGCTCGGGGGCTGGCAGGAGCCCCACTTTCTCTTCACCTCTGAAAGTGACACTTGGCAGCAGAACGGGGAGCACCCTCAGCACCGCTGAAACCGTGGGGTGAGGCGCACCAGCAGACGGGGTATTTTGGGCCCAGGCCTGGGCAGCACGGCGTGCTGGCGTAGGGCTCTGCACGCTGCAAACACAGCGGGGCCGAGCCGTGCTCCTCGGTGGGGTCGCTGCGTTGCTTTCATGCTCCCGAGCTGGAATTCGGCTCTCTGGCACCCAAGCCCGCGTTTCCTCTGAGGACCAGTCCTTTGCAGGGCTGGCTCCAAAGCTCACTGGAGAGTGACCACCATTTGCTTCACAGGGTCTGGGTGGGCTGCGGGAGCCCAGGGAAACCCACCGCAGATGATGTCACGGGTGACATGAAACCCCCTGCCTTGGCCCACGCTTGAATGCTCCATCGCTCAGCCACACACCTTGCAAAAAAGGCCATTTGTGGGTATTTATCCCTCAGCTTCCCAGCGTGCAGTTGAAGCCAACTGGATGGTTCCCACACCTGGTTTTGCTCCTTTGCTCCTTGCTGGCACAAGTACGGTTTTGCTTTCCCAGGTTGCTCCAGGGTCTGCCCTCACCCCAGCTCGCCCCCAGCCCTGCCCACATCTTCCTTCCCTGCCCGCACCTTCCTTCCCTGCCCACATCTTCCTTCCCTGCCCACATCTTCCTTCCCTGCCCGCACCTTCCTTCCCTGCCGCCCCAGGCACCAGCGCGCTGCCCCGCCGATCACAGGCGCCTCCTGCAAAATCACCGGTGTGACACCGGGGATTTTTTTGGTTGCAGTGTCACACAAGCGTTGGGGGCCACACCTGAGTGGCTGCCGATAAAAGGTGTGAGTTTTGGAAGGATTTATTTACTGCTTCCTGCAACCTCACCTAGGGATTCCTGGTGGTAAACTCTGGGTTATTCTAAAGGCAGGAGTGGGGAGTTAAAACAGCCACACCAGCACTGCCCATTGCCTCCCGGCAAGTTTAGGTATTAATGCTGGGTCATCTAATTTTCAAATGCACGTCATTCCCCCAGCCACACATGTAGCATGAACCTAATAGTTACGGCCAAACAACTTGCAAGCTCTCCTTTGTCATATTGTCTTCTTACGCTGCTCTTCTGGGTGGTTGCAGGGATTTTACTGCTGAAAGTTCATCCTGCTGCTAGCCCCTGTAGTGTTGCTGCTGCCCTATGGCACCCTTGATATTTCTGCCCTTAGCCTGGAAATGAAGTAGATACCGGCTACAGCATTTCTGCTTCTTGTTCTTTTCCAGTTTACACATCCCACTAATAACCAGCCAAATCCAACTGCTTCCCACCATTGTTCCTATCCCAGTAAAGCAGACCTGCCATTGAACTGAGCCTGGCTCACTGTACACACTGTTTCTTCTTAATGGGCATACGTTGTGTTTTCCCATAAAATCATGAATTGTGTGGGCTTGGGTCAGGTAAGTATGTTCTCCATTAATTTTCTAGTTTCTATACTGGATGCTTTTCCTGCAGAGGGTGTTGTTTCAGAAAGATCAAAATAATTCAATGTCTGTTTCTTGGGTTTTTCCTTGTTTGCTGTCACTCTAACTTTCACGCTGCTGTGAACATGAATATTTAGGAACAAGGTGAACCACAAATTGATAGCTTTCCCCACTTAGACTTGGAAAATTTATGCAAAAAGAATAAAATAGCAACCCAAACTCAGACTATTATTAATTCAGTCAAGGGAACAGCTCCTGAGTGAAGCTCAACCTCCCAGTCTGGAGCAAAAGCTGCTTTCGCTGCCCTGCCGGGTTACTCCTGGTGCTGGGGTTCATGATAGGGCTTTATCACCGTGTTTGAGGATACATTTAAACAGGCATGCATTATTAAGCACATTTTTTTTTCTCAAAACACATTCCCAGAGGCTGTGAAATGTTCCATATTGGGAAGCAGGCTCTTCTGTGGCACCTGCGGAAATCTTTTACTGTCTGCCTGCTGCCACAGGCAGCAGGCAGGGAGGAAAATCAGGAGGGAGTCAGATCTGGTAAGTTATTTACAGGTAACTATGCAAAGGTAACAGAAAAATAAATTGCTAATCTTCACTTTAATACCAAGAATTTCTTTCCTCCAGGGCTGTAAAAGTAGATGAGAGAACTGGGAGTTGAGAAAAGTGAAGTATTTTGCAGTTTTGCTCCAAGGAAGGGACTAACCTCTAAGTTACAGACTGGCTTCTGTTGATCTGTTGCCACTTTGCTTGCTTCATCACCAGGAGTGAACCCCCCTGTTTTCAGCTGGGAATCCCAAAGCAGGGCTGTCAGACGGAAGATGTGCATGGATGAAGTCAACAAAACAACAGGGAAAGGACCTGTGGTGCCCAGTGACAGGACCAGAGGCAATGGGCACGCACTGAAACACAGGAGGTTCCCTCCGAACATCAGGAAACACTTTTTCACTGTGACGGTGACCGAGCACTGGCACAGGCTGCCCAGGGAGGTTGTCGGAGTCTCCATCCTTGGAGATAATTCAAAAGCCTGTGTCTGGACGCAGTGCTGGGCAACTGGCTCTGGGGGGCCCTGCTTGAGCAAAGGGGTTGGAGCAGATGCCCTCCAGAGGTGCCTTCCAACCTCAGCCATGCTGTGGTACCGTGGCTGCCCCAGGACACGTTCATTTTACCTAGGCTTGAGCAAAGTGAAGGTCTGGTGGAAAAACTAACTCCCAGGTTTTGTTATGATATCAGCTTCAGGACTAAAAACCCCACAGAGGCTTACAGATAAAGAATGAGGAAAGAAAATATGCAAATTTTAGTGAGCAAAAACATCAACTGCTGGACAAATGACTTCCAAAAATAGATCAGCTGGAGATCAGCTGGCCCGTGGGCCCCAGGCTTTACAGGAGGGAGTTTCACTGGGACCCAGCATTTTGGGGAGACAGCTGGAGCAGCGCCCTGCGCTGGGAAAGGGGCAGCCCCGAGGAGCCCTTGCCCTCAGCCCTGCTCACCACACGTTGGAGCCCAGCCCGCTCTCTGAGATCGAACGATGGCCTCTTCTGAGGGTCAGCAAGAGGAAGAGGATCCATTTTTTTACTAGTATGGTCTGTCAGCAGGGGGAATTGCTGGGATGTAGCTCAGTCCCCTTTCTTTCTGTCTGGGAAATGGGTGGCACCTGCCCCCATGAGTCAGGAGGAAGGAGCCAGCTCCTGACCAGAGCTGTCCCACACCTACCCACAGGGCCGGCCAAAGGAAAACCTGCCTTCTTCCACCCTCAGGACAAAGGCACGGGGTTTTCCGGACCAAACGCTATTCATCAATACTGTGCAGTGGCACAAGCTATGATGACTTACTTTCCATTGGAAAGGGAGAGAGTCCAGTCCCAGTGGGCGTTCAGCCAGGCTCCTGGGCTGCGCCGAGCGTTTCATGCAGTTTCCCAATGCCACGGTGACCTCAGCTCTCCGTCCATCTCCTCAGCCTCTCTTCCTTCCGCTGATAGGATGCTAATTGCTGCTGAGCTTTTTCCAGTTGAGCACAGGATTGCGCCTCAGTCATCTGAGCAAGCCCCCTTCCTCCCTTTAAAGTTTTCCCATGCTTAATTCGACTTTGTAGCAGTAGGAAATGACAAGTCATGTCACTTTTTTTCTTTCCAAGTGTTTCATACTACTTCACTCTACCTAGACGTACAGAGTCTGAGCGGGAAAGCACAATGAACTCACGAAGTATTACCAATAGGAAGTGACATTTTTCCTCCTTTTGTTCAGTAAATTCCCCATGGGCTGCAGTTAAAATATTGGAGACATTTTAGTTAAAGACAGGAAGGTTGTGTTTTCAACTTAGCTACATTTCTGATTTAATTTTCTGTCTGACTGAAAAGAAATCTGACTAGTCTGAACAATTTTCAAGCAAAGATTGTGAACTTTTAAAAAAATCTTGAGAATATAACCTTCAATCAAGGGCTGGCTCTAAACCATGCTTTAATATCAGAAAAATTAACACAGAATTTCACCTAGGAATAAGTGTTCTTAGGATATGTCAACTTTAAGAGTCTTTTATGAAAGGAGCCATTTTTGAGCTTGTGCTTCACAAATTTGCCAGCATGGGTAGCAGCAGAATTACATTTCAGGCAGGTATCTTCTGAGGGTTGACTGGTGACCTTTTCCTTAACAACAGGGCATTGAAACTCTTGAATGCAAATTGATTTTTGCCCTTATGTCCATGCTTCGGCAGTGCTTTTCTTCTGAGGACTAGCCTTATCTGGCAGCTATGTGCTTTAAAAAAGAAGGGGCAGACTTGGAGAGGTACTATGAAATCTCTCCACACCGAAGCATGCCTGACTTCAGGTGCTGTTGCATTACAACCAAGAGGACTGCTACTAAGGAAACTAATTCTCAAACCATGGTAATTTTCACTGAGATACCGGGCACGTTGAAGATTAGCTTCCAGACCTCCCAGCCCAGAGAGAGGCCCTTCTTTCACGTCTCTCTTCAAAGTAACTCCATCAACTGGACTCCAGCAAGCAGAACTTAACCCCCTTGTAATCAGGATCACTGTTACCAGAGAAAAAGGATTTATTAGGGAAAGGCTGGGTTAAGGAAACAGCAGAAAAGCTTCAAGAACCTGTGTTTAATTTTGCTTTGTCCTGCTCATGCTATTAATAATACTCATACTTCTCATCAATAGAACATGTTCTCATGTAATTTATGAGCTGCAACACACTGTTTGCAAGTGCCATATCCTAATGCAAAAAGTGTTTCTCCATGTTAAGCTGCTTAAATATTTTTCTTCTTCTTTAATATTTAACCTGCATATAGCAGTTGATCCCAAATTACAGTGAAAAGGAATCCATAACATAACGTAACTTAAAAGCAGGAAAGCTTGTAAAAGTGTTTTTCACAGAATGATTTAGACAGTCAAGGGTTTGAAACTCTCCTTTTATTGTATATATTTCTTCTTACTTTACAAATAATTATATGCACTGATACAAATGTTCCTTCACAGAAGGTACATTTCTTTTTTTAAAAAAAAGGGCTAGGGCATCATCCAAAATAAGCCATTTATTGTTCATTAATATAAAACGTATTCATATTTCTAGGAGGTGTCATATCCAAACCACTGTTCATCCAAATTTCTTGTATGATCTGCTCCCTGCGCTCTATCCTTTCGGCCAGTTCCGCTGCCTCTGTTGAATTATAACCTGAGTAAGAAGGTCTGTACAGTTCTGCTACCTCATCCTGTATATCCGAATCAGAGGAATCCTCCTCTTCCTCCTCGTTTTCACTGTTCTCGTATGCTCCATCAGTTTCTGGCACCAAGTGATCCCTCCTTCTGTGCAATTTCTGGAAGTCATTCGCGCACAACCCACGGATCACCAAAGCACACACTGTGAAGAATAATCCCACGCAAATGCTGGACATAAACAGGAGAGCGGCTCTTTCAAGGTGATCTGAAATCAGAAAACCAGTGCTTAAACACTTTAGAAGCTCTGCCAAAGTCTAGCTACAAAAGTCAGCTGCCATTTGTGAAGCGTCCCTGCATTACATAGCTATAACAGTGGGGGGTGCTTGGGAGGGACGGGGTGTGGAGTGAAGCTTCTTCTGTCATGCACAGAAAGAAACCATCCCGCACTTGCAGGCTGAATGCTGCCATTTCTGCCTTTTCAAATTACTGTGCAAAAATCCCAGCCTCTTAATAACAGTATAAACCAACAACATTATCCCATCCTTTTATTAGCAGCTTACTAGCATTGTCAACCAGCTACCAGAAGCATACCCTTTTTTTTTTCCAGCCACCTTGCCAAAACAGGCCCTACCCTCATGCAGAGGGGGCATGGGAAGAGCAATTCTGGGCTCTGCGGAGCCCCAGCAGCACCTCCAGGCCAGGCTGGGCAGGGAGCATGTTCCTTCCTTGCCATAGTCCAAGATCACTTCCCAGTAGAGCAACAAGTGAGACAGATATGGAAACAGTCTTTCCCGATGGGTTGTAAAATCCAACCCTGGCTGCTTGGGGTGTCCTAGGCAGTCTCAAGGGTGGTGGGGTTTGGGGAGAGCTGCTGCGGGCAGCCAGGTGCCACCAGCAAGGACAGTCTGCCCCGCCATGCCAGCAGGCTGCAGCCACCCTTTGTGCTGGCAGGGGAAGCCCTTGCAAAGGCTGTGGGATGATGCTCGACAGCTGCATGGTTCTTGGCATTTTCTAGACGAGCAGCAATCTTAGCAACAGAATCGCTTCTTAACATTAGCCTTTGCTCACTTCCAAAATTCATGACTTCTCCTGTGGTGTTAAGAGATCTGGTGATCACAAATTTATTTGTCTAAACAAAATTTCCCTTAGTGTTGCTAAGTTACAAAACCTGCCATGTCCCATACCAGAGATGGCTGGGTTTGGGTTGTTGTTTTTTTTTTAACTGCTCCTCGATGATCCTTATATGTATGCAAACAAGCATTTCCAAAAATGGATGTCTCCAGCACTGCTCCCAGATCAGGACCAGGTTTTCAAAAATACTGAACAACCAACAGTCTCCATTGAAAATATTCATTAAAAAACATCTTGGCTGTGGTCTCTAAAAAAGTTTGGATTCTTCGAGATGGAAAACGTTCTATAAATATCAATTATGCTGTGATTGTCCCATCCATAAGACTGTGATTATATTGGAATAATATCGTTACTATAAACATGGGATTACCAGTTGTGACCTTCTGAGGTGATCCTCCCTTTTCCCAAAATGCCATGATCTAATGAACCAAACAATCTCAGCCTCATTTTCCTACCTCTAATGTATGCAAATGTAGCCAAGATGTTGCTAACACTAATTGCATCTTTCTTTGGAAGTCTCGATTCCTTTGGATCAAGGTCGACACCTGTAACACAAAGAGGTAAAGCAAATTCAATCATACCATAGATGATGAAGCTACTAAACCGATATTCACCCAATAACTTCTAAACTAACAAGTCCACCTAAAACACAGGCAGGCCAGCGCTGTGCTGTAGGAACCTTGCAGAACACTAGACCAAACAATGGTTGATAAATAAAATAAATATTGAAATAAAATATAAATAACAAAGTATTTAAAATATTGAGTATCTAGAAAATGGCAAATTTATTTAAAAGAATCTATTACCACGTGAAATCCCTTGCCTATTCCCATTAAGGTTTCTGATACAACTTTATTTCATTAAACTTCACAGCACTCAAATGGACTTCCCAGCCCCATCACTGCAGTACACTCCTGTTACTGATGACAGTGAATACGCATTAGGCACATCATTAATTTTGTTGCCTTTAAGAAGAGCAGGTGATGCCATAACTCTTAAAAGACTCTTCACCCTGAAACAACTGCAGTTTCACTTTTTCCATGGTTCAATCAAAGTTAGAAGACAGCGCGCTGGCGATGGGTCACTCATTTCACAGTGTTGCTGTAACAGCAGGACCATGCTCATGTGGATCCCATCCTGCTCCCAGCCTGTCACACTGCCCTCCGAGGGGAAGAGTAGCTGTTTCAGCAGGGTTTCCATTACCTCGTCCCGCCTCCCTCAGACCAAGCTGTGCAGTGGGAAAACATCCTATTTCAAAGACAAAGGAGAGCAGCAAACCATATTTTTTTGATAGTACGTACCATCATTCTGTTTGACGGAAGACTTGCTATCAGTGACCAGGGGGTTGACAGCTGTGAGGATATATTTAGGAACTGAAAAGATGAAAGACAAATTGTGTACTGTTAGTTTTAGGAACCAGATCCCCAGTTAATTACCAATCCCACTGCTAACCCTGGGTTTATTAACTGGGTTTCAGATGGCAGTTATCGAAGGGATCAGCGTAGGCGGCTGCGTCTGGAGCCAGTGTGGGCACGTGCCAGCCCTGCCAGTGTGCAAGCCTGGCCCCGGTGCTGCAGCCAGCTGAGCTTCCTTGGTGGCCCAGAGATGCTGCCTCGTGCCTGAATGCTGGGAGCGTTTGCAGAGGTGGTGTGGTCCCAGGCAGAGCTGTGCTGCTTATCCCCATCCTACCAGCCCCAGCCAGGGCTGCTGCCACTGCCTGCTGCATTGCCCTGACTTGTACTCATCTAGTCACACTCCAACCCTGACGGCTGGCAAATGCCCCAGGAGAGAGGCTGTGCCCAGTGACACGTCCTCCTCTCTCCACCACCACCCACAGACCTGGAGCACCAGGAGGCACGGCACCAGGATGCTGTGGCATGGGACGGCAGCGAAAAGCACGCTGCTTACAGGATTAGCACTGGCGGGGAGGAAAAGGAGGCAGGGAAGGGAATAAAGCAACTGGGAAGAAGACTGAAAGGAAGGTGGGGTGGGCAGGGAAGGGAAACAAGGGCAAATGTGGCAGGCAGAGGAAGCCTGAGGGATGGGACACACAGGTAGAGAGCCAATAATTTTCACCTGAAGATTGGTGAAACACCAAAGAAGACAGACAGTGCTGCAATTTCTTACTAGAGACTAGTAAGGGCAGCTCTGGACCAGCGACCAGGTTCACACACCAGCCCGCGTGGAGTTCCGGAACATCAGTGCAGATGCATACAGCACAAGGACCTGACCCCTTGTTTTCTGCCCCCTGGTTTTCCACTCCACAAGGGGTGTGCCAACCAGTGGACAGGAGACAAAACTGGCCTATAAATTCAGGATAAACTGGGCTACAGTCAGATGCTAAAGTGCATCTAGATACTGTTTTTGGATCAGGATAATTCACTGTAATTCTCAGAGAAATGTACGAAGTCCTGTGTGATGTCCTCTGCAAAGCCTCTGAGACGAATGGTCACAGAGGAGGAAGGTGTGCAGGACGTGCTGGGTGGGAGTGAGCTGCAGCCTTCTCATTTCATTAATATTTTCCCTTGGTAAGTTTTCACACTCTTCTTAAAATAATTAAAACAGCTAAAAGCAGGTGCATCACGCAGACATTGAGAGTTCATATATTCTGTGTTAGATGAATGGGCCCTTCAGATACCCAGATCTTGGCACCTGTTCCCTGTACTATGTGAAGGCAGATTGATTGATTTTCAGACTGATGTGAAGCGCGGGGGGAGAAAGAAATTTCAGGTATGAAGCTCATCTCTATCCCACACAGAAACACTTGCCAACAAATAGTGTTAAGGAAAGTTAAATGGAACAGCGATTCGGGGCTTAGCATAGTTTTCGTTTGAAAAACAACTTAAAATAGCACTTCTTTCTGAGCAGAACTTTTCTTTGTGTGTGGGCTCAAAGTCATAGTTGTTTCCTTTGCTGATGAAAGAATTTTTGGGGGACTTTTAGCTCCTGTTTGCAATAAAAGGCCAACAGAGATAGGGGAGAATGAGCTCATTTCTATTTTGGCTTGTACCTCATCATAATTCTGAACTCTTTTCCAGTGGCAAAGTGGTTTTGTTGGTGCATGAGGCAGACAGTGAGCAGGTTGGTTTGTTTTCAGACTGCACTCTGAATTTGCAGGCCTGGCTGTTATGAACAAAGTGCATGTGCTATGAACAACATCCTGGGAGGACGCACCATCCCCAGGGGCCTTGTGTGATCTGAAGCTCCTGTTGCATGGCCTGATGCCCAGGTGGGGGCTCCTTCACCTGTGCTAATGTTCCTCCTGCTCCCCTCCCAGGAAGAACTTCCCAGGGCTTTGCTTGCTACAGGACTAAATCCTTTCCCCATGTCTTCCCATCGGGTTTGAACAGCTATTTAATATGCCATTCAAATATCTGTTGTAGGGGGATGCTTAATTCAAAATGGCATGCACAAAAAAAGCTCCTGACTGCTTGCATTGTTAATTTTTGTTATGGCTTTATTTCAGACACAAGGACTTTAGCTAGGATAGGCTGCACCAGGTCGCTGAACAGAATAACTGGTACTAGCATGAGGAATTTTTATCAAGATAATCACATTTATACTACAACTTGTGCCAGCACTACTTTGTCAAGTAGGGTAGGAGTCATTCACTTACCACAAGCTGCCAAAGGCAGCCCACAGATGGACTCTGAATGGCATCCAGGGAGGGCAGATACAATGCAGGGCGTCAGGAGCTGTTTCCTGAGAGAGGCTCCTACGTCCAGCCTCAGCAAGAGCCAGGAGACTTCACCGTGTGCAGACACAAGATGATGCTGAGCAGGTCAGCGGGGCCACTGAGACTGCGAGAAACCAGCACCTCCTGGCTCCTGCTAAGTTTTTACTAGCAGGAATTAACTGCAAAAATAAAAATGCAGCCAGACACACTAGCCCTAAATGGTTGCTGACCACTGAGGTGGGGAGTATGATTTTTTTCATATTCCTGACCATGGTGGAAATACTTTCAAGTGTGGCATAGCCCTCAGAGAACGTGGTCTGCTCTGTTGTGCTTCTGTCACTTCAGAGGGAGGCCTATTTACCTAATCTTGGGAAGCACCAGGTTAGCAGGGATCTTCTAGTGAGGGGCAAGAATGTAAAATGTCATTCTGGAATATGCCCAAACTCTTCCCATGTTCACTAGATGATCTGTAAAATAATTAGACCTGCAAATCATTGGCTAATGCTTTAGATTGCACAGCTCAGTAGGATTTGGCAGAAGAAAAAGTCTTCAAAATGTGCCAGCAACACACAAGAACACTACTTATTACCCATGTGTTTTTGCAAAACCACTTCACTAAATAACAGAATGCATAACCTCACTGCAAACAAACTTATGCTGGTTTTCTAGTACACAGATGTGCAAGAAAGAATGATCTGTTATAATTATCCTTACTCTAATTGAAGAGAATTCCATTAACTCATTCATAATGTTACTACCACATGAAGGCAACTGCACAGTAATATAACATATTAGTGCAAAGGCAGATTTCCAGCTCTCTTCAACAATATAAAGCTGAATTATTGCAATGCCTCTCACCTGAGAACTAACTCAGGAGGAGACTGAAAATCTCTCATGCCAGCAAGGAAGCAGTTGGGGCTCATTCTCCTCTGATCTTCAGGTATACGGTGATCTGGTAATCAATCCTACATTGCTGTTCCCAAAAGCACATCTCAGATAACCTGTGCCCTTTGACCACTACTCACTAGAGATGCAGCGAAGAGCCAGAAAGGAGCAGGGCTGGCAGCTTTCCAAGCAGTGCACAGTGAGCAGAGCGGTAACTTGGTGAAAAAGCTTTTACGTGTTCTCTGGTTGAAGCAGAGGCGTGCGAGAGACAATCATCACCCCTGACCCTCACGCTTCCAACCCACAGCTAGCCAGCAGCAGAAGTAGAGCCTAGGCAAATCTGAGGCTTAAGAAATGTGCAGCCATTCCTAAAAATGTGCAATACCAAAATAAGGCAGTACATTGAAGTTCTGCTACCACTTTGCTGTCCTGTGGTCTTTGCTTTTGAGGAAAAGAACTGTAGGGAATTCTGCTTTCCACCAATGTAAATACATTAGTCTACAGTAAAGAATATGGATAACTGTTCCCTCTTCAGGCTTCAGTCCTGCAAGGGATGTATAATCTCAAACCTTTACTTTTAGTGAGACTTTGCCCATGAGAAAGGAAATCCCTCTGCAAGGCTGAAGGCTGTAGGTGTGCTCATGTGAATCAGATTTCAGAACTGGGCATGTACACAGTGCTTCATTTATGCTGGACTGCTTTACCTGCACTGATGGCAGGCAATGCCAGGTTATTTTTCCTAGCTCTGTTGCAGCTGAATTCTGTAAAACAGACTCTTATTTTTACAGTATTTCTCAAAGTATTAGAACACATACTTTATATTTTATTGTCAACTGCATTTTTATAGTAAAAAACCCTTAATGCCTCAATTTACAATAGGTGCAGCTCTGCCTATGGGATTGTTCATGTATTTTAGTTGTTCTTGTATGGCTATGTCACAAACTTCCTATGTTAGAAGGAAGAGGACATTCAGGAAGCCTCTGTGTGCATGTGTGTGTGTCTCCATATGTGTGCACCATTTGGCATTGTTTTCCTTTGCAAGCAGAATGAGGGCTTTAAAATGATCATGCATTTGCTCTTACCACATGCGTAGCTGACGTTAAGGTATTTTGTCACTCCAGGTAGGCACGGACTTCCAAAATCCTGGCTAGTGACAATGATTTTGCATCTCTGTTTCCCGTAACACCTTTTTGATAAAACTTCTAGTGCCGTGTAAGACAAACAGTCTGAAAGAAAAATACATACAATAAATATACAACACTGGTGTTATCGGAAATGACAGCTGCTACATGCATGACTAGAGATACAAACCTGGTATTGATTTCAGGCATATGTTTGCCTCAGCAGGATCTCAGAACTAAATATTAAGATCTGTCAATGCAAGGAAGTCAGCTGCAAAGAAAATATGAACTTGGAGCAAGCTAACTACCTCATGCTGATTTCCAAGTGCATACTAAGGTTGCAGTAAGATTCATGTCAAGCTCCAAACGAGGTGCCCAGTATAAGACCTCTATGTTCACTTCATGATGACTTGGAAAAAAACAAGCATATCCAAATAGCTCTCCATCTATTCCATCTGCAAATAAAGGGAGAGGCAATGGTGTTTGCAGGTCTTTCTCTTGGTCCCTGGGTTATTGAGATGATTTGACTGGATGCCTAATTTCAGTTCAAGTCAGGTGAGGTCAGTTTTTGTGTGTTGCAACAGCTAGGGCTACAGTGAAGTTTGGTGTATTAAAGGTAGCTTTTGATTTATTATACCTGCCGCTGGTAGGAGCCATTCTGCCGTGGCAGAGAGGTCAAAATGGGCTCAATATTTAACCAGGGAAACATTTGGCATCTTCCTCCTATACCAAATTCCAGGCTGTCCTAGTAAGGCTGCCACCACAAGCCAAGTTTGCATGCCTAAAGCAACTTCGACGGCATCTACACTGCACTGCCTTCATGCCCTAATTACATGAGGTAACCCACATCATTTTCAAAACAGCCTAAACTACCCGACTTTGTGCAGACAAAGAGTCCGGATTGCTGAACCTCTCCCTGTGGACTGAGCAAGAAGCATGTGCTGTGTGTGAAAACCTGCCTTGCTAATATTCACACTTGGAGTTGAGTTTTCTTTATTCAAGACTTATGCCTTCTACCACAATTTATAAAAGAATAAAACTTGACTAGCAGGATTTTGCACTGAAGCAGAAATTATTTGAGTAGGAAAGTGTGTGTGTCAGACAAACTTTAAACAATCTGCTTTAAAAAAAAGAAAGTCTTGGTGTGATTAAATTCCCGGTATCCACACGTGCTAAACTCCAAGCCACAAAGCAAAAACACCCCCTAGTTTTGGTTTCTAAACAGAAAGTATGTAGAAATGAGAAGTCTGGAGTAAGTAATACTTTTCTGAAGCTGTCTGCTTCCAGTCAGTGTTACCTCACACATCTTCCTTCTGTGGATGACTGATAGATATTTCTCACTCTAGTCTTCTCAGGCAGGGACACTCTAGAGGTCTGAAAGCATATTTCTCTGGGCATTAAAACAGCCCTTCTTCCTATAATAAAACTCAGACAAGGACAGCATCTTGTCACCTTCCAACTGCTGAGGCTCATTTGTGCCTCTTTAGAGGAAGGAGAAACAGTGCTTGCAGAGACACTCCAAAGGTTCCCCAAATCAATCTTGTTTTGAACAGGAGGAGGAGGTTTGAGACTGGAGTTCTTGACAAAGATGACGGACATTTAATATGTGAAAATGGGGCAAATGATTGTGATTTTTAGAGTTAATCCCCTGACATCAGCAGTAAATAAGTCATATACTTGGAACGGAGCAATTGGGAGATACTGGGCTGATCTGTTTGTCTGGCAAAGGGCTCGCGGGTTACCTTTGGACATGGATTTTTGGGAGAGCAACTCTTCCTTTGTCTTCTCAGAGACCTAAAATCCTAATGCCCATGTGTTCTGGGAGGCTGCTGGGCAGGCAGGGAAGGCTGACCTAAAACATTGGGTAGTTCTGATTAACTCAGCTGTTTTAGTTTCCCTCCCTGGCGATTTTAGATGAGTAAGGGTATATTTGGGTGGACATTTTAGGCAGCCAAGTAGCTTATTTTGGCAAGTACAAAAACAACTGAAGAATATCAGGAGGAATTACCAGATGATTCATAAATGAATGGATTTGGAGCACAACAGCAACCTGGCAAACTGAATTATGTTTTCTACAAAACTTCCTGCCCTGGGAGCTACTCACACTGTCTTAAAAAACAGGAGGCTGTTGTGCTGATGGTTTTCTACAAATTCAGTGACATAGTGAGTACGTGTTTCATTTTGCCTTTGGTAGATGTTTGCTCATGTTTCTGTGGGAGTTGATAGCTCCTTATCGTCTCTATTCATGTTGGATTTGGCTCCTCTACCTGAGGAGCCAGTCATCATATGCCTGCAGGCTCTTGGCAGGCCAGTTTTTGGAGAATTTCCCAAGGCTGGCCCGGTGTCACAAGTGAGCAAATGCAAACCAAGGCTGGCTTGCTTTTGCAGGACACCACAGATGTTAACTGGAAAGACCTATAACAAAAACCCTCTATTTAACAGCTTGCTGTGGTCTGACAAGATTTTGGCTTTTAGTGATTAAGTCAAAAAATGTTCAATTTTTTTCTCTCTGTTTATGTGCTTCCTTGCTATATCTCCCCACTAGCTCTCCCAGCAGCTATGATGCCAGCTGAGCAATGATTTCAGCTCAGAGGAATTCTGTGTATTTGGTACCACAGGCCACTTTTTCAACATCTGCAGCTTCATCTGTACAATCTCCTACAAGCGGACATTACAGGACTGTATCTGCACCAAAGTCAGAGAAATCAGTATGTGCTGAAGGGACGTTCAAACTAGTTTCAACCAAACTTGCTCAGGGTCTAAGAGCAATCCAGCTGCAGCAAAGGAGAGCTCGCACTAAGAATAACTTATATTTCTTCTGGTCAAACACCTTACTGCAGTGTCTGAATGAGGAGAGGATTCAGCCAGTGCTGCATTTTGAGTAATCAGTGAACAGTCCTACTGAATGGTCCTGAAGAAATCACCGATCAGGAGATGAACACAAATAGGCAGTGTGTCTTCTTTCTGAATATCTAAGTAACGTTTGAGCTACACATATGTTTATGGGGCTTGCTAAATTGGTACCATACGTTTAAAATAAACTGCCTCTTGAAAGACACGTTCCTGGCGTGCTAGAAAGCTGATGGCATCCACCAACAGTGGCGGAAAAGGCAGCGATGCATGGCTGGGAAAACACACCATTCTTCACGCCTTTCTCCCAAAGTTGCCTGCTACACAACAAGACTGTTGGTGGATCTTTTGAAAGAGACAATTATATGGATGGCATGGAGATACGGGTGTCAAGAAGAGGTTCTTAATGCAGTAATAAACTATCAAATCTGACTGCAGCTATTTAACAGTTAGAGCAAAAAGCCTTGTTCCTGGAGGAAAGGCTCTTTCAGCTCCCTAATTAGCTTTGTTTAGGGAAGTTTTGGCATGCAAATGATATGCCATAAATCATGCAGGCTTTAATGAGGAGCAATTTGTCTTCTGCTTTCTTAAAGCTGCTCTCAATTCAGACAGAAGGAGCTTTCCCTCCCTTTCTTTCCACCCTGCCACACAAGACCTGCAGGTGATGGAGCAGCCAGAGCTGGCCTGAGCATCTTGTGCCAAGCTCTGGCAACAGCACCCTATCACACCCTCTACAAATGTTACTAATTGCCGTCTTCTCCCACATCACTATGCACAGAGTGAGCCTCAAGACATGGTGGGTAGAGGATGTGTCTCAAATGTAGATCCACATGACATAAAAAGTAACATGCTGGTGAAGGACCAGGGCACCCAAAAAAGAACCCTCTCCACTATGCGTCACTCCAATACTGGAGCCCAGCTGCTTCTTGCTTTCATCCCAAACTGCTGCCTTGTGCTGCTTTATGCTTTCTGGGCTGTGCCTACCCACAAAAGAATAAGGAGCTTGCTTTTAAAATCAACTGAAAGCAAAGATTTCACACTACCATATCAGGATGGCTTGTGCTTTGTGGAGCCCGAATATCAGCTCTGGGGATAAGAATTGACAAGGGGAAACTATGGAGTTCGGAGCAAGCTAAGACTGCAGACTCCTAAAGAAAGTTACCATAATAACATGGTAATTTATGCAAGAGCATGGCATACCAGGTCCTGCCTATGCATCAGAAAAGGGTCATTTGATCAGCTGATTCTAGCGAAAACACACAATATGATCAGCAGCACTTACGAAAAGTGTTACTGATACCTTTATATTCCAGGTCCAAGTATTGTCAGTAAACGAGGCAGAATGATATGCTAAAAATACTACTTAATGCCAGCACGGACCATTCCTTAGAAGTGAATACAGCACCAAGGCTTTCTGAAAAGCTGCACCGTCTCTCTCCCTCTCACTGCAGTGCCTGTTGTAAGGCCCTTGTAAGCCTGCATGAGATTAGCCCATTGCTTGGTTTTACTTACAAGCTGCTCTGAGTTCAGAATTCAGTCTGTAAGTATTTTCCACACAACCTTCCCCTGGTCTTTCTCTCCTTCTTGCACGTGCGTATGCACAGAGTGGGGGATCCATCTGCCAGCACAAACACCAAGGGCAAGAGGCAAGTGGAGCTCCACACTCACTGGTGGCAGCAGGAACCAGACTCCCTCTGCCCAAATGCTCGTTGCTTTGTTTTGCACCATTTGGGTCTGTATGCACAGGCAGGAGTTCTTGGCTTATTTTAGACTCAGGTGCCAAGTGTACTTTTCCAAACAGTTCAAAAAATCTAAGCTAGAAAAATCTATACACAAGAAAACCCCTGAATTGCTAGTAAAGAAAACATTAACAGACGAAGTGATGTGCATCTGAGCATGTTTCAAGCAACTTCAAACAGCTGCTCAGTGAAATGTGACCTTTCCTGTTCATCTCAGCAGAAAGTTAACTGGACTCTAAAAATGGTGGCTGCTCTCTTCTTTCCTTCAAAAAATCACTTCTCATCCTGCCACTGCTTTGAACATCTTTTCTTTTTGGGGAGCTTTGTCTTGACAAGATTTCCTGGGGCCAAGGGGTGCAATGGCTCCTACTGGCACCTTCTGGGGCCCAAAACAGCTACTGAGCTTCCCAATTTGCTCAGGCTGACATGGACAAGGAACTTCCTATCTCTGATATATGCACACAGAGGGAGTTAAGGATTTTTGTGGTGGAAGTAAAATCGAACAATTTCATCTGTACTTTTGCACCGGTAAAATGCAGTTGACTGTTGTGTCCCACACTCAAAGTGGCAAGGCACTAGTGGCAGAAGCTGCAAAGGGAGATGTGAACCTACCACACATCCCTGAGCCCTAGTCCTGCTACAGAACAGTGCCTCTGCACCTACCCCACTCACACCATCCCTCTGCCTTCACAGCTGGAGCATATTTGCTCTTTCACAGTGTCCCTGTAAGAGGTCCTATGCTGTGTTACTAAAATAACTGCTGTACAGCCTCAGGTTTCTTCCATTCAGGAGATTGCAACTTGCATGGCTGCCCACAGGGCTTGTGTTTGAAATCAGCCCCGTAGTTAGCTAGTAAATATATGCTAAGCAGATGAGGCTCAGGAATGGAAGGGCATACCCAGGCCTTGAACCGGTGATACTTGCAGTCTAGAAAGGACTTAGTCTCCTTCTCTGTAGCAGCTCTCAGCTACAAGCTCTTGCTTCTTCCTCCAGCAGAGGACTGGGCTCACTGTTTCTGTTAATTGACTAAGTGCTCCTTGAAGGGTCTGTACTTCAATACCCAGCATTTCCCAAATTTTGGCCAACTTACATGGTTTGTGTTTTATGGCACCTAGAAGTCTATAGCTAGCATGAACCCAGTAACTTCAGTGTGTAAGCACTTCCAGGTCTGCCTATAGCCATCTGTACCTTTACTTCATTTACATCTGCTCTCAAGAGACTTATACAAGGGACTGGCTCACACTAGGAGGAGTATACATGTCTTAGAGAAAGAAAGCAAAAGCTTTTCAATCACTGTTAGTGAATAAGAGATGTAGGCCCTTTGAATTGTCCACAATACTGATTAAAAATAAAAAAGAGGAAAAAAAGGAATCACAGTATCACAAAATACGGTTATGTAACAAAATCATGACGCTTTGTTGGGCTGCAAGGAACCTACAGGATTTTGGAAATCTCTCTCTCTTGCTCTGCTAACACCCCTTCTTAGCTGAGTGCCATTTCACTGGGAAGAGGGGATGAGGACAAAACCCAGCCCTAGGTGCTTGCCATGGTGCAAGCCATGATGGAGAGTGCCTGAATTCTCCACCTCCCCTCTCAACCTCCCAAAAGTGGGAACAGGTAAAAGAGAGTGCTGTGCTGGAAAGGACCCTACCTCCCAGCAATGAAGACAGGTAATTCGGGGCTCTGCCGGTCATTAGTGCTTGAGGGAATGCACATCTGATCAGCCAATGCACATCCAGGTGAAATTTCTGGGAAGGACATTTTAGTGTTCTAGCTTGCAAGCTGCAGCTAGAGGCAACCCACTACCAAGCCTTCTTCCAAGTACTTTCATGTATTAACAAGAGTAGTTTGTGATTTGAGAAGTGTTTGTTGACCCGAATCTTCCTCCTACTCTCTATGCTAACCTGTTCTGGCACAACTCTTTAACTTCTTTTGGCCAATAAATTTTCTCTTTCCTCACGCACATGTTAGTACAAACATAAAAGAGATAACGTGTCAGAAAAGGCAGCAACTTACACAGGAACAAACTGCTATGGGTTCCTGCTTTGGTGCTGGGCACAACAGATTCCTCTAAGCAGAACCATCTGCTACAAAACTGCACCCAAAAGAGTTTCAGTTTTCTTGTGAAGTTTTTGATAATCTTAGTAAAACAGGGAAGTTACTTTCTGTAAATTCTGTACAGTCTTAACAGTGCCAGTCATTTGAACAGCTGCAGAAGCAGGACACTGCTTGGAGTTTTGTACTTTTCCTGCAGCGATCCAGAGATCTTGTAATGGAAATATTTCCCTGTGCTTCAGTGAACTCTATTACTTATGGTAGGAGCTTACTTTGCAGAAGAAACTTTTCCTGATGCTAAAATATCCTAAAATGCCTGGAGACAAGATTTTACGCACTGTTCTTTGAAGCGGGCAACGGTGACTACTCATTGGAATGCATGGCCCTGATGACAAGTCAGGGAGCAAGACCAGAGACATGCAAAAATACCATATTTCAGTTTGGCAGTGAAAGTGATAAAAACCAGGAAAAATGTTTTATAGTGATCTTATATGGAAATTTCACGTTCTTTGACAAATCCTCCCTCTCCCCCAAACTGCATCGAGCAAGATGAGTTGTTCTAAGTGCAGCTTTTTGTTTCTGCTAATTTTCAACAAAAGCAAGTGACTTTTTGAAATGAAAGGTGCAAGTTACACATATAATTCAGTATCAAGCCTTGGGACTGAAGTAGTGCTGTCTTATCAGCTATGGTACATGTTGGAGAGTTTCTTGTACTCAGTAGTTCAAATCTTTACCCAGATTAAAATCTTCTCTTTATCTGAATCAGAACAGGGACTTGTTTGTATGTTTCCAATAACCCATCTTGTGTGCCCTTTGCAGTTGGCTTTATCTTGTGCTAAAGCTGCTCCATTGCCTGGGGTAAGCAAGACTTAACCAGACCAGAGGACAACTCTACTGCAAGGCTTTGTCCAGCAGGGATAACACCATGATGCCACTGCTCTTCTTCCTCCTCTGTATTGAAAATGGCACCTAATTTACATTATTAAAGTGGCTCAGAAAACTAGTTCCAAGAGGAGGCACTCATGCTAAATGTTGAGCTGAGGCTCAAGATCCTCCAAGTGCTCTGAGGCCACACAGATATCACCAATACCAGAGATGGATTTATATACTCTATTTCCTATATGGAGAACAGCCTTTACGCTACAGAAATTTTATGTTTTCCTGTGTTCCCTTTGAAGCAAAGCTCCAAAAATCTGTCAGCTGATTTGATAGACTGTTCATAGAAAAGTGATAGTTCAGAATATATCTGTCTCAGTCCAAAGCTGCTGTTTGTCATTAATTGCTTATCAGCTATATTACATGTAACATGAGGTCACCAAAATCTAGAGAAGTATCTAATTAATTCAATACCCAGTACTCCTAGGAGGACCATATCAAGTATGGATAGATGCAAAACTCTTGAGCTCAACAGAGACTTCCTATACTTGTCACTAGGACCTACTGACAACTTCTCTTCTGCATAGTACTAAAAAAATACCTCACGGTTTTCCTGTGATGCAGTGAAAGAAACAGAAAGGCTCAAGCACTGCCTTTAGGCTGATATGCATAAACGTGGGTAGAAACAACAACTGGATGTGTGCTGGAGCAGATTTAGCTTTTGGCACAAACATATACAAGTATCTGGGCTCTGATTTAGGAATGAAGAGCAGCTGAAGTAAGTTTTCTAAATTGTCTCAAATTGTTAAAATCACGTTGACGTTCAAATTACCATTGCTTTCCCTGACAGAAAGGTACATAGACATTTAAAAAATCTATTCATGCACCCACTCACATCTGCATGTGCTTAAATAACCACATAAATAAGATTTAAGCCCGAGATGGATAGATCTGGAGTCAATTGGATTTGGCTCCCAAGTGCTATATCTTCTGTGATAACTGAATGTGTGTACTCCCAAGTCACATAGGTGCTTTTGGAAATTATACTCACTGCAGAGGGTTACTGGCACCATGCAGGAAGAGGCCAAGCACTTTCATTAAGTAATGGGAAAGCTATACAAGGATCTTCCATCTATAGATCTACCTTGTGTTTGTCTCAGGTTTTATGGTCTCTCCTATTACCACAGTTTTAGGTTGCTTTATAGAACACAAAACCAGCAACAGCCAGGGTGTTACTCAAGAGCTGCTTGTATGCAGGGGGCCACAGCAGAGTTTGTTACTATTGCAAATTCTTTCTCATTTATACTGGGAAACTTTATCCAGTAAGAAGTGTTTGCAGTATTCTGATCTGTGAACTGTAAATGCTGACATTAAAGGCAAGTGAGCGTAAATGCTGACATTAGAGGCAAGTGAGTGATTTCCAGAGATGAACGAAGTGCAAGAAGTAAGTATGATGGCAGCCTTTCTCTATCAACTGAGCTACCTCTGCTCTGCCTTGAGTCATACACTAATGCCACCATCATGAAGGATGTATGGGTCTGTTACAAGCCTGCTAAAATGTTTCCTCCACAGAAAAGATAGGCAGACCTAAAGTCTGCATGAAGGACCTCATAAGATGGCCAGTGTGAAACATGGACCTGGCAATTTAAATAGATTCTTGTCTAAGAACAGATTACAATTTTCAGCCAATACATTTTTAATAATATCTATGTAACTAAACAGAAATATTGGCTTGCAGACAAATGGCTTTTAAGACTCATTATTGATCTGTCCTTGATGTTCAGAGATGCTTCTTATAGATTTCACTTGTAGCATGTTTCTTAGGAGTAAAGTTCAGCTTTTGCACACGGCTGGCATCACTCATATGTAAGTCCTTCCCAGTGTGATATTAAGGGATTTGAAGAGCTCACATATCTTGCGCTGGCCTTCTCCATGGCATGAAAATTTACCTTCATACCTTCAGTGTTAACCACTGAACATATTATCCATACAAGCATCAAGCACTCTCACAACCACATGCTACTATAAATTTAAATATTTAGTGATAAAAACCGAGTCAAAAGTCATTAATCATACACGAGCCAAGACCATACAGTGAAGTCAATGATTGGTTTTCAATGTAGACCATACACCTACTTATGATGGTTTGGATTCTTTTACCTATTCAAAAGGGAATGGTCTGTGCCTGAAAGTGTTCACAGTCTGAGCAAAGTAATATTAATATTATAGCAACATTAATATTTATTTATATATTAACTACTAATATAGTGACATTAATATTATACATTAATATATCTACTGGGATGCACCTGTACTAGTAAACCAGCAATGAGAGGGCATGTTCTTGGCACTGCAATGCAGTGCTCTACTCTGGTAAGTATGGTCCATGCACCCATCTGGCCCAGACCAACAGCATCCTCTCAACAACTCCCCATCACAGCTGAGGAGCTAGCATGGGCCAGGGAGCAGCCCCAAGAAGCTGTCTGCATGCAGTCATGCTGCTTTGGAGGGTGAGAGTTTAGTACTACATACATAAGACATTCCTGCCTGCTGGACTTGGTGCCAGAGAGAAGTCCCAGGCACATTTAATTTTCTAGTATACTACCACAGTCTTGGAGTCTGGTCATACAACAGCATCTAAAGCAATGGACCTGACCTATGGGCCCTATCCTTACAGTCTGCATTTAAAGCAAGAAAGAAACAGAGATCAGAGAAGAAGATAACAGTAAGACAAGGTGTCATGACACTCAGGTTGCCTAATCCTTGTCAGAAGTTGGAAGAAGAGAGGCAAACAGCTGATATTTAGTATACATCACCTAAGTTCAAGACAGCCAACAGAACTAGAGTTTTTGATGTTAACCATACTAAGAACTGATTAACTATATGAAAGTTTATTACTTTGCTGCATTTCTTACTCTATGTTTTTCCCTTATACTGGGCAATTCGCTTAAGTTTCAGAAATAATCTTTCTCATATTTCAGTCACTGGTGCTTTCAAAATGCCATTGCTCTTGCACCTGAAGTTTTCTCTCTGTCTGTTCCCCCGCTCCTCTGTGCACCTGCTTGCAGAAGGTCTATCAACTGTAAAAACATACCAAAGGGGGGGACGCGCTCCATTTCTGTCGAGCAGACGTTCTCCTCATGTGCCCATCTGCCATAGGTGGCAGAGTAGATGATAAGGAACTTGGATTCCTGACAGTGGAGTTTCAGCTCCTGGTTTTCACATGCTGATTTGGTTTTGTATTCAGCTAAAATAGAAGCAAATAACAATATGGTAGCATGAGGCAATTTACTCGGCTGGACTGTTAATAGCAAATAGCAGCATGACAGAAAACAGCTTTTCTGCAAGTTCTGTTGCGAGTGATATGTGGCACTACTACAATCAGAGACAAAGCCAATAGCAAAGCAGAGTGTTTCCTCCAACTGAATTGCTCCCATATGACTATCTAAAGCCTCCGGCCCCTTTTTGAAAGGAATTAAAAAGTTAACTTGTGCCAATCTCCTCTCCCAGTGGAACAGCCTCCCCTCTTCCTGCCTGATTTCCTGGCTTGCTTTCCACGACTGCTCAGTAGGAAAAGCCTCGTCCCTTCCTTTTGTCTCTCTCTGGGACAATGTTGCATTCTACGCCTACTTCAGATGCCCGCCTGAGAGCTGAGAGCCTCCAACCGTTCATCAATCATGGGGATGGCTGGCATCACCCAGTGCCACTGCATACAGCACTGAGCGAGCGCCGAAGAATGGGAGGCACAAAGGCATAGGGACGCACTATGTATCCTGAGCCAGACAGTGCTCTCAGCTATATTTGCATGGCTCCCCCAAGGTCAGTGGGTTTCCCTGGGTGCGACTATCCAGCATGGGCTCATTTGAAAGTTTTGCTGACAAAGCAATGTGAATCAGGAGCCTGAGAAAAATACACCCCCTCCTTTTCTCAGCTGGCACAGGCACACTGGTAGCGCTCTCAGCACAGAGGTGGGGAAGCCAGTGAGATCATCTTCCAGACAGCATGGTTTATCCCTCCTAGGGAACTGGATAAAATCTGCCATCTGGCCAAGGAGGTCTCTTGCTGGCCTAAGCAGCTGGCCTGCTTGCAGCATTTTACTGCTCAAGTCTTCCCAGTCTAGGTATGGTAGCAAACCTTTTTACTGCAGATAAGGCCAGGGAGAAGTTTATTCTGCTCCATTTTTTTGTCCTTCAAAAATGTGAAAACAGGAAAAGGAGGTTCCTGAGCTGAGCAGGAGAAAAGGGAAACCTTATTGTTACTGAGTGGTATCCCTGCAAGTGGAGTGTGGGTGGTGGTGCTAGGGGACCTGGAGAGAGAAAACCCTCCTGTCTATTCAATAAAGAAAACATTATTGTTTCATTTTGAATAGAACAGATTAAAAAAATGGGTTGATGTTCTTGGTAATAGTCCAGTTTTCTTCCATTCAAGCTCATCAGCAGTCACAAGTTTAAGTCTAAAAAATAATTTAAAAAAATACTTGACCTGCTGCAGATTGTTACTTCTGCAGAAGCACCTGCCATACTGTACACCCATGAGGATCGTGCCAAGAAAATGGAGGCTCTGACCCAAGGGCTGATAGCCTAAAGCTGGGCTTTGTATCTGTACAGATGTGCTCTGTGGTTGCCAGAGAGGCTATGGAAATACAGACAACAGAAACAAACCTGCAAGTGGTGCAAGACAAGGGTAACAATACAACAGAGACCTCTGCAGAGATACAGCAACAATATTTCTAAATAGATGAAAAACTAAGGGATTCAGGCAATTGCTTAAGTGCCCACTTGAAGGCAAGGAGACTATAAAATATACTTACAAGTTATACTCAAGTGATTTCCTGAGTAAGGATGTTTTCCACAGCCAAGCCTAACAATATTGGTATCTTACCTACAAATATAAATTCCCTGTCACATGAAATCACGTAATTTGCACTGGAACTGGACTATTCCTCAATTCTGAAGGCAGCATTTGCTGTTAAATACACTTTAAACCAGCTTTTGTAAAATTCAGATCACAGAGAATATTATATATTAAGGTAGCTCATTTCCAGTGGGAAAAATGTTAAGCAGCTTATAAAAGTAACAAACAGGATCCTAATCCACTTTTGATAGTAAAAAGAGATCTCTAATGACACAGACACAGCTATGATATTCAAATCCATCTACTATTAATAATGTAGCAATTGTAATATGTAAAAAATAGAAGTTAAACTATTAAGATAATAAAACAGATATTAAAATTTTAATTTCAGACATATTTTTTCCCCTGATGACTGGCCCAGTAAATCTTCCTGGGAATTCTTGTGTCAGTGCTTTGCCAAAGGTAACATCTTCCTACGCCATTCCCGTATCTCTGCTCTGACTTCAATACTCTGCATAAATTGACCCTTCAGTTTGCTTGCCACCCCTGTTCCTATTCCACCAATGATGTCTATCTTAATGCTCTGATTAAAGAAAATCCCTTTTGTGCTTTCTCCTTTAGTTGTGGGATGGTATTTCTGAATTGGCTGGTGAACCTACCCATAAATCATCATTCAACTATTGTCTTTGGGACCCATTTCAGCCACACTGGGGATTAGCTGCCAAAAAAAGCTGAGCCCCCAGGCTACTGGGGCTTGTTCTCATATACAATAGCAACAAGAAAAACAATTAAAAAACACCGATAGATGAAACCTCATGATGATTGTCTTAATCTTTCTTACACTTTACTCATGTTTACAGAATGCATTCTCTTTGAGGGAGGATTTGCCCCTTCACCTATCAACATCAATTACCTGCATAGAATACAGGTGATTATATAATGAAATTCTGTAATAAAGCTAGCCATGCATGTGTATCCTCCAGCTATTGTTCTATAAATGGGACATAGTAACAGAGAATCTTTGAAAGCTTTGGTCCTACCTCCTTAAGCGTTTTTGCATATTCCTTATTATGATATCTTCTTCAGCATTTGGATTCTTAGCCCAAGCATCTGGTTTTGCTGTTCAGCTCTATCTTTCTAATATGACATTATCATTGCCATCTCTTTAAAAATAATTTCCAAAACATTTTTTCCTTTCTAGTCTGATGTCTGCAATCTGACTATCAAACCACACTGGTCATTCAGTTGGCAGCAAGCACACTGAAGTTGCAAACACAATGGAGAGCCAAGGTAAATTAGAAAAAAATAATTTGCTATTAATCTAAGAGTCTCAAAACTTCACATGGATTTATGCAAAGCCTTGTGCAGTGGCATTTTAACCAAACAAACAACAAAACACACACAAAAACACATTTGCCTGATGTGGATTACTTACTAGGTTTGCATTTAAAGGAGACAAGGAGGAATTTAGTGGTCCCTGGACACAGATCAGGTCCAAAAACCCGACTATTGACAAGGAGTTGGCAGGATCTCAGGTTTTGGCATTCATCCAGTACTTTCTAGAACAACGGGCAAAAAGGATAGGCTTGAAAACAAGGTATGAAGCTATACAGCAATGAGAACACTTAGTTGTACTTTGTTCTATACAGGACAGAAATCATTCCTTCACAACTTTTTGGCTATAAACATGTAAGAAACATCTGTATCATTGGATTTAGGCCACATCTCTACTGGACTTTGAGTCATGGACAAGTTTATGGGAACACATTCATCACAGCAATGCCCATGGCAACTTAGGATGCTACCAGTTTGCTGCTGTTTGTCACCTTTCCCTCTGCCCTGAGCCGGTCGGCCAGATGTCGCCGTGTGCCACCACAGCCCCAGTGGTGCTCAGGACACCGTGCAGAGCCCAGAGCAAGTGGGAACACGCTCAGCCCCCAGACTCTTCATTGATGTGCCTGAGGTACTCACACACTCCTGACAGCATTTATGGGAATGCAATGTCCAGGTGAAGCACGGTAACTCAAAAAGATGTCTTTTTAACCACTTCATCTCGGTCTACTTAAGTTTACCTGATCATGCTCTGTAATATCTTCACTTGAAAGAGTTCCAAATAATGACTTGGTGTGCTCAGTGACACTTAATCACCAACCTAGCTTTAAGCCGTATGTAGGACCTCCTGCTTATGGGGCACTTACTTCTTGCTCGCAGTTACACACATTATCAGATATTTACTTGACTTGCCACTTGAACAAATTTCAGAATTGGTTGGATTGGATAGCACAGATGTGCCTGTCTATCCTAAGCCTGCTTGTCTTATTATTTTTTTTTAAATGCTGTTCTAAGGCCATATGTACCCCAGATTTTTTGGCCCAGCAATATACCGTGGTTCATACTGTGCTGCTTCACTGGGAGTAGCAACTGAGGAGGACAATAAAAAGGTCAGCAGTGTCATATGCAAACGGTCATGTGGGCCCTCTCCGAGTCCAGCAAAAGGACTACGTACTCCTAGTGCTCACATTAGTGTTCCCACTTCACCAGTGGTTTCGGAGCTGAGCTATAGAAAATATGAAGACATTGCGCAAGATGAGTCTGAGTCCAGTTTTTAACACAGTCACAAGCCAAAGCACCTAAAAAACCCAGTTTAAATGCAGCAGTGTACTTATGAAATTCTTATTCACCTTCAAAGCCCAGTTTAGAGAGGGCTTTTTATACACTATTTTTGGATATTCTGTGGTGTTGTGCCCATGATTCTTGATGTTTAAAATCACAGCAGGCTGCAATAAGGAAGGCGTTGTCTCCAGGTCACCCACTCTTAACACGAGTAACTGTAAGACACCATTCTCCGATAGTTTTAGGTACTCCTGTAAAATCTATGGGAATTTTTGCCTTGTTTCTCAATAGAAGGGGTCTCAGTCATACCAAGAGGCCAAATCACAAATTTACCACTATGATAGCACAAGCTGCACTCTTGTTTCCAGGCTGAGAGAGTTGGCAGTGGCTGAATCTCTCCTGTCATCCCTGGAAGCCATCCCTCCCAAGCAGAAATGATACACATTGGCAGCACATTGCAGTGAACCTATAACCCTCTTGCCTTTTTGTTCCCGTTGGTAGAAGAGGACTTGCATCCAACACTTTTTGAGCATTAAGTGCACTCTAAAGAGTTTAAAAGCGGAGGAAAAGCACAGCAGACTTAATTTTATCAGTCAATTCTTCTTTTACAGAGCTGCAAGTCAAACAAATAACTCCTCCTTAATTGGGATGGTTCCGGAACAGGCCAGTGAAACAGAGTTACATCTTTAGTAAGTGCAGATAGCTGTCCCCTACTAAGTCACCTGTTTGCACCTAAGCTGAATCACCTCCTGTGCATGTTTGTATTTTCTCCTACTTAATGCAAACAGCAGTCCCATTTTCTGTCATATTGCTGTGCAAAAACACGCAACCACAAAAGTAAACAATGATACTCAAAATGAGATAGCACTGGGCTGTTAATATCTCGAGACAGATCTAACTTTGCAGCGATCCTTTTAATAGGAGGTACCTGTAAAAAATGCCTGTTATACTTCCTCCCAGCTGCAGGGTAGCATCATGCCTGATTATGCAGACTGCAGATGCGGTTCCAAAGTGAAGGGGAGGAGGGATGAGATCACTGGTGCTCTTTGCTAAGAAATCAGTTTACAGGATGTGTCTCTTCTCCTTGACAGAACCGGAACTCCCTGAGATGCAGAGCATTCCTATCTCTCACATTCGTGGCCTCGTCAAAATGCTTTCATGCCTTTGATCAGTGACAGTGCCTGAATGATGATGGTAGTTTATACAACAGTTATCCCATGCTGTGCTTACTACATTCAAGGGGAAAAAATGCCCATGGAGACCTCACAAAGGCACACACAAGCCCAAAATAATCATTGGCGTTACTTCGCTTTAGTCAGTAAAATGACATCAAGGATGCATCTGGCCTACTGTTTTTGGTGGAGAGACGTACTTTCACATGGCCCATAGGTCATGTTTGGAATGTCTTTAGAAGTTGCAGTACAGCACAGGCAAGCCACACTTATAAAACTGCCCTAATACTGTTTCTGGGGAGAGGGTATTACTGCCAAACCACTCCATAAAACTCTTCAACTCACTACTGGTGGGAACAGACATTCCCTGTTGTCAAGAAGCAATGTGTCAGCTGCAAGCACAAATGTTGCAAACTTCATCAAAGCTTCTGCAGAGCATTTACAACAGCTACACCAACAGAACATGTTCAGATTCCACTGACTACTCGGTTTTGCAATGATTTACTGGGCTTTTTCACCATGATGAAACAAGCCTTTGACAGCAGTGCAAGTCAGACCTTCTGAGCCTTGTTACAAAAGCCTCCACAGCACAAAGTAGTAATTTATGAAGTATAAATCATTTTAAGCTATACTTAAGCCAGCCCAGCAAACAAACCATAGGATATTACTGATACAAATAATTTATTCATAGAAATGAATTTATCTGCAGAAGTGCTTAGGATCTGCTGTTTAGCTGTCACGATGCCTTTTCAGTGAGTGAAGATAGGCATGGAACAAGCCAAATGCCAACCAGAATGCCATCTTATTCAGCGGATTTGTAACCCAGCTCTGTCCAATGTTTGTATCCTCTCCTGGGGACAAGGACGACCTGTGTGATGGATTAAGACTGGTCTGCTCAGTCATGACCAGCCCTTGATTAGAAGGAGATTGATTATTTTAGGGAACTTTGAGAATGGGGTTTCCAAAGCAAGGCTTATCAAAACAGAAAGCAATCTACAAAGCTTTCACAATCCTACAGTAATATCCTGCTGGCCAGACAAATCCTTTCAGTTGTAATATTTTTGACGGTAAACTGACATAGACATGATGTCATTTCATTCAATGTTGTGAACACTTGCTGTTTTCACACAGCATAGCTCACCACATGGAAACCATCAAAAACATTCTGCGCATCAAGAACCTTTACAACATGCGATACCTGCAAGGAGGTGGGTGCCACACAGTTCATGGGTTCTGTCATCCCGGTTTCAGGCTCCTGAGTACTACACATGTGGTAGTCTTGCCCATAAAATGCTGACTGAACACTTATCGTTGAATGCCGAGGACAGCGTAGACTCAGATGTTCCCCATCGCAGGCATAGGCAGTATGATTTTGCAGAAGTTTGGTTAGGTAACCTAGAAAATATTCAGCTCTGTTACAACTAGTACAGGAAATGACAAGCTCATTAGATAATAAGAAAACCACAGTCAGTCTCTGGAAAGGGCATTGTAGTCAAGGTTATACGTATGGCCCGCTGCCACACCACATGGTTCTGTGAATGGGTCAACCTTTACACGCTAGTAATGCTCAAGTCTGGAAAACAAGAGGTCGCATGGCAGTGAGTCAGAGCCCTCCCAGCACTCCAGCAGCAGCACTATGTTGGAGATGTCATTTCAGACAATACATGGGCTCAGGCCTTTGCCAGTCATGGCTGCTAACAACGCCAGGGTGTGTTCACAGAACTCGGAAGGGCTACTACCTGGTTTTGCAGGCTAGACTCTTGCATTCCAGCTGGCTAAGGTATTCCTTACACCTCATCTTAAATGATGCTTTGCACTTTTGGGGTCCTAGGTGGTTGTGTTTCACACAAGTGATAGACTCCCCCTGTATCACTGAGTCAGATGCCAGGGTAACAGAGGAAAGGTGGTGCATAAGTCCTGGACACCCTAGGTGCTGGACAGAAACCCAGAAGTAAGATACACAGAATTTTGTATTTGCTAGAGAGTTTGTCAGTGTTACCAGGGGAGGGAGAGGTAGGATGTGTATGCAGCTGTCCACCTGTACCATTCGTTTTCATCTTCTAATAAGTAAGTTCACGAGCAGCAGAGCTAATGACAGCTGTTTTTCTGATTTGTATTTCACCATGTATTGTCTTTAGCCAAAATTTCTGTTATCACCACAAATATTTATAGATTTAACCTCCTACTGCCCTCCTCTCTGCTCTGCAGAATACTTTACTGGAAACACGCAGGCTACCTTTAACCATTACAAATTAGCCATTGTGATGGGAAACTATTAGGGGTAATTCCATTCAAAGACTTTTATCACCTATATTTATGAAGCTTTGATATCTCTAACACTCTTTCACACTTGATTGAAATCTATCTTTAAGCTGAAAAGGTTTGTGGGTGAAGGGGAAGAAAAGGTGTGACAGACAGGAGAGAGAAAGGATACAAAATACCAGTCTACAAATGAAGCAATATCCTTCCTCATCCCTCATCCAAAAGCACATGGAACCCAAACCACTTTTTTCCCCATGACTTCTGTGACAACCTAATATACTACAATCAAAGCAAATCTGTTTTCTAATTCTTCCACTATTAGCCAAACTTTTTATTAATGTGCATACAATAACTATATTTGAATAGTTTCCTTATTCTTATGCATGCATTAAATTCTGCATAATTCTCTCTAAAATCAACTCCCAACTTCCAGAACACCAAGTTCATCCACATTCACATCAAAAAGCCAGACAAAATTCTCCAAATCCAACATATTAAGTAATGAGAGAGCACTAAGGGCTTCTACCAATTTATCTGAGAAAAGATTTGTATAAGTTTTAAAACTGAGATGATGATTCCTTACGTATGTTTTTAATTTCAAAAATTATAATTTTCCTATCTTTGCCTCTTTTCCAAACATGTAACTGGTCTAATTAAAGACAAAAGCTAGCATCTTCTCCCCAGAAGCCTTGCTTACCCCATTGTGGTGACAGCAATGTTATTACTGTTAAGTATAACAGAGAAAAAAACCAAAACCATATTTTCTTGGTTTGGTGGCTGAATTAGAACTATAATGGCAAGATTTTTGTATCATTAAAAGAAAAATTAGTTTTCTCAAAGAAAATATTGAAAAAGAGTTTGCTCATGCCATTTAATTTTCACACTTTTTGCCCTTTTTAAACCTTTCACCAAGGATGAGCAATGTAAAAAAGGGTTTTTAAACAGAAATTTAAGTATTTCAAGTAAATGATATGCAAATAAAATATTTCAGTTCTCTGGCATCTTTCCCAGCTCCAGCTGTGCAACTGGACAGGAAAATTCAGCTCCTCTATCAGTTACTAAGTCTGGAGGAAGGAGAAGCCTGCTCTGCTGATGTCTTTGCTGTTCCTCATCTAGAGCCCAAGAGAGGACAGGAGTCAGCTAGATGCACCTTCCACTGCAGCAAAGATGTAGGTGAGTTCCTTGCCTCATTGAACTCAGTCTGAGCACTGGCACTAAAATCAGGATGAAGAGAATTTCATGCCCTGTATTTGCAGTTTAGATCTCAGGGAGACCAGCCCAGCAGAAATCCCCATGGCTTCTCACAGGCTAAAAATACCCCAAAACCAACAAACCAAAAAAACAACAACAAATCCATCCCCTACATTTTCTGTGTAATTGAGATCACGAATAATTGAGCTTTCCTGCCAGAGCCACTCCTCTATCAACCTGCTCCTGAAAGGTGCTGAGTATTGCCAGGAAAGTGGGCCGAATGCCCAATTGCACCCAAGCGACTTTGCTACGGTCCGATACTGTAAAGGGGCCTCCAGTGGCATTTACTGCTGCTGAATGCCTTTGACATTGCCATCATAGCATAAAGGGCCACAGTGTAAAAGAGTATTGAGCCCAATGCGAGTTGTGGGCACTCAACACCTTGACAGATTTAGCCTGACATCTGTAATCATTTCAATTCTTCAGGTTTTAAGTTACTTGGAGCCAAGAGTGCTGTATACAAAACAGCCCAGTATTCCCTAAAGAATATCAGCTATGTTGTGATTTGGATGAGTTCCCTGGCATCTTAACTGCTACTTTGATCCTGCAAATTCCTAATCCAGTATCTAAGCACCTTTCTCCAACAATTGCAACTATTCAATCCTTTAAAAAAATGTTTTTTTAAAAAACTTGCTCTGATTCTGTATAAGCAGTATGGTTCACTTGTAAAAATAGCATTAGATGGGCTGGTGAAAATAAGACATCATGCTCTCTGGCCTTCCAAGTGGCATTTAAAGTGACTCTGCTGTTATTAAAATCCTCGTGTATTTGCACACAATAAAGGATAAAAATAGTAATGGAAATTGGCTGAAACCTAATGTTCTCTGATAAGAGAAGTCGTGACGTACTAGTATCTAATTGCTCGTCTCACATGGCAGACCATGTAAACCTGCATTTTTTATTACTATACACACAGACCATGTAGACACAGGTGGAGTGGTCAGTCCTTTGCGAAGAGCGGTGCCGACTGGGCAGCTCACAGCCCATGCTGAGAAAGAATTCCCGCTCGAAAAGTCACGATTTCCTCTTGCTCTACCTTGAAAAACTCCAGCTTCTTTGCACTCCTTATGCTGGCTCTCTTCACATAACACCTGCCCTGTGCTCGGCAAGGGAATAAAATTTTCTCAGCAGCTGCCGCTTCTCACCCCAGTCCCGAAGTGGTGCTTGTGCAGGAGGGAGCAGTTTCCAGTTGCTTTCCCTCCTTTCCCAGGCAGCATGGCCTTGTAGTCACCCTGGTAGAAAGCTTCATCTTCTTGAAACCATGAGTATCCCTATATTGTTTATCAAATTCTGTACAGAAACACATTTCCCCCGAGGCAGCAAATTTAGCCAAACAACAATGTAAAGTTAGGGGAAAAATATGTTCTTATCTCTACAATTAATAACAGCCGTGATTATCAGGAGAGAGGGCATTGTAACAGTTGAATGGGTCTGTCACTCTTTCTGAGGCATGCTTCCTTTTCTGCATTTCTCTCAACTGGCACAATTAAATCAGGTCATCCAAAATAGACAGCAGGGTTGTGTCACCGTCCAAATCAGACAGCAGGATTGTGTCACTTTCAGGCACCGGCCCAGCACACTGCCTGGGCTACAGGCACTTCAGGGCACTATTTGTTGTTCAGAATCTCTCATTTTGTATTTGTTTAATTAATCAATATCTGTTAGTTGTGAATTCTAAGAGAACTTTTTCTTTAAATATCTAATATGGGAGCTAGAGGCTGTGCTTGGACTACAACACACCTCTAAGTCCTGGTCCCTGCATGTTAGGGAAGTACTCGCTAGCTCCCCTCCGGCCAGCACACGAGGAGATTCCCTTCCACTGGGAAGCAGGGCACAGGAAGGGCTGGAGCACAACCGCGGCTCATCCCCACGTGGATGGAGTGAGGTCATGGCTGCGTGTGTGCCTGGGCTGGGAAACTACAAAACCTGTGAGTTACTGGGTTTCTTACCCTGAGCAAACAGAATCTTAAGCAGACCCTACAAAAAAACTTACATGACTTAATGTTTTAAACCTAATGTTGGTTTTTTTCTCTTTGTTTTCTGCGTTGTTGGGTGTCGGAGGGGGAAGTGGTGTTCAGCTACAGCAGTCACTTTTTCAAGCATTATTCTGCAATGAGGAGGACTATAGATTTCCTCTTTCTTTTTTTCAAAATTAATAAATGTCACTCTTCTTTAAAATAATATGAAACTTTATTTAAAAAAGTCAACTACTGTGAGAATTGTCTAAATTAGAAGAACTTGGCAATACTGCAGTGTCCCAATAACATCTCTATGCCTCTGTGTGAAAGCCCCACTAGGAGCTTTCCCATTTACCCAAGACACACATTCATAAACAATGTATGGGGTGCTCTGCATACAAAATCATGTACAAGACATTACAGACTGGCTCAGAAGTTAAGCCTGAATCATATGGCAATAAACAGATCCCATTGATATGAAGGCCAGAAGGTATCATCCCACCCAACTGTCTGCATAACCCAGACTACTCACTCATTGTAACTTTTTACTGTGACTCAAAACACCAATGCAGAATCCAAGCGTAATCCTTTCTTCCAGAATTAGCCAAATTAGTCACAGTATCCACTGTGTTGACAAAGAACTTCAACTAAAAAAACATAGCACCAGAAAAACACACAAAACACTGAGGCTGGGCAGCCGAACAAAGCTTTAAGCCTTACTGATCACTTCTTGTTGCAAAGGAGGACTGATAAACTGCAGTAACAATGACAAAAATAACCGGCCTAAGAGAGTAAACACTGTAAATAGATACCTCTTTCTGTGAAACAGAGCTCTTAAAAAGTTATAGTTTTTATACTCAACATTTGCTCCTGGCATTATTGCTTTGAATAGCAACAATAATGGTAGTAATGAACCCAAAGGTATGAAAATCCAGAAAGAATTTTTTTTCTCTCTTAAAAACACTGAAAAGCTGGGAACTTAGAAAGTTTCAGTTTAAAAAAATATGAGTACCAAAAAGCCTGGAAGCGGTCAGCTAAGAGATGGGTTACGTCTCCCGCATATGGCACAGGAAAGTACAGGTTACTCAAATTTGCTGGATTCATTCCTCATGGTGGAGGACTCTAACACAAGGCCTTAAGGCCCTTTTTCAGTTTCAGCATTAGAGTAAAAAAGAAGAAATGTGTATATTCTGTCCAGCCTCACTGCACTGGCATGAACCTCACCATATAGAAGCACCAAGGAGAACAGCATTTCAAGCTGTGTGTCTAATGCCTAGCACATATTAGATGCAATCTCAGCGTTGACTGATGTAATGTCTTTTTGGCAAGAGAGCAGCTTTGCAATTTAATATTTTTAGAGCCTGAAACTGAGTAACACACAGCCTATGAGGATTCTCAGAATTGGGCCTTCATATACAGATTTAGTAGTATTAGTTCCTCTGCATCGTTCAATCTAGCTTAATTAGCACAGCAGTTTGCTAGCTTGTTTTAAAGACATACAAATCCATTTTAGATCAAAATAGATTGAAATAGCACACATATTGTTGTGGGAGTCCCAGAAGGCTAATCCATTCCGTAAACCTACATCAGCTCCCGCAGTTGTATGAAGAATTGTGCCAACAGTCATTAAAAATACACTAGCAAGATTGGCAAGTTTAAAGGAAGAGATCTCATGCGGTGATAGCAGAATTGTTGATAAACTTTACTACAAACACCATTAAAAGCATCAATCTGATATTTATTGGTATTTGGGATCCAGCTGCAGTATTTCTCCAGCAATGTTTTCTCCATTGGTTTGTGAAGGAAGCACTGAAGAGAAATTAACCCCTAAGTTTCCTGCCCCATCCCGTCTGCCATACCTTCCACTGGTCTTTAGAGGCAGCTACGCCACAGACCATGCCGTTCAGGGTTACTGCATAATCACCGCTTTCAGAGTGGGCTGCGGGGGGGGGTATGACAGTGCCTATTTGGCTCCATTCACAGAAGCAAGGATCTGCCTCTTGTAATTCTCTTTAGTCTCTTACCTCAGTTGTCTGCAAGCTCTTTCTGTGGTAGCTCTTTTTTAGAATTGGTAATCGTGACAGAGGGCAAAATGTTATCCAGGAAAGACACTGTTTCTAAAATTCACAACACACTGTTTCTTGCCCCATCTTTTTATTCTTTTTCATCCAAGTGCCTTGTAAGCATACTGTCATTCTAGCCAGACTTGGTCTTACAGTCTTGTATCTTGTATTGTAAGAAATACCCTTAAGAAGAAGCATTGCTTATTCTACTCACTGTTCAGAAATGAACATAACAGCTTCACTCAGCAGATACACATAATTATCCATACTTGCTTAATATATGCTTTCTTGCATAGTCGCTAATTTCAGTTAATTTCCCTCCATTGCTTATTTTTTTCAGCATGCCTTTTTCCACTATTCCTCTCAACACTCATACTTTTACAAGTGAGTGCTATCCTACTAACTTCATCCTTTTGCTTGTACTGTGGGAGATGGCATGAAAAGCTGGTTTGCCATGCAAGGAAAATAATTTTTGTACAGTCACTGTATTTTTTATATTATCTAAACCTTCTTGATATGGGGATAGATGTTCACTTGGCAAAACTAGTGGTAACCTAGTTTCACAGATAAGCTAGTGACCATAAAAAAACTTTCCATTTCCAAATGTCTAGTTTGGTTTCAGAGCATCCAAAGCTGTTGCTTTTCTCAGAACCAGTCCATGAAGAGTTTTCAGTTGACCATTTCTAAAGGAGATGAAGTTTATGAGATCATGATCTCTGTCCATCTGCCATTCACTTACTCAACAACATTTAAGCTCAACGGCCAGTTTCAAACCTGAGGGGTACATGGCTTAAAGAAATAAAGTTCTACAAGTTTCATGAAAATTGAAGCCCGAGCTGACAGGTCAAAGTAAGAACTGTCACTTCCAACTCAATCTAATTGACTAAAAGTCAACTGGCTGCTGAAGAGACTACATATTTACACTGGAGAGCTAATCAGCCTGCTGCTGATTTGTTTTCACTGGCCTTAATGACAGATGAAGGATTAAGCCTTCAATAAGAAAATGCTTAAGTTAAAAGTGAAAATGCTTTCGGCATAGCATGGCAATCAAAGCAGGCATCAGTGATGAAGACATCAGTCAGGTTTTCCACAAACTGCTTTATCAACATGGGTGCTTTCCTAAGGAAATTCTTTTGTTTAATTATTTCCCTCATAGTCATACCTCAAGGATCATAACCATCTTATTGAACCTACTGATCACTGTCTGCTAAATCTGAGGGTCAAATTAAGCAAGAGCTTCATTCCACTTAAGCCAGAGAAAGGACCCAGGTAACCAGCAGATAATTCAACATAAAAACACATTGAAAACTCTGGTATGTGAGCAGAGTTTATTCAGTGAGTAGCAGCACATGCAAGAAGCCAAGCCATGAGATCTTTTTGGAAAAACAAAACCAAGACATCACGAAGAAAGTATAAACCTCCTGTAACTTTTTGGTTATGCCAAATGGGCATTATTTCTCCAGGAACCACATAACCTTTTCATATCCATGCCACTCAGCTCAGACTTGCAGCTATGTGAATTAAATTTTTGCAGAGTGGGAAAATCCATGAATCCTGCACTCTCAGACCAGATGCCTATTCTCTCTCTCATATCCTCCCACAGCTGTTCTCTGTTTCCTTCAGACCTACAGTTTCATATTCCCTCGTGCTGTTTCCTTGGGGTAGTGCTTATGTCGTTGTGTCCCAATGGTTTTCTGAGGAAATCAGAGATATCCCTATGCACTTCCTTTTTCTCACTCATTTTCTCTTTTTATTTCCTTCTTCCCTTCTTGTGTTAGGAAGAGGCAAATTATTACTGATCCCCAAAGATTCTGGTCTGTAGTAAACTCCATGCTATGGTCAGTTATACTTCTCTCAGCTATTCCCTGAAGCCATAGGGGCAAACACTTGTCCTGGGACTTAATACGGAACTATTACCGCAGAAAAAGAAAATTTTCTCTGTCCTATCCTAAGATCCTGACAAGAGGTATGACACTGTTAAGGGAGACTGTGAGGGTCTTTTCTGCCCTTGCCAAAAAATCCTCCTTTTGCCTGGAGACAGAGCAGCCTCTTCTAGTGCCATTAACAAGAAGTAACAAGAGAAAGACTCAGCAGGCAGCAACTGCTTCTGGGGACAGAATGAGTGAATCATTATGCTCAAGAGACAGCAAAGTTATAATCTTCCCAAAGACTGCAAGCAGGAGAACCTCAGGGACTAGAGGAAAATATGTTTGAACACTTGGATTTATGAACTTGAACTTCCATGCAAACTTGAGGTGGGGGGGCTGTTCATTACCAGCTCCTCAGAAAACAACATACAGGTTTCATTTTGCAAACAGAACTCTGATTCAAACTCTGCCGTTTTTGTATTCCCATTTATATTTGACACTCAAAAAATCAGATAAATTAGGCATCAGGAGATTTGCCTATTGAATCACCAAGTCCATCCTCTGGCAGCTCATAGATCTGCAGTGGTGTGATGGCTTATAGTACCGCAAGTCTAAGTGAGAACAGAAAAAAAAAAACCCACAAAAAAACAAAAACCAGAAAACCCTTACGCTCATAGCCTGATGATTTTCTTTACAACAACATTTCATCATCCCCAACTCAGTTTTAGCCTGAGGAAATGAAAAGTCCAAAATTGCAAAATTATTCTGAAAAATCAATGCTTGAGTTCCCATACAAGAACAAATACAATGAAGAAAAATAAACAAGTATTTGTGGGTTGAGACCCTCATACAAAGCCCGGTGAAATCCTTGGGAATCCTTCCAGTGACCACAGGCTTTCAATCAGGTCCTATATTATGAGTGATGTTTTAAAATTAATTCTAAATTAAGAGCCAAACATCACTGGTATTTAATTTGTTGCCAGAAGCCACACAATAGACCTTTGAAACAAAACTCTTAAAATGCATAGAAATTCAGATGAAATGACTCACCAATGCTGAACAAATAAGGCACAACCATGCCTCCTTCTGCTCTTCAGCTCCCGTTAAGACAGTATTTTCTCTGTGTTTGGTAATATATCAAAGTATTTCCATTTTAATTGTAGATTACGGTTGGCAGATGACAGAATTCTCATAACTGGTGACTGGTCAGACAGTGCTTTCTCTGTCTGGGGACACTTCCATCAAAATCTGAGTACTTATTTGGAACAGGTCTGTAACCCCTTTCTCTAATAAAGGTAAGACTGTCTGAAAGCTCTGTAGGTATCATCAGCAGATGGAATAGGAAGGCAGGGGGGAGCTAATCCCTGCTATTTATTTTGAATAAAAATAACATATGATGTGTCAGGTGTCAACAATCTGCACAGTGAGAACAAAGAGAGTTCCTGCCCCAAAGATGTAAGAATCTGAAAGACAGCCTCAAACATGTTGGTCTCTGAGCAGTGGAGCTCAGGAAGTCAGGCTTCCTATAGGTTTGTGTCTCGTGCCTGAATTTCCCAACATCTGTTGTAGGGGTAGGAGCACCACACTACACTTTAACTCACTTCAGGAGAGCTTTTGGAGCAGCATCCTTTCTTGGGGATGCTAGTAGGACCTAGCTGCTTTCGCTCACAAAATGTGTAGGAATCTAAAAGGACCAAAGGTTTTACTTCTCTAACAAGGATGATTCAATCTGATCAGTGTATTTAACAAAAAATATTAGGCAAAATCCACATCTAAAATGGGATTTCATAAGCTACACTTCCTCAGGAAAGCAGCGAGAACTGCAGAGACAGGCCTGAAGCAAAACCTTGGATCTCAGCACCATGATCTAAGCTAAAATCTCACTTCTGACACACAACTCTGTTCCACAGAACAAATCCCAGATCCAAGCCCACTCCACTTTGCGAAACTTTAAACCAGACTTTGAGATTTAACTCCCATATTAATGGAATATGTTTCTAAAATGAAATACTTCTCTTTAAACAAAGCAACCAAAACCTTCATTTGACTTTCACAAGGCAGCGTCAAGAAGATGCATCACTGACATCACTCCTTTTAGCACCTCTTTAAATATCCTGGTCGAAGGACAAGCTCCACTTGTCAGGGTGAGTCAACAGAACTGACTTAAGAAAATTTATACAGGATTCTATCTGACCAACACAAAACCAAAAAAAAAACCTCTGCATCATTGTGGTTGGTCATGATTGATCCTGCCACGTTATTACAAACAAAGCATTTGCTCAAAGCGTTTGTTTGCTTTCCTTTTGCCTGGGGGAATCTGGGATGGGTGAATGCCACAGAACTTAATGGAAACTTTTAATGCAGAAAGGCCACAGGATCAGATTATATTTCTTGGGTGAACTGGTTTGCTTTTTCATTAGAACCATTTGTTTTCTATTGTTGGGTCAGAAGATCAAGTGTATGGAGTTAAAGCAATGCCTAGTTCTGTCTGAACTGTTCTGGAAAAAGAAAGAAAAGTTGACACCAGCGGACAAAGATTAAAAGGTTCTACCTAAGCAGTGGCTGTTTTTTCTGTTCACATCCAGAAAGTCATTCTTCAGCCCAGTTATGCAATCACACAGTTACTTCATTTTTGATCTTCGGTTACAGCCACATTTCTTGAAAGCTGCCCAGAAAACCTGGCTGGGACTAAGGTAAAGAAAGGGAGACTGACTGATAAAGTGAGCAAAAGGAGGCCAGTTAAAGCAGAAAGTCTAAGCTCAAAGTAGCATGGTGAAAAGATGAGAAAGAAAGGGGTATAAAAAAGGTGAATGGGTGTTCCTCGGTGTTGCCAGAGAGAAGGAATTCGTTCCCAGATGGATAAGAGGTCAGTCCACTTCTGCAGCAGACAGGGAAAAGGTGGGAGAAGCAGCAGGCTAGGATTGAGCCAAGGGGAGAGCCGAGCACTTTTCCCATGGCCAGCAAGGAGGGCAGGGGGTTGAGATGAGGGAGCAGTGACTCCTGCTGTTGGGAAGGTACATGCTCCTGAGCAAATGCCACAGTGGTAGCAGACAGTTGGGCTTTGTACAGCACCAGCATAGGTATGTAAGTTAAGTATAAGTTTGCTGGTTTTGCCAGCTCCTTATTTTGCCTGCTTTGGGAACCAGACCTTGAACATAGAGGAGCTGTGAGGAAACGGCTGTCATGTGGCCTTGATTTCTTGAAAAATGGGTCCCTCCACTTCTGACAAGTCTCCTGGGAGCCCAGAGTATTTAGGATTTTGGCTCCCAGAGACTGGACAATTAGCAAAATTCACAGCAGTCTTCAGTCTCCTGGATTGGGACCTGATCTGAAATGTGAAAGCTGCAAGTGATCACTGAGAAAAACGACGTGAGGACAGAGCTTTGTCAAGTAGGAATGAAACTGTGGACATGAATAAATATTTTGATGAAAAGGTATTTCAGATCTGTTTTGAAGAGTAAGCGTGAGGGGAGAAAAATTGTCTAGCTGTAGTATTAAACTAGTATGCATGAAGATCTAAGGAAAGAAATGTGGATTAAATCTCTCTCTTCTTCCAAACCTTCAGCTTTCGGTTTCAAATTTGGGCATAAATGCAAGATCCCACTTTTAAAAATTAATCACACAGAGTACTGCAGACCTCAGAGCAAACCTCCACTTTCAACCAATGCAGTTAATAAATATGTTCTTTGTTGCCACCAAGCTGCTACAGAAGAATAGATTATGCAGATCTTTAAGTATTGTGTGTAAGAACATTACTTTACCTCCAATATCTCCTGTTATTAAAAGGAGAAACTAATTTCGCTTACTGACACTGAGTCCTCCTCGCAGAGTTTGATTTAGAACTGCTGCTGGAGTTTTGCTTCAGAACATTTTTGTCCCTAGAAAATACCAATTCACATACCAATTCATAAAATGTTATTGCACAGTGAAAAAAATGCCTCCAAAAAAGAACCAAAAAACACCAACAAAAAATTTTTTTCATAGTTAAAAGCTGGGCTGAGAAACATAGGAGAACAAGAACCTGCAGCTCTACATCGTGTAAAGGCAAGAGTAATAACAAGACCACAATAGTAACTGACTTGCAATAACCAAATGAGGAGATTCTACTCACAGCCCGAGCTGCCAACCTCTCTCTTACGAAAGGGGAGGGATAAATACTGTACTAGTTTCACTGCTCCTGTTCTGTGAAGTGATCCATAAAAAATGACCACAGTTTTCTAAATGGGGAAATAAATACAAGTCAAACATAAACACCCCACCGCCTCCCAGACCCCACAAAACCCCCACCCTTCACTATCCACATACACTGTTCCCTGTGCCCCCTTCCAAAACATCAAATGGATCCCAAGAGGGGTCATCTTTGTGTTGTTACAAGTAAGCAGCTAGGTCTTGTGACTAACAAAGGGACTCTGGGCAGGTTAGAATTGCTAGACAATTTAATACATACATAAAGAGAACAACAAAGATTACATGTGCAGTTGTTGCAATCTCACAGCAGACTGGGAAGTGATTACAGAATGTTGTCAGAATAAGGGTGAGGAGAGACGAACAGAGTTTGTCTCTGATGAACAGAGTGCTGAGGCACAGATCCGATGCTGGAAACCCACAGAGTGGAAAAGTATGCACCTGATAATCTGAGTATAAAAGCCTGAAATCTGTGAAAAGGAGGAAAAGTTTAAGCAACTGGCCTTCCAATTCTCTGTGCACTCCTAAATTGCCAGTACCAGATCAAATCATGCAGAACACATTCAAGGTGCAGATCTCAGTTCCTTTTGCTATGACATGGGCTGCACATGGAAACCTGTAACCTGCTGCCTGGAAGTTTTACCCTCAGAAGGGCAGGGTTAGATCTGACCCTTTCCAGAAGACTGAAAGTGCAGGTGGTGGGTAAAGCAGGGGGAGCCAGCTCCCCACTCCTCATCCCTCAGGATAATCCCCCAGGAGCTGCCTGCACCTTGGCAGCTGCAGGGTGCTGCCCCTTTAAACAGGGAAGATATGTTTTCATGTAAATTCAACAGAGCTTATGAAAATCAAGTCACTATTCCTGCTGAGGGAGGGAGCAAATAAGGCAATTCAGCAACTCTAGAAGCTCAGCTTGAAGCTGCTGTTACAGAGCTTGTAATTCTTTAACAGGTATTAAACAGACTGGGGATGGCACTGCAGGGTGTCATCTCATGTCTGACATTTCCTTGCCCACCGCACCTACTTTTGGAGTATCTAAAAACTTCCCCATGTGCTGTGGATACCTTTTTTTTAAAGGCTCAGTAACATTTTGGTCTTTTCTGTCATTCTGGATTAGATCTCCATGTTAAAAGTAAAAAAGAAAATGTGAGCAGGATTTGTTCAGGCCTGGAAACTTCCCAGTCTGGCAAGAATTTTGGAATCCTACATCTTATTTACTGAACATTTTTAATACCGATCTCTGGAGTGACACAGAGATTCTTCATTGGTCATTCTACCTATGCAAAAGGTTCAGTGCACAATGAATACTGAATACAGCTGTACTTCTGAAATGTATCTTGGATAACCTTATCTAAATAACATCATTTGAAAAGTGAATGGACTTTTGTGAGAGAAACTTTCCTAGATAAACTAGAGGCATATTTTTTAACTCAGCGGCTATTCGGAAGGGAAAATTTGAACACTTATTTTACTTTCTTGTGGAGAACTACCATGTGATCCCCAAACTAACATCTACAAGCCAGCGGTTAAGCCAAAAAAACACCAAAGAATGAGACAGCAAGCATTTAAAAGCCTTTTACATGTAAAAGGAATCTAATAGGAGAAACGTAGTTTATCCAGGTATATAATTCTGGTCTTTATATTTGGTGGCTGCTTGCTTAGAAATGTTCAGGCTTACGCAGTTGGACACAATAATAAAATCACAAACCGTATTTTCCTATTGCTGAGAAAACAATTTCTACAGAACCATCACCAGCATTTTGAACTGTATTAACACAAACTATATTAATATGCATAACACCACATTTGGACTATTAATTATATACTAACTTTGTTTCAAGTGCACTTGACTAGCTTTTGGAAAGTTCTGCTCTGTTCATTAAGGGTAAGGTTTGCTTTCTCCCTAGAGGCAGTTCCGTAAGCTTGCAACTGCCAGGAATATGCAGTGCTTACTGTGAAATACAGAAAGGAGAGAAACCGCTCTTCCAAATAAACTTTCTAACAGCAGTGAGATGTCCTGGAGCACACGAAACGTTACAAGAGTGCAGTTTTCTCAAACAGAAAAGAAAGATTGCTTCTTCGTTCTGCTGGACACAAGGACATCTTTCCAGTTTCTGCAGTCATTTCATCTTGCACTGACACAGCACCCTCACAGTGATCACGTACGTGATTTCTGAATGACAACTAGTGCCCCCGCTCACTTTGAAGTGACTCTCACCATCCCAGCGCTACGGGATGAAACGCTCTCCCAGCGGAGAGAAGCGCAGCATTTGCTCGCTACGGGAGTTAAGGACGGCTCACCCAGGGCCCGACTCCAAGTCTCCAGGAGAAAGTGGGAATCTTTCCAAGGACTTCCACGCACTTTTGGTCAGGCCCTGGCCGATTCACGCATAGCTTTCCCACCGCGCAGCTGACAAGAAAGGGACAGTTCAAGCCCTCACGTCCCTTCCCACCTGACCCCCCTGGAAGCCCTTAACCCTCTCTTCCTTCCTCCCCTCCTTCACACGGCGCCGCAGCTACGGCACATCTGAATCATGCGTCCCTGCTCCCCTGGGTACAGGCCCGCGTCCTGGCCCCGGGACGCGACGTGCCTGCAGCTCGCCGGTCAGCGCGCAGCCTTCTGAGCGGTTTCGGGCGGGGTCCGCCACCGGGCCGGGGAGCGCAGGAGGCGGGCAGCCCCGGCCCTCCCGCGGCGGAGTGCGCCGGCACCTCACGCCCGCGCCCGCCCGGGGGTGCCGGGGCACGGCGGCTCCCCTCCTGAGGCGTTACGGAGGGCTGGCAGCCGGCAGCGCCGCCAGAGCCCTGCCCGGCGGGCGGGCCGCAGGTGCCCTCCTCCTGCCCCGGCGGCCGCCGCCGAGCCCCGCCGAGCCTCCCCGCCAGCCGCCGCGCCCTTCAGCCCCCCGCGCCGGGCACCGCGTCCCGGGTGACCGTTAGTCGGCCCCGGCCCTCGCCGCCGCCGCCGCCGGCGGGCCCGCCCCGTACCTGAGAAGTCGGCGAGCGCCGCGACCTCCGCGCTGCACACGAGGATCACGCAGGAGAGGAGACGGAGGAGCCGCCCGGGCTCTACCTGTCTCCGGCGTGGGTGCTGCCCCGCATCCCCTTCCCTCATGGTGCGGGAGAGGGCAGCTCGGGGCGGGGGGGCAGACCCGCCGCCTCACATGATGGAGCGGGCCCCGGCTGGCGGCACGGCCACCCCCAGCCCGCCGGGCGCCCTCCGCCGCGGGGCAGCGCCGGCTGCCCCGGGACCGCGGGCGCGGCGGGGCGCGGGAGGAGGAGGAGGAGGAGGAGGAGGGCAAGGGCGGAGCAGCCCTGCCCGAGGCCGAGGCCGCAGCGCAGCCGCCCCCCCGCCGCGGCGGGAGGGGAGGGGGGTGTCCCGGCCGGCGCGGGGCCCCGGGAGTCGCGTCGCTGCTGCCGCCGCCGCCGCGGGGGAGCCCGAGAGGGCGGTGGGGAAAGGAAGAGGCTTCTCGGCGGCGCCGTGCCTGGCACTGCCCTCAACGCACATCGTGCGGGCCGGGCTGACTCAGACCCGGCTGCACCTCGCCCGCCCTCCCCGGCTCTCTCCACCCCTCTCCGGGCAGTTCGAGGTCCCGGCACCTCCCTCTTAGCCAAGAGGCATGATTTCGCCTTCGCACCCCGTGCGAAAGGCTTTATTTTTAACTTATTTTCCCCCTCGCTCCTGCTTGGCAATGGTCGGAGGACCGTCACGGGCTTCCACGCACGCCCTGACTCATGTGACAACATTTCCCTGCTTGTGTTTTTTCCCGAGACAGATGCAAGATGCTCCCCGTCACTCCCTGTCCCCCGCAGCGCAACTTGCCTGCTTTCCCTCCTTCAGACCTCCTTGCCACGCATGCCAGACCTTGACTAGTCTGCCCCTCCAGCCCGGCTCCTGCCCTTATACACTGGCTCACAGGTCTCCGGGGGAAACCCAGCAGACAGCTGTGCCCAGCAGGATCTCTGGATGAGGGATTTCAGCGGGCAAAGAGCTGTGTTAAGAAATGGCCCTGACTCTTCCATGTTGCAAAAGAAACTTTCCCTTTCTGCGTTTCCTCTCCTCACGTTGTTGCCTGACAACACCTTATCGCAGCCCTTAGCTTTAAGACAGGTAGTTCAGCATAGCTGAGTTTGAAGTGTGTAAGGTTGCTTAAAGCCTTCACTGCAAAGTGAGAAAACATCTTGAAGTTACTTTGAGTTCAGGTTGTTCCCTGAAATCTTATGTAAGACTGAAAAGTAAACCAGTGGGAAGTTCAAACAAATTGTCGTTACAACCTGCTATGCCACCTTCAGATATAATTTGGAGCTCCTTTTAAGGTATGAGGGACTAAAGAGAAGAAATCAGGACACTCATTTCCTAGTTCCTGTAAGAGCTGCCCTTGAGAAAGAGAGCCCAGAAGCAACACTGGAAATGGGGCACGAAAGCATCTTCTGCCCTGGGGTTGTGCTTGGGTATAAAGTGGGTAGGCAAGAACATATAGCTGTTTACATCCTGGCATGCATGTTCACGCTGATGTCCTTTCTCCTGAAAAAAACATGAATAAGTAGGTGAGAGAAGATGGAGCCAAACTCATTCTGTTAAATCCGTTCCTCTCCTCCTGCTCCAACTGAAGTTGGATCACGTCCAGATTTGAACTTCCAAACTTTGGCAGCTCTTTCTGGAGGTTACACTGAACTTTGACCAGCTTGAACTTAAATATTTGAATCTGAATCCACTTTCTCTCCTCACCCTCTCCCTCTTTACACACAGAACAACAACTGGCTAACACATACATTATAGTCATGCTTCTTTAGTCTTGGGCAGATAAGAACAAACCAGGTTTCAAACGACCCTGCCTAAGGTCAGGGACATTCAATCAAGTTTTACTGAACTCAGATAAATGGGATCAAAGATGCCGAAATAACAGGATAAAATGGAGTAGCTCTGAAGCATCTGCAGCTGCAAACACGGGTGGGAAGAAAGAACAGTAGTTCTGCCAGGTGTGTGAAGCTCTTCCTTCTGGCTGCTTCAGATAAGGACACTGTTTGCCACTGAACTGAACCAGCTACCCTGTGCCTTCTGACTGTGGTACTGGAAGGAGACTTGTAGGAGTCTCCTGCTTACTCCTTATTTTTTCCCTTCATCTTGCCATTACCTGGTCATTTAATCTGACACTTCCTGCACTTGCCATCACAGGTCAGTTCCACTGAAGGCAGAAATGAATGCCAGGAGAATATTTTAAGTAGCACAGAGTTTCACCTCTCCATAAAAGAAAGCATTTTGGGGGCCATACTTGGACTTCTGGAAAGGTGCTTAGATGACTATGGTGAACCTGTGTGTCTACCATAACTACATAGCTACTGTAACTTCAAATGAGTGCAGTCATGGCCAATCCATGGCTTCAGGATGCCAGACCCTCACTCCCTATACAGTCAATTAAGAGATATCTCATATTCAGGCCACCTGCTATAGCTCTAACAGGAAGTGTTTCACCTCCTCCTCCCTGAATTGCTCATTAATCCCTGGAACATAGATGTTGGCAACTCAGTCTGCTGTGTGTGACTGAATAGACAATGGATCTGTGACAAGTACACAATCAACGCAGAAGTATATATAAAATGTCAAAAACCACTGAGAAATATCCTGTACTCATGCTTGAAAGACTTTGAATCAGAAGATCCTGCACAGCTGTTCACCTCATGAGAACTTGTGAATCTTCTCTTTCCAACAAGATAACACTGCTTTTTCTAGCCCTGTGGTGCTGTAAGAAAAAGACCATCCAGTGATGCAGGAAGGAGCCTGGTATGCTTTTGGCACTGTGCAGGTATAACCCAAAGGCAAAGGCAGTTTTCAAGTAGAATGACTGAACTGGGAGAGGTTCAAAATGTTGTGGGTAACCTCCAGGGAGGTGAAGCAGCAATGGTTGAATAACAACACAAGAGGCAGCTGGGTGCTCCTATGTGTAGATATCTGACTTTTAGGGAAGCCTTCCTATGGAGGAGAGCAACTTATGGACATGGCAGCCAACAGGAATTGAGGACATGCTTTCAGTAAAATGGCATTGGCAATTTTTTTCTCCCCTCCTGAATGAGGGCTACTTTGCTATTCAACGTTAACCTAAAATCTGTAATGTTTTTGGTAATCCCTGCTATGGGTAGTGCTTAAATAGTAAACTTAGAGACAGCAGTGTAAAACACAAAGGTAGGAAGGGAGAAAGTATTATTTATCCTGATGTGCAGAATGTGTTTCTTTGCCATAGCCTTGAAAGCAGCTTCTACAAGCTGGCAATGTTCAGTAGTTGGAAAACAATATAACTAATCCAGACATGTTCAGCATGTAGAATTACAGAATCCCTCAGCCTTGGCCTTTCCTTATGAGCAACAGGAGTGAGATTCATTTTTTCCCCAAAGAAAAATAAAGCCTGTAAGTTAGAATCCAGGCTAGGTATGATGTCTGCTTCAAACAGTTTCTCTCTTTTGAGCTTGGGGAGAAAAGAAATCATTTCACAGTGTCAAAAATGCAGAAACTGTGTTGTTGCATGGAAGCTTTGCAAGAGCAAAGCCAAAATCTGAGCTCTTAATTTCTTTTTTCTCTGTATTATTAATTTTTCTCTGAACTTCAGCCAAACTGCCAATTTGAAACTCATATAATGGCTTAGTGTATGGAAATTCAAATAAAATTAGTGCTCTCAGGAAATAAATAATGTGAAATAATAGAAGACAGTTGAGTTAGATGGCCTAAAATTTTCTATTAGTAAAAAAATGACAACAAGATCTATAGTACAGTAACAAAAATTATCATAAATATATAATCTCAGAAATACTTTTTCACATATATATATACACACATCTCCCCACTATCCCTCCTACTGCTTTTCTGCCTCTTTTCTCCCTAATAAATTTATTGGGAGCTGATATATGTCATTATCATTTTCTTCTCCCAGAATAAAGTTTACAAGAAGTTCACTAATACTCTCTTTGGCTTTTGGGGGTAAAAAAAAAAAAATCGAAGTACAAAACACCAGGCTTTTCCCACATTTTTAAATGCTTTATATTCCTGCATTCTGACACAGAGGAAATCTACAAGACAGTTCAAACAAGTGGGCTGCTATCCTCTCTCTGTTTCTATGGAAATGAGTGTCAGACCAGTTAAAACAAAGCACATGCTTTACAGTAATCACTATATGGCAATTATTTAAAATAACATAGCACATTTTTACCAATTCAACCTCTATTTCTATGGATACACAACTGAAAATAGTGGTAGAGAAGCCTCTCTTGTATTTTTTCAATTCTAAATGTGTTTTGGATGGTATAAGTTCTCACGGAGTGCTACAGTTTTTCAGTTCTAACAAGATCTTCAAGTGTGCAGTAATTTGAACTTGAGAGGACCAATTCTGCAAGCCATAATTAGGAAATATTCCCGTGCATGTAAGCAGAAGTTTGAATGAATACAGAGTACAGTACTTCACCCAGTAGGTTTAGAAGGAGGAGCAATATTTGCCATTTTCTGCCATTTTTTTACTCACTTCAGAGAGAGCAAAGTTAGGTAACAAGTTTTGTGGTCATAAACTGCTTCCTGCACAGTCAGCTCTTGGCCGAAGAAATCATAACATCATAAAGAACCTGACCACTTCACAAGAAAGAAGTAAGGTGTAACACATGAAGTTTGTAAAACCAATCTCCTCCTGTTTCATTCCATCTGAATTAAATGTCATTCCAGCTTCCTCACCACATGCAGCAGAAAGGTCACCGCTCCTCATTCTCCTGAATGCTGCCAGTCTTACTGGCACCTCTCCTGTACACAGATTATTTTTTCTAGCAGTACACCTGGGCACTTGTATAGGCATGCAGTAAAAGGCATGCCCCATCTCACAGAGCTTACTCCTGGAAACAAAAGAAAAAAGACCTAAGGTGGCAGAAGAACAAACGCACCAAGAGAAAGGTCCTGGCTTTGTTGTTCTTGCCTTCTTAAAGCACTTAAGTCATCCCTGGTCTCTTCCTGAGATGAATCTTCAAAGATGGACTGGAAAAGATTATGCATCTTGCCTCTCAGTTTAGGAAGGACATTAGGACAGAGCTGCTGGGTGGACCACAGTCTTGGAAATCAGCCTGTTTACTTGTGAAAGTGCATTATTATGGGTCTATGAGCCTGCCTTGTGGCTGGTTGTTGTCACTGTTTCTCCTTTAATATGTATTTAGGCTAAGATTTTCCAAAATGACTAATGATTTTGTGCACTTGAAATTCAAGACAGCAGCTTTTTAAAGCCACAGAATCAATGTCAAAACACTGAAAAAGCAGTGGCTTTTCCAAAAGCCTTGGAAAATCGAGCCTCAAGATCTCTCAAGTTAGGTATGCAAAGGCATGCAAAACTGGTAGTGTTTCAGAAAAGAGTAGCCTGTATCAATATCTAATCAGTGAGAGTTAATAATTTTGAGATCCAGACCTCACATTAATTCAACCCAAGCACCCCAAAATTAGAAGCAAGTAACAAAATTTGAAAATAATATTGTATTGTTTCTAAGTGCTTGCTTTTCCTTTCAGGACCATAAGGGTTCCATGACAAATTCAGAAGAGATGTTCAGTGACTATGTTAAACTAACTGAGGCTTGATGGTGGTTGAAGATTATTCCATGAATAAAAAGTGGGAAGGATTTCAGTACATATGGAATATACCCCTTTTCCCCCTCTGGATGTAACTATCCCATAGTGCCAAAGGTCCTGTTCTGTACATTGAGCTAAAGGGTTTATTCAGTTAATCTCAAGTAGGTACCATAGCTGCTTTCAGCTTGTACCTCCTCTAGCTCTTGCCAGTCTGCTCACTGACCTTCCTGCTCTTCTGTCCTCTTCCCTTCTTTTCTATCTTTCCATCCATCTTCAGCATCTGGGCAAGCAGCCTGATTCCCAACTCATGCTGTGCTCTGGCTCAAAACCCTGGTGCTAATGCACGTTCGTACTGCTGACGCCGCAGGCGAGTTAGGTCCTTTGATATCGATAGGGCTCTGGTGTAATGGTGGGGAAGATAAACTGTCATTAGTCAGGTTTTAAAATGCACTCCTTTAGCTATTCAGAGAAGTGCTGCTCCAGCTGAAATAACTAAGAGACTGGAGGAGGAGGAGGGGTGATTTTGTTTTTGAGCATCAAGAGCAAAAAAAGTTGTGGTTTTACTAAATTGCTGTAACTGCTCATGCCAGAGCAGCATTGGCATTGCAGGGCAGTTTCACTGGGGTTATTGCCTCAGCCCAGCCTACCCACTCAGTTCCTGAGTCCATACACCATTCTTGTGCATCACCCAGACCCCTTGTTTCTAAACTTCTGGAATTCAAGCTCTGCATGTCTGTATCTCCAAGTGTGTGAGCTGGCTCCGGGTGGATTGGAGCGAGGATGGCGGGAATATGGGGCAGAGGGCATTTGGACATGTGATGCCGAATAAATGATAGTGTTGGGCTGTGTTGGGAATTATACCTTTTTGCGAGGCTGTGTTGAGGAAGCAGTCCTGACACTTAGCCCATCTCTTGGCAGCATCTATCCTCTCTCCCTCTGTGATCCCATACCTCAGGTGTCAAAGGCTGGAAAGTGGAAAGATCTGATAAACAGCTGTATCTCACACAGAAACTTCAACTTTGGGGAAAAACTGAAGGACGCTTTCCTGTGAAATAATTCTGTAAACCATGAAAGAACATTGAGAACAGTGATTTAAAGATGTGATTTTTCATGAAATTCAGTCCTTCTGAATGCTTTCTATAATTAATTTATACATCAAAGGAAAAAATTATGATAAGAAAGTACTGCATTCCCTACATGCTCCGGACCACAGTTAGTGTGGAGTAGGGGATCACAGATCACCTACAGCCATTAAGCAATTACCAGCACTGAGAGCAGTAGTGGTGCAGTGGTACTGTAACTGGCAGGGGCTCCACTAAACCAAACATCAGTGGTTTTAAAGGTCAAGTCTGGTCTGGGATTAGCATGGGCTGTATAGATCTGTTTAGGTACGGGTCTATCAGCAGCCCTACTCATAGGCATAGTTGCTCATCTGTAGTGTTAGCCTGCAGGCCAGGAGACCAGGCTGAGTTTGGTAAGGGTCACCAGGGCGCGGTTAGGGAATGATGTAAATTCCTATCAACAGACTTAAGCTTGAGAGCTGGCATAGCAAGTATTGCTGAGCTATAGCTAAAGGCTAGAGATATGGGCTGGGTAAGCAGGACAGGAGTGTTTATGGCTGAAATCAGAAGATAGACCTTGATGAAGCTATTGGGTAAGAAGTGGCCTAATCTGCCAAAACAGATTTTGTCTTCAGGATTGCATGAATGAGGATCCTAGAGTGAGGAATAACGTTCAAGTTTGGGAGGCAAAAGCAAATTAGGCAGGACTGCAGGGCAGGGGCTTGTTACTTTAGATACTGTTCAAGCCAGTAAAGGCTTCAGAGGTCAGATTATGGCTGATGCAGGAAAGGGTCACTTGGCTCGATTAGTTTTGTAACTGGAACTGTTTGTTGAACAAGGGCAAGAGCTAAGGTTCATGTGAGGGACTGGGAATTATTGTTCAGACTTGAAAATGCCAAAGAGGCAATGTGTATCTTGGATATGATTATATGTTCTTCTGGCAAGAATCACAGAAGTATATTTCAGTTTACCGAAAACTGGGCAGCTCAGAAATTAATACTTGACTCATTCACTGCTTACATCTGTTAAACATGTAGGCACAACAGAGCAGATGAACTTTGTCTGAGCTTGGTGTCTCATTCTTTGATTGGGCCTCCATGAATGGAGCTTGCCAGAAAACAAACTTGGGGGAGGAAAACTGTGATAGGTATAATAGAGAAAGAAAAGGACATAGGCTTCAACGTACACTATGGCAAGAACGTGGAAGTAATCTGGCTTGAAGTGAAACTAACAGTCTTCCTCACCATCCTCATTAAAGCCTATGACAGCTACTCGGGCAGCAAGGAGAGAGAGTAATTGAATTTAAAGTTGAAATTAAAATAATTTTCGCTAGCATTTTGCAGTAATATTTTTATACTAGATATTCTATGAAATATGGTGTGATGATAGTGATCAGGCTTGTAAGTCTGACAACTATGACTTTTACCTGGAAGATACCAGTATGGGTTCTTTGAGCCTTTTAAAAGCTGTGTTAATTTTTTTTTTCCAGTTCTGCTAGCTCTAGCCTTCCTTTTCATGCCCTTAGAAACAAAACAACTCCCTCTTGAGAATGTTATTTACTTTCCATATTATGTGCCCCCCAATTTCTGGAATTGCAAATGTATTTGTATATATGCATAGCTTCAATTAATTGTCAAGAAAACTGTAAGGTTGAAACAAAGGATTCCCATCATCCAGAACAACCAATCAATACTGTTTTTATGGAAGAATTGAACAGTGTGTGCCTTTGCATAGAATTTGCTATACTATGGTGAATTCCAAATGAAACTGCTATCAAAAGAAGCAGAAAAAATAGTTGAAATCTACTGAGTTAAAATTTAAGTATTTCTGGAAATATGAATAATTAGCAGAGCTTGGAGTGTGATGTAACTGGCAGCATTAAGATGCTTTTTAGCCTCCTTCTTAGTTACTTTTAAAAAGCCCTTGTACCTAGTATCTAGCAATTTGTATTTTCACATTTCTCCCCCCCTCAGTCTCATGTACTCCTTTTATTTTACCCTTTTCTGCTTTCTAACTTCACCTTATTTTATTTTACTCCACCATCTGTTCTCAAAATACCGCAGCATATCCCATGAACTTTAAACAAATTTGTCCATCCTAAATCTTAGAATGGCTGCTAATGTTGCCCTCTTCTGGATCACTTTTTTTTAACAGTATTTTGTTAAAAAAAACAGTTTTAACAAAAACTCATGTCAGGAAAACCAGGAAAATATTAATATTGCTTTTAATTATTACTTGTAAATAGGAGAAATAATTCACTTTGCATAGTTCTCTAACTTGATTTTAATTTTCTCTTACTGACATGACATAACAATCTTCTGTATCTTCCACTACTATTTCAACTGTTGGCATTTCATATCTAACAGTTTATCGGAATTAGACTTTTTCCATTCCTCCTTATCACCATGCTTCTCCTGGAATAACTCTTGCTGAAAGCAAAATCTCTGGTTTCAATTTAAGCCTAAAGAACAATATATTTGGTCACCTTGAGTAGTGTGTTTAATAGGCTGACAGGCAACCAGTACCCTTGTATAGCATCTCACTATTTGTTTGTAATGGTTAGTGTTTATATAAGACATTTTAACCAGACAGATTTAAAAATGTAATGGAAACACGGCCTGTTAATTGGAAAGCAGTCTATGTCTATTGCTTTTGCAAATGACAATCATTTTACCTTTTCTCTAATATCTGAAGTTCTCTCCTCTCCCTGCTTCCTGGCACCCTCTGCTTTCCCCTTCCACTCCGACGTTTGTGTCTCCTTGGTTCAGGACTGCATGGGACTGCAGTCCTGTGAAACTGTGATGCCAGTGGAGACAAAAACCTGCTCGGCCTTGCAAGCAGCAACGGATGAGAGACTGTTGCAGGGTGCTGGAGATCTGCTTTTGCAGTCCCGCCACTCCAGGAGCTTTCACCCCTCAGTGGTGCCAGTCCCGGCTGTGTGGCTGCACGTCAAAGGAGGCGACTGACGCATCCTCAGAGAGAAGTGGGGGGAAAGAAAAGGTGTGATAACTGTTCTTAACTCCTTTCGTCAACTTGGGCACCGACTGCTCTGACACCAAACGCGCACCCACAACGCGCAAAGGGTAGTCCACGCTTTTGTACACGCAGACCTACCCAGCGCCTTTGCTTTTCGCCCCGGGGACTGCATGCCCCGCTGGGCGGGCAGCTCTCTGGCAAGCGATAACCCCACGCACAGGGTAGTTTCGGGCAAGGAAGTGCCAGCTGAAATGCGCGACAGGGACAGGTCCATCAGCAGAAACGAGCGGCCAAGCGCCCACGGCTGCCTCGCAAAACTCCGCCCGCGCCACCGGAGGGGCATTTCGGAGCGGGGGCCTCTTCCACCAGGAAAGCCCCCAGGGGAAGGCCGGGGGAGCCCGCGGGGCAGTGGGCTCCGTGCGAGCCGCAAAGCAGCTGGGGCAGAGGCGGGAGGAGCAGCGAGGCCGAGAAACCTCACGGAGAGAGATCGGTGCCGGGGCGGGCGGGGGCCGGAGAGGCCGCCCTCGCGTGCTGCAGCCGGGCCTCGGCTCCTCGGGGCGGGAGAGGCGCGGCCCCGCTGCTGCCAGCCGGCAGCTCTCGCTCGGGGCCCGGGTCCAGCTCACCCCTCCCCGGGCAGGGCGCACCACCGCCCCCCCCCGCCGCCGGCAGCGGGGCCGCGGCTGGGGGGGGTGCGGGGGGGGGGGGGAGGCCGTTGCCGCCGCTGCCGCTTCCTGCCGGGGCGCGGCGCCGCCGCCACGGCCGCTTCCGGGACGGCCCTCGCGGGGCGGCGGCAGCAGCGCCATGGCGGTGAAGCGCCGCGGCGTGCCCGCGGCCGGCGCGCCGGCGGCCAAGCGAGCCTGTGGCGAGGAGGAGGAGGAGTTCAACGGCGCCCGCTTCAAGGCGCTGCTGCGGGACTCCGCCACCGCCGGGAAGGGTGAGGGGCCGGGCCGGGCAGGGCGGGGGGCGGCCGGCGGGCCGGGCGGTGCTCGGCCCTGCCGGTGCCCGGCGGGGCGGGTGCGATCGTGAGGAAAAAGCGTGCTCCGCCGGCGCAGCGGGAGCTGGAGCGGCTCGCCGCGGAGCCCGCAGACGTCTTCTGTCCTCAGAGCGACGTTGCCGGGATGGCGGTGAAGATGACTGCTGTTACGGGACCGAGGGCACGTGCTGCTCCCGTCCGGCGTGGGCCCGCCGCACAGCGCGGGCGGCAGAGCCGGCGTGTCCCGGCGTGTCCCGGCCCTGGGGGGCGGCTCGTAGCCTGTCACAGGCGAGGCGTTGACTCCTGGGGTGAAACTCTGGCATTGCAGGTCTGGAGACCTTCGTTTCCATTGCTGAGACGCTGCCGTCACCTGGAGTATATGATGTCGTGGAGGGATACGTAAAAATTTCCATGGAGTGTGCTGAAATATTCAAACTTCTGGATGGAGAAAGGAAGCCTGAAAGTGAAGTAAGTTGGCCGTGGGTTTTCTAGGTTAATGACTGGCAGCGGGCGTCCCGTCTGGGAGAGGGACCGCTGAATAAATTCTTTGTGGCGTAAATAACTGATAATTTGGCACTGTGATAACACAGTGGCAGAAGCACTGATCAAGTGGGAAATCTCCTTTTCAGTGCAGAGATGTTCCTGGATTTAATGATAGGCACAACCAGTAGTCCTGCCAAAATCAATCTGTTAAGGTTCTTTAAATGTTATCAAAAGATGATTTATGAAATGAGGAGGTCAACAGAAGCAGTTAAGCAAACAAAAGAAAAAAAGTCCAGTGAAAGTACCTTTTAGATTACTAGACATCTCCCTGATACATCAGTATTTCTAGGAAGCCACTGGTAAAGTTGACCTCATTTTTCCCATCTGGGCTGGACACAATTTTTACTCATCAGAATGTGATGAATGAACTAAAGAATTGAAAACCTCTTTTCACTGTGAATACTGGGGCAGCGTTATTAACTTAAATCTGCTTACAATGTAAAATTGGATACTGTTGTTTAACCTCCACTTGTTGGTCTTTGCCATTTTTCTGAGTGTAATGATGACCTGTGTCGTGTTCAATGACATGCTTTCTTCAAAGTCCTTTTACTAATAGAGGCTAATGCTTGTAATGAATGCAGTCCCAGTGCTGTGTGGACTCTGGATTTGTCTAGAAGGAGTTAATTGCAAGACTGGAGCAGCTCAGATGGTTTTCTCCAGCACGTTTCATTGTGCACTTACTAGCAGTTGTCTCATAAAGCATTGGTTCATTAGCCCTAGGCCTTGGCCTCCAGCTTGAAAAGGGCCTTCAAGATCCATCAGCCTGTGCTGAGATTTGCACTGCAGTTGGTGTTTTGCATCCCCAGAAGTGGCTGTTGTGCATATGCAGATAAATCGTGCATATGCATGTAGGTCTCAATTCATGGGTGAGGAAGGACCCTTTTTAACATTCAGTTTATTTGTCCAGGATTGTACAGGCCTTCAGTCAGCATGTTGGCTTGGGCTTCCAGCAGGCGTTGTTCCTCCCTACTATGGAATTTCATGAGTTTAGCAACTGAAAAAAAAGAGGAGTCAGCTGACCTCCTGTGGTTCTCTGGTCTTTCATATAGTATCTGTATAGGGGCTTCCTTGAAAATTCGCACTCTCAGAACTAATCCCTTAGAAGAGGAAGCATTAATTTGGGAGAGAATTCAGAAGTTAGCTTCACCTTCATGAGTGGAAGCTCTGCTCTTGTGGTGGGGTTACTCTTTTTTTAATGGTGTTTGTTACTGTTTGCTCAGCTAATAATTTCAAGCCGTACCTGATATTGGCAGATAGTAACACATTTCTGTATCTTACAGATGCTGTTAATCTTTCAAGCTCTAGAAGCCATTTTACTGAGGACAGCTAGTGACCTCTCCCATTTTTCTGTTGTGGGAATGAACATAGTTAAAAAGTTGATTCATTCCTACATGAGATTGGTCTATGCTGCTTTGTATTCTGAAAATCACAGGTAAGTCTCCTCTGTGCTGTTGTGGAGAATCTCTTGTCAGTTGCTCTTGAGGGGCTGTCTGGATCTTGCATGTGTACAAGACGTTGCAAAATTCAGCTTGACCTACTGCTAATAATCCACCTTTATTTAACGATACTGTTCCACATTTCATAAAATAATTGCACGTGGAAGTCTTTGCAAGGTGGATGCTCTGCTATAATACACAATGTAAAGTTGTATGATGCTTTGCCAAGGCTGTAGTTTTCATTGGTTGTGCCTGTCCTAGTGAGAAGTAAAGAGGATAGTATCTTGAGTCCCGTTATTTTAATGCTGCTTCATTTGTGAAGTGAAATGTACTGCCTGGATCAGGGAGGAACAGGCTTTCTTGTAGTTCACAGAGGCTGAGCAGTCTGTCTTGTGATGGCAAAAAGAGCTGCTCTTGTTTTATTTCTCTGTATTTTTTGTAGTCAGATTTCCGTGTTTATAATATAATTTTTTCTTTCAGACTGGCTTTTCCTCTGTAACTTTTCCTGTCTCTTAAATCTGAGGCCTTTTTAGGCCAATTGAAGCACTCATGTGTTATCTAGTCTAGTCTAAACAACAACTTCTCATGCTCTGTGGACAGAGTGAGAGAAGTTCCAAGTGCCAGAGACATTTAAATACAAACCTGGGAGGAAGAGGAAGGAAGAATAAAAACCAGAGACTGCAAGTGGCTTGTCCAAGGCCAATGACTTGTCTTTCAGTCTTTGGACAGGAGAGAATTAGAAAACCATTTTCTGCTTTCCAGTTCATGGACACAACCATGCTTCGTGCACCACTCAGTTTATATTATTGCAACAAGCATTTTAACTGTACATAGAATCCCAAATACAGCTGCATAGGTGGTATATTGTAAATAAAGTTCGAAACTATGCAAGATCTGCATTTCTTATTAAGCATTTAAAGATTACAGCTTTTGGAGAAATCCTTCTAGAACCTGTGTAGAGGAGGCTGCAGATTTCTGATGGTATTCTGATGGTATATGCTCTGCTTTTTCTATGCTACCTCTTTGATGTGCAAAGGGATTTTTATCGTGGTGGTATGTCTAGATGGGATCTCTACTTTAATCATATGGCCTTCTTGCAGATTGTCCATGAATGAAACATGATGGCCAGATTCCAAAACCCCTAATGGGAATAACCCCTAGTGGCTGTTCAGATGATGGAGATCTGCAGACTTGTACCTGATGGCCCTGTCATGTTCCCATTGAAATTAATGGCAAACTCCTATGAATTTAGGAGTTCTTAAATTTTGGCACTTTCTTCCTTTATAAAGTGAATATCCAGCCTCTCATTACAGCTTAATTTTTGGGAAGAATATAATCAGTCATTCCCTTTTCCCTTCTTCCCTCTATCGTTCTTCCCAGTTGCCTTTATCATTGCCTAAAATAATGGTTTTGGTTGTTTTAACTTCCCTTCTATTTTCTCGGGCAAATTTTCCCAGTGGTCAGTGAACAAGAAGCAAAACTGAGTGTAGATCTTGGGATTTAGTTCATGACAAGACCATGCAGCATACTTAAACTGAAGAAAATCTCTGTCATTCAGCTAAAACACAAAAAATGCAGTCTTACTTCGGCCTACACTGTGTGTGTCCTTAACTTTAGCATCAGCTGTAGCTCCTGTGGACCTGCTTGTGGCTGTAAAGTGCAAAAACGTTTGCAGGACTGGGGGGCTCTGTCCAAGAAATATGCTTGTAGAAATACATGACCAAAGTTCTTTGTGAATAGCAGAATAACATTCGTGTTTGGCCTAAATCTGTATTGTGATTGTCATTAAAATGGTTGGTTACATACTCAACTAAAGCTCCCATCAACTGCAGCAAGAGCTTTGCATGACCAGGGATACTTTCCTAATGGCTATCTTGGTTGCTTGTGTTGGGACTAACTCAGAACTGCTTCCTGCCTGAAACTCCTGAAGGCTTGGGTTGATGTTGGAGGCGGAGTGGATAATTTCTTTTACAGGAAAAAGGTCTTTAAATTTTAATTTCTTGATTTGGTTGTTTGTATAACTGTCACCCTGGAAATAACCTGCAGGTTTTCCTCTGCATTTTGTTTTAGGATGAGCCGAGTGTGCCTTACCCTGTTGTCAGCAATGGTGGCTCAGGGGCCAGATTCAGCAAGGGATGTGTATAGCCATTTTGATTTCAATAATAAGTTTCTGCCTGGATTATTGAAAAAAAGATGCAAGAAGGTAAATTAAGCTGCTGTGTGCCATGAAATGCTGCACCATGGCTCCATCAGTTTTCTTCTGCCAAGTATTTAAAACTAAGCTGTTGCTAATGTCTCTTTGCTGTATTTTTGTCTGCAAGACTTTACCTCTTCCTTGCTGTCCTATGTCAGGCTGAAATGCTTCTTGATTGTTTCTAACTGGCAGCAGAACTGATCTATGGGGCAAGAGCTTCCCAGCTACTTACATAGGAAATCTCCAGGGAATGTTTCTGAGTATCTGCAATAGTAGGACAGCTGGCCTGTACCCTTGAGGTATAGCTTGCTTTGTTTTCCATCCTGTGCTGGTCTTTCTCGTCTTGTCAGGGTGCAGAGCTCCTCAGGATAACCTTGTTTTTACACTGCTTTGTAGAATTTACAGCAAAACATTGAAGTGCCTTGTCTGTTTCTAATAAGCTGTGGTGAAATATAATTTTTTTTTTTTCTATGGGCTACCCTTTTAATGTCTAAAATGGAGTGAAAGTGATGGTAAACTTCTGAAGACTATACAGTGATGTGTTTGGGAAGAGCTCAGTCTTTTTTCCAATGCAAGGATTGCAGTTTGGTCCCACTGAAATAAATGGAGGTTGGAGCTTCTGCATTTTTAATGGAGAGAGGATTTTGCCCAGTACTAGTACAGTCAAAGTAATTGCATTTGAAAATATAACCAAGAGTTTTAAACAATCTCTTAGTGGAAATCCTTAAAGATGATATGTGAGTAAGTAGAAAAAGTCACTCCTCTTTTTCCAAAAGGAACTTTATTTCTTGTTTTCTCTCTGTTTGCTAAAAATAATCAGGGTTGACCTTAACCAGGGTTTTAGAATAAGAATATTTATATGTCATTCCAAATAGAAGTGTATAATAAATCCAGTATTATTTTCAATGCTGAGACATTGTTTCTAGTTTTTAAAGATGACTTGCAGAATGAATGTGTACATTTGTGTTGGGTTTGTGCCACCTGTGGTGACAAATGAGACTGTTTAAAGCAATCAAGTAGAAGGCAAAAAACGAAACACACACCTTTTTCCCTGAATCCACCTTTTACAATTTCAGGAATGTCAAATTTCATGGGTTTTGACCTTGCTGCAGAAGTTTTCTTTAGGAGTACCTCCACCCCTTAAATTTAAATGCTTGGATGTAGTCTTTTCACCACAAGCTTATTAGATATGCAAGTAAGGTATAAGGAAGAAGGTTTCAAAAAACGGATTGAAGGTCTTACTGTTGCTCAGTTTTCAGTGAAGTTATTATGTCACAACTGGCTATCAGAGGTGATTTTTTAATACAAAAATATCAGGCCCAAAGCTTACAGCAGAATCTCATTTCTTTCTCTTTATTTCTTCTTTCAACACTTTCATGAGTCACTTCTGCCTTATATTTAGCCTACTTGGTATCTTCTTTCAGGCATTTTTACATGCAACTTAATTTTGCACTGTAAGTTTCAAAAAATTATAAATTGCAGAGGGACTCTACTAGGGAATGTAGTAATAGGATGAGGGGTAATGGTTTTAAGCTGAAAGAGGGTAGATTTAGATTAGATATTAGGAAGAAATTCTTTACTGTGAAGGTGGTGAGACACTGGAACAGGTTGCCCAGAGAAGTTGTGGATGCCTCCCCGCTTAGAAGCATTCAAGGCCAGGTTGGATGAGGCTTTCAGCAACCTGGTCTTGTGGAAGGTGTCCCTGCCCATGGCAGGGGGGTTGAAGTAGATGATCTTCAAGGTCCCTTCCAACCCAAACCATTCTATGATTCTGTATTCATATCCTATGATCCTTTTCCAGGCAAAGCTTTCAGTACTTCCACTGTGCCTGAATTTGTAGTTTTATAACATACTAGCCCCTTTTTTAAAGGCTTTTTGGTTTTTAGCCTAAGTCATATGACCCGGGTGGCTCCATGAGCAGCTGTGATAGCTGAGACATGTCTGTAATGCCCTGCAGCTCAAAGATGGCAATGAGCAGCAAGAGTCCCCAAGACTGGTGCTGCTCTGGAAGCCTGTATAGTAAGAAATTGCGGCAGCACTACTGCCTTTACCGTTCTTGAGTATTTTTGTGAATTGACCAGTATACCAAGTGGTGCAGAAGTGAGGATGTTCAGTGATGTGTGTACAGGGTTTGGCATGAAACTACTGTTAACTTTTTTTTTTTTTTTAAATTTATGGCGTATTTTGTATACTGAGAATTGAAAAATATGTGAACTAGGACACCTCCCTTTTCGATGCTAACTTTAACAGACTGTGATCTGCTTAACACAAGAAGTTTTTCAAATTAATATACTGTGGATATTTTGTATGTAAATGTATGTGTATGGCTATGTGCAACATGTTTATAGAAGTTTAATTTACCTGTTTATAGTACTTACAAGGGTAATCAATTGTTGCGGTATTAATTTTGCAGTTGTGTACAATCTGTATGCTAACAGTGCCTTTTATCTTTTTTAGGGGAGACCTGATGTCCGTATGGCCTATATTCAGTTTGCTCTCTCCTTTTTAATTGCTGGTGACAATGCAATCTTGACACGGGTGCTGGAATTAAAAGGTACTTCACAATTGCTTGTATTTTTATTTATTTTTTTAAGGTAGACTCTTTTATAGGTGATAATAAATATGAGCTAATTCAAAATGTGAACCAGTTAAACAGCACTAATAAGGCACAAAATACATATTTTTAATCGTATTACCTGAAAAGCTTTAAACTTCTTCAATATTCTAGTGAGTGCCTCTTCTGCTTGAGAATAATATTTGCTGTCTGCAAAAACTTTGCAAAAATAGAAAGCCCTTGATGAGACAGATGTAAAAAAAGGTAAATGCAATATAACTTTGAGGTCATAGAGTCAGTAAGCAGAAAACAACTTCTTGGCCTCCAGCCTTGCTCATAACACAGTAACAGTGGATATGTTGCATTAAATTTTTTTTTAAAAGTGTTAAAGACTGTATGTACTTCAGTTTCCTTTCTATCCTCATGTAGGACAACTGTTGTGTACTCCATCAGACTGCTTTTGTCAATGATTCAGGAGACCAGTGTAACGTCCTTTGCATCCTTTATGGAGGCATTACATGGGAGTGCAGTCCAGGAGTATGTTACACCCATGTCTGTTAGAGAATGGGGTCAAACTGACCTGATGGAAGAAGAGGATCCAGAAAGTTGAATCTTACATACACTTAATTAATACTTGATCCCTTACATGCTGAAGTTGATGTGAAACTTCTGTTGACTTTAGTGATTTGAAATCTACTGCTAATGTTTCTCAAGTTGTGAATTATGACCCTTGGTAAAGTTACGAAGAATTCAGAGGAGATCTAGAAATACTCTAAAAAAAAAAAGTAGTAATTTGCTGACAGCAATTAATTTCTTCTACGGTGAGGGAGTGAGAGCAGGCCATAGTTATTTACTTCTATTGTTCATGCTACCCTGGTGGCTGCTGATTTCCTTTAATTGCTCACAGTTGTTCAGTTCTTTTAGGACAGGGAGTGGCAGTGCACACATAGACACAGTCAGCACAGCTAGCTTTCATTCCCTTGTAAGATACTGAAGTTCTTTATAAGTTTCTGAAGTTCTCTGTGTTTGGGATGCAGAGAAGAACCAAAAGATGGTGCATGTGGTTGGAGATGTAATCTGCAAACATTTGAGAATCTCTCAGTGAAACAACTGTGAGTCCTTCAATGGAAAGGACAGGCATTTACTCAAGTTTAAATACTGCATAGCACATTGGGGCCGGAAACATATCTGAAGTTGACAGATGCTGTTGCAATAAGCGTTAATAACGAAGTTGGCAAATTAGCCAGTTTTGATGAGAGTAGGTTTGGCAGCATTACTTGTTCATCACTGTGGTTACAGACACATCCTCCTTCTGAACTCTGATTGCGGCCTTTTGGTTCATCCTTAAATATAACAGTAAGGTAAATAATATGACATTGAAGAGAAATGGGTATGAATTCCCTGAAGCTTTTTAGTATGAAAATAGCTTTCACATTTTCACTTAACATTTGAAATGTCTTCTTAGATTTCATTCCAGATATTCTTCGCTCTGAAATAAAGGAAGACAAAGTTTCTACTGTCAATCTTCTACTTTCCACACTGAGAACTAAGGTATGATATGCCCTTGAAACTGTGTTGTTTTCTATTTTCTTTGCTGCTGGAAACAGTTTTACAGTAATTTCTCATAAAATGTACCGCTCTTTAAGATGTTGGCACTGTGGTGCTGCTTCTGAAAGTTTGTCAGTGTGTCCATTACTGATAATATTTGTTGGAGATTAATAGCTTGGCCATATTAGTGTTTCAGGACTGAAGCTTGTTATGCTTTTTCAATGCCCACTTTCAAGTCATTGCAACAGCTTGTATGTGGATGCTAATTTCAGCTCATCTCTAGTGTGCGGTGTCCAACACATTCTGATTGTTTCATGGGTTGCGATTGCATCAGTGCCAAGCCTGAAGGTCAGAAGAACTGGAATCTTTTTGGTGCTTCCAGTGACAGTAAGATTGGTCCTTCAATTAATGTGTCTCATGCTGAAATGGGGAAGTCAGCTCGATTTGAGTAGGTTTGTTAGCTCTGAGCCAGGTAATGATGTACAATCTTCTTTCCAGGAGAAAAAGGATTTTGTGTGTGTTTTTAGTATGGGGACTGTGGGGTGAAATGGGTTTCTAGGAGCTATCTGGTTGTAGTTGAAGGGTGGTACCCTTCAACGGTGAACTGGTACTGTTCCCCAACCAGTCTCGGCAGGGCTCCATTGAGGCCACATCCTGTGGTCCTGGTTAGCTGGTCTTTGGACTTGCTTACTGTTAGGATGGCAAGGTTTCTGCTGCAGGAGATAAATTCAGTCAAAGGTATTTCTTGGCGAGGTAGAGGAAAAGGGAAGTCTTATCATAAAATTGTCTTCCCAAGATCAGAGAATTTTTTGTGAAAAAGAAAGTGTACATTCCACCTGCTACCAGAAAGTAGTTGGAGAGGTAAGTCTGCTCCCCTTCAAAGTGGTTTTTTTTCTGTTTCTTTCGTAACAGACAGAAATAACCTTGTGATATAGTAGGGTTGAGAGAGAAAACTTGAAAGCAGGAATTGCTGAAAGGTGTGAGAGTTGGTTTAGTCTCGACTGCCTTTCCTGTGCTTTGTTGTTCCTTAGCTTCTGAGCATGGCTGTGCCTCTTTCACTGTGATGCACCAGCTTGTTGCTGCTGTGGGTAGAGCACCTGCACGAGAGATTTATTCTAGTTCTATAAAAAAGTTTTTAAAAATATTTTTAGTTCTAGTATCTATGATTTTTGAATCTCTGTTTTGAATTATTGTAGCAATGTTGCACAAGCTGTTGTATGACCAATTGAGAGAATGAAGAAAAAATAGTTTCAAATTTAGAGTGTAACCATAAGAGTCTGCCTCAGACTCAGGCTTTTCACAACTGTCAGTTTAAAGCCAAAAATATTCTTTCATTTTTCTGTTGCAATAACCATGGAAAGTGAAGAAAAAGAAAGATAGCATTTAAATGTAAAATAAACCTCCTTGAAACTTTGTTTTCTAAATGAAGCTTTTCCCACGTGGGAATCATACATCATGTACTGTTATGTTATTGATGAAACCTAACACACTGTATGACTCCTTCAGTTTAGCAAAGAGAATGAGAATTAAAAAAATGTGAACAGGAAAACACAGTAGGATAATTTTTGAGAACTTCCTCCATTGTGTTTCACTTCCATTCAAACTTTATTTGTAGCAGGTTCTGCCATCTCTACTAGCAGGTTTCCATGATCCTAAGTCTGTGGCTGTGCTACTCTAAATAAGTTCTGTGCTCTTTAGTTGAACTTGAAAGTCTGTCCTGTCCAGCATGTGCAGTGTTTGCAGAAGTTGGTGTAGAGCCCTATGGCTTCAACCATGTCAAGATGGGATCAGGAGCATGTGAAAGAAGTGTTAACAGGACAGGCAGAACCTTTTATCTGCTGTAGTGAGTAGAGCAAGCTGTGTGTGTACTAGAAGAATGAAGTGTGTTGCTAATTTGCCATTATTTTGTGATAACTTGCAATAAATAGAAAAGTTGTTTGTTTGATTTTTTTTTCTCATTGTTTTCAGGTGGTTCAAAATAAAAATATCACCAAAACCCAGAAGGTCCGCTTTTTTACTGCAGAAGTGTTGATTCACATTGCTTCACTTTACCGGTGGAATGGGATTACTGATGTCAGCCCTGGGGATTTAAAGGTCTGGTAATTTATTTCTTTGTAACTCCTAGTCCTTGTCCTGCTTTTCCCGTTCCCCACCCTCCCCACTGCTTGCAGCCCACAGGTTTTGAAATAGCTTCCAGTTACTCTAGCCTTGATGAGCTCAAGAAGAGGGATCTGCTGAGGCTACTTAAAAAGAAGCCCTGACTTTCTGCTGCTTCTCACCGCTTGAGGAGGATGGTTTGTTTTCGAGTACTGTATTCCGTTTCCTGGACACATTTGTGTCTCTATAGGAGAATGTATCAGGAGCAATGTTGTTACCACGTACCTCATTCTTGTCCTACACACTGATCTGATATGAGAGCTAAACTCCCAGGATGGTTGCCAGCCTTTTCAGCTTACATTGTTTGAGAGGTTGACAGGGTTTCTGAAGGTTGAGCTGTTATTGATTCTATTAGTCCATGAAATCACATTCCTAAAGTCATAGATGAGGCAAGGATCAGGGCCGCAGCTGGTGGGTGTATGTTAGTGCTGCAGATGTTTTGTCGTCATCTCCTCGTAAATAGTTTACAATTTTGCTTTTTTATTTTTAATCACGTAATCTCTTTTTTCCCTTCTTTCACTGTGGTAATATCTAAGACGTGGCTGTAAGCCCAATGCAAAGCAGTAGAAAGACTTCTATGCTTCCACTGGGGTTTTGGCTGCAGACTTTTCAGCTTTGTGTTGATTAACGCTTGATCTTTAGAAGCCCAACCATTCTTCCTCAAAACTTATAACACTGAACAACTGACTTCTTGTACTTTCTCTACTGGATGTTTATGCCTATGCCATTCCAATCCTGATATACTGTAAACACCTTTTGGAGGAGATCTATTTTTAGTAGGTGTCTGCTTGGAGCTATGCAAATCTATGACCCTATTCATAAACATGCATTTCAGTTTTGAGTAATTTTAAATTCTTACTATTCCATGCAGTCCTTGTGAGTCATATGGTTTGTGATTTCCCAACTGCAATTGTCAAGAGACTTCTCATTCGTAGGGATCTTGAGTTGTGCTGGGTAATGGAATCTGGGTTCACTTTTTTTTCTTTTGCTTGACATGGATGTTTGGTCACTTCTTCCATTTTTGTGTGGTGACTGTAATTGCATTGATGCCCCACCTTTCCCTGAAGTGTTGGCATATTCAGTGCATTGTTAGCTATCCATCTTTCTTGCCCTGTATTAAAGTGGTTCCATCTTTTGCCAAATTGGCCCAAAAAACATACACATGCTTGTTTCACATGCTTTATGCTGAAGGTTTCGGTGATTTTTTTTTTTTTTTTTTAATCTTTTTTTTGGTCTTTCTGAACTTCGTCATAGTGAACCTGACCTACATAGCTGAAAGTTGGTTATATCAGATTAAATATTAGATCCTTGACTTCAAAGTCCTAGGATGGCCTTGCCCAATTTATGTAAGTTTTATATCACTACTTTTCTTTAGCTTGATTTTCCTCTATCTCTTCCTGTCTGTCTTCTTAGCCAATGCCCTAAGTCAGTAATGCCCTGCAAATAGTACGTATGTACCTAAATTTGTGAGGTTTGCTTTCCTTGAAACAAAAAGTAGTGTAATAATTAATGTATTTAATACAGAAACTGAAACTTCTTTTGTTAATCTGAACAAAAGCCAAATTGTCTTTTAGCATTCCTGTAAAAGGAGCTTTGTAAAATTTAGAGTGAAATTAATATAAGATTTTCTTCTGTGATACCAAAAATCGTATGCTTTTTTTACTCCTTTTTGATTTTTATAGGTGATTCAAGGTTCTGAAGAGGTGGGAAAGATGATGGTACGAGAACTTGTTCATAACTTCTTAATGGACCTCTGCTGCTCTCTGAAACATGGCATAACTTTCTATGATCCAAGTCTCGGAACTTCTGGCAAGTAAGTCACTGGACAGTTGAGACTGTATGTGAACTTTGTGCTAGGAACAAGAGACCTCACTAGTTATCTTGTCTGCCCTTCCAGGCCTTTGCAAGTAATTTTACTGAATTCTGCTTCCATGTCTCTTTCATCCATGGCAGACAAAAGAAATACATTGGCTTTCTTGTTTTTGTTTTTAACTTCCCAAGATCAAACTATTGGATCTCCTTACACCTCGGTGTGCTAGAGTAGAGAGTGCTCTGCCCTATTCATAGGGGCTTTGGCAATGGTCATGTTTCTCTGGGCCATGTCTGTGTATAACTAGATACAAAGTCTCTTGTTGCAAGGTGTGATTTTGGACCATAGAGGGGTTTTTTTATGTGATGATAAAGCATCAAAACTGCAGTGTTAACTAGATGGTGGTAAAATACCTAGTCTAATTTACATTTTATAGAACTAGACATGGTTTATCCCAGATTTTGGCAAAATGCCAACATTGATTTCAATAGTGTCAGAATTTGGCCTGCAACACCTAGTCTGGAAGCACCTATTTGCCCTACTGTTTCCATTTGCTAACTAGTTTAAAATATGTGTTCAGTAAGATTATGACTGATAAACTGAGACTCTTGTAATTCCATAGAGGGGTTCTCATTGGTTGGGTTTATGCTTCATCACATTAGCTGGGCAAAGAAGGTGCTAGATTGTAGTAGCAGGTACTAATACTGCATGGTGCTAGAGCAGGTTGTTTCTTGCTTTGAGCAAAATTTTAACTGGTATTCATCTGGTATCTGTGGTATTCTCACTTTGTTTAGGGACATACAGAAGAAAACTTAAAAAAATAAGGGGGGGTGTGTGTGGACTGAAAGACCACAGAAAATGCTTCCAAGTTTAAGTTTTAATTCTACATTTTTAGATTTGTGAAGTTTGGTTAGAATATTTCTGAAACCAGAATATATTTCTGGTTTTAATTAAAAGTAATTACTGTTTGTCATATGGAAAACCTGGAAGTGAGTTCAGTTCTTACTTTTCTGAATATAAATTCAGAAATTATGGCAGCAGTGTGAGAGGTCTTGCCTTGAATTTACCCCAGCAATGGTTAGAGGAGTTGCAGAGTTAGCATCACATGTAAAGTATCAAAATAAGGATTTCTTTTTTAAAGTATTTTTTTGTCCTTAACAGGGGAGGAAATGTGGTGCTTCTGCGCTTTCTGCTTGGTTTAAAAACTGCAACAGAAGATGAAATGGTTGCTGATCTCATGGTGAATATTCTTAAAGTATGCCCAGATTTATTGAACAGATACTTTAAGGAGACCCGGTATTCCTTTGTTCCTAGACTGAAGTCTGCTTGGATGGACAATATGAAGCTCCTCAAAAAGGTAAGAGTATGAATGATGCACACCACCTTTCTGCAGAAATATGCAATCCAAATACTCCTTTTTTTCCTCCAAAAATTCAAGTAGTTTTTGTTGAACAGTAGTGCAGAATTACACAAAACCGTAGTAGGAAAGATGGTAAAGTCAAACATTCTTGACCTACAGAAAAGTTACCAAGCCAAGGAACTTGGTAGTAGATTGGTAAGCCTGCCTTTGATTGCTGTTATTACAGAAAGATATAATGCCATTCCTATGTAAAATTTGTTACAATTTGAGTACTGTGCAGTACAGAGCCCAGCCAGCCTGTGATGCAGCCATGTTAGGTATAAACTAACTTTGAATTCATTAATTTAGCCGAGGTCTTCCTAATGACAAGGAACAAGATTTTGCTGATTTCAGAGGAAATAAGCTGAGGATCATGGAGTGGGATTTTTTGATTTTGTTTCAGAAGCAGCAGTTCTGTATCAGAGGAAACTCACTTGTCTGAAGATGTATTGTGTTCACAGCTGTAAATGCACAGTGCTTTAGAGTTCATTAAAATCGCGAAAAAGCAGGCAGGCATAATATTTCATAATAATGATTTTAAAAACCAACCAGTCCAGCAGTGGGGAAATTAAGTGACTGAGGTTTAAGTGAGATAAACAGGAAGGACTTAATGGTTCTGAAATAACACCATCAATTCCTGTAGGTATGTTAGGAAAGAAGCAGCAGGATGCTGTTAAATGTTGAAGATGGTAAGTGGAGGGGGAAAAATGGCATCCTGTTTTCTATGGGTGCTGAGGAAAATGACCCATGGCTCAGGGCCACAGCTGCTTTAAAAAGTGTAGACATAGAGTGAGTTGGAAGGTCATTTGGTAAAAAGCCATGCTTAGAGCAGGAGGCTGTATAAACATTTAACTAAACTGGGAAGGAAGGAATTGGCATAAGAAGCAGTGAGAAACACCATGCTGATGATACTTTTTTTGAGATGCAGCAACATTGAAGCTCAGCTAGAAAAACCTTTTGTCCTTTCTGAGTGTTTCTCTGCCTCTTTGTTTAGCTTAAGATGGGCAAGCAGGATCTGTAGTCTGTTTGTTGAAAAGGGGTGGCATTTAGCTGGGATGCAGGTCACATACAGATGTTCCGTTTAGTTGAATAGGAGTCTGGGGGATGCTCTGTAGCATTTCTGTGTAAAAGGTGACATTTAGTGCTGTCATTACTTTTGACAAGTCAAAACCCTTCTGTAAAATTCTCCCCAGAAGAAGCTGTTATCTCCAGTGCTATATCAATGTTGATTAAATTGTTATTTTTATTTCAGATCTATGAGGGTCAACCAGAGATCTCCAATTCTTTTAAGACTTCAGAGTTTATTCCTCTTCCCAGGTTGCTTTCTATGGTGATGGTAACAACAGTCCCTGCAGTGTGCAATAAAATAATGTTCACCCAAGGTCTAAATGTAAGAGCAGCTTATAGTATTTCATTGGACTTTTCTGTCCCAGTTAATACCGTTTGATTTAAGTGTGTAATCATCCAAGAAGTTTCTTAAATTGATTAGTTACATATGTTTTGTATTGTCTGTCCCAGCATAAATCTGGCTTGGGGAAGCACTGGAAAATGAATTAAAACCCATTGATACTTCTTCCAAGAGACATTCACAAGCACCAATTCTGCCAACACTCACTAGTGGTTTAGGCTGGGAATCTGAAAACCTACAGATTCTTTCCTGCAAGCCAAGGTTTAGGAAATAATTAATTCATTAACAAATTTTAACATATATTCAGAGTACAGATTATGTGCAAAACATAAGAGGAAACATTGAAATGTCATTAATTCAACTTCCTTCTTTTAGTTACCCAGCACAGTAGTGAAGCACAGCATACTGTCACTTGTATCAATGGTTCTGAGAAGAGCCTTGAAGAATATTGAGTACTGTTTGAATGAAGAAACTTGGCAAAAGTCAGAAATCTACACACCGTCAGTGATGCAGGAATTTGTACAGCTGTACAGAGAAGCCATCAGCAAGGTACTAAGTAAAAAGAAAATTAGGGTCTAACATGAGTCATTTTGCAGCAGGTAACTACTCTACGCCTTCTCCCCAAGTGATTGTGGCCTGGGAGCCAGGAAATAGTATCTTTGGGCAGGAGGAGGGGAAGTCTGTGTGTTAAAAGGTGTTAATAACTGGTGTGGTAGTAGACTACATTTCCTAACACAGCTAGCTGATGGAAATGAAAATTAAATTTTGTTGTGAGACAAATTTGTAACATTGACAGCTGTTGTGCTGCAAATGAATTCCAGGAACAGGCTCAAAGCAAATTCTTTTCCTGATTTCAACTAAATTGTAGCCAGCGGACTTCACTCAAGAGTTAGAAGTTACTAGACAAGGTAGCACTTGAGTTGGAAATATACCATGAGGGTGAAGAACCAAACATAAATTTTTCACAGGAAGCTTTTTCAGTAAAAAATACTTTCCAGTATTTATGTTCTACAGAAGTGAAAGTACACTACTTGATTTCAGATCTTTTTCTGCTTGCATACTAGGTCAGTTACAACCTTTGTGAAGAGCAGCAAATCCTTGTGATGGTTTGTTGTGAATATTTTTATCACAGTAGCTTTGTCTCACGCAGGAGAGCTGTTGCAATTTACTCTTTCTGCTTTTAGCTTTTACCAGACATGAACAATATAGTGGCTGTCTGGCAGTCCCTTCTGAAGCAAGGGAGAGAACACCACGATGGCCAAGAGGAGAAAAGGGAAAGTGCTATCTCCACTGTGAAGGCAGTGACTGAGACACCAGAAGTTGCTGAACAGCATGGTAGGCAAAGCAGGTGGAGTTACCCCTTCTTACATGTATAGAATAGGTGTTGTGAAATCCTCATCCCATGTAAGGTCATTCACTTCAGCAGAGTCCAGATGTCACATGTGCATTTACTATTCATCTTTGCTTTGTTCAATTCTTCAGGCAGTTTAATTCTGACCAGCATCAGAATTGCCTAAGAACAGAGTTTGACAAATAAGTTGCCATTGCTACTAGGAGGTTAAGCAGTTTGACTTTCTGCTGTCAGAGAATTACAGAATGGTTGAGGTTGGAAGGGACTTCTGGAGGTCATCTTGTCCAACCTCCCTGCCTAAACCTGGTTGCCCAGGACTGTGTCCAGACAGCTTTTGAATATCTCCAAGGATGGAGACTCCAACAACCTCTCTGGGCAACCTGTGCCAGTGCTTGGTCACCCTCACAGTAAAAAAGTGTTTCCTGATGTTCAGAGGGAACCTCCTGTGTTTCAGTGCGTGCCCATTGCCTCTGGTCCTGTCACTGGGCACCACTGAAAAGAGCCTGGCTGCGTCCTCTTTGCACCCTCCCTTTGGGTATTTATATACATGGATGAGATCCCCCTGAGCCTTTTCTGCTCCAGGCTGAAGAGTCCCAGCTCTCCCAGCCTTTCCCCTTAGGAGAGATGTTCCAGTCCCTTCATTTTCTTTGTGGGCCTTTGTTGGACTCTTTCCAGTATGTCCATATCTCTCTTGTGCTGGGGAGTCCAGAACTGGACACAGCACTCCAGGTGTGGCCTCACCAGTGCTGAGTAGAGGGGAAGGATCACCTCCCTCGATCTGCTGGCAATGCTTTGCCTAATGCAGCCCAGGATGCTGGTAGCCTTCTCTGTGGCAAGGGCACATTGCTGGCTCATGTTCAACCTGGTGTCCACCAGGACCCCCAGGTCTTTTTGTGCAAGCTGCTTTCCAGTTGGGTGGCCCCCAGCATGTACTGGCAAATGGGGTTGTTCCTGCTCAGGTGGAGGGCTCTGCAATTCCCCTTGTTGAACTTAACCCTCCTGTCCTTGACCTTCCTGTGCTAGTAGGAGTATTTTGCAGCCACGCAATAAAACAGGCAGTGAAACTGATAAGCGTGAAAAATAATTTTTTGAGGAATTTTCATTTGGCCAAGTTATTTTATCATGAGATCATTTATTTGAAGCTGTTAGGTACTGTGGCTACGCAAATGCTTGTGTTGCTGTAGTACAGGAGGAGAAACATGCAAGTGTTGTAAGAGGCAGAGAGGATTGGAGTGAAGGCTTCAGTATTCCTCTCTCAAAATTAGTGTCTCTTCTGAAGGACTTTATATCTGCTAAGATAAATCTGCAGCCAGTTTCATGTCCTTCACAGGGCATATTCCACAGTGAGACTTCAGGAAGCAGAGAGTTTTTCAGTGTATGTCATTCTATGTGTGGCTTTAGGCAGCAAAATAGTGGTCAATGCTGACACTCCGAGGCTCTTTATTGGTAGAGTGCTTGCTGAAACCAATGGAGCAGCTGATCTCTAAAGTACTGTAGCTGTAGTTTCTCTGCATACTAGGGTGATAATACGGTATCACTTACTCTCAGCTCACCTTTTATAGCTTTATTTGCACTGTGGCCACTAGAGAATTCTTTTTGAATGGGAGTTGAGACTCAGGCAAACAAAGACAAAGTTTATGCATGGCATCCAACCAGTTCTTCATAGCTCCCTGAGGGAGACCCAGTTAACAGGAAAAAAGTAGGTGTTTAAAAAAAGTTTTGGCTGCCCTCCATTTATTTTGCTTCCTTTTCATTAGTGACTGGATAACTAGCTTTTATGTGTCCTCATGTTATAAACTAAAAGAATATGTAACTGCTGAGATAGCTTTTCCTAAGAAGTAAACAGATGCCTTAACTGGGGTTGGTGTTTCTCTCATACAGATACTTGTCTTCCTCTTGCCAAGAGGTCACATTGAGAAGGTATTAGGGAAGGGAAAGAAAGAAACCTTTAACTGAAGTAATAAATTAGTAACAAATTAGTGTACTGTCTCCTGTACTTCCCCAGTCAAACCTACCTAGCATTAGGTAAAAATAGTGTCCCCAGAAACCAGCAGCATGACCATATCCTTTCCTTCACTTTTTTCTGTTGTTCAGCCTTAATTTAAACAGTAGTGGGACTGATTGGATTCTTATAGTGAGTGTTAAAATGTTGAGGTTGTCTTTTATCTGTGTGAGCACTTTCAGATCAAATTAGAAATGGCAACTGCCAATTTAAGTACTAAATAAGATGATTTAGTTTTAAAAGTATTCCCACAGGAATGCTAGGGAAAGAAACTGGGGATTCCATGGTGGGGGAGTGGTTCTGTTTCTTCTTGTTCATGAGGAAGATAACTGATCATTTCATGGGCAAGTCTATTGGAAATATAGTTAGTAATTCTTATGTTGGATAATGCAGGTGCTACACTGTGCTCTCTTGGTCTGAAGGAAGGAGGAACTAATTATGTAAACACTTTGTTTAGGTTCAGATGATGCTGAGACACTGTTTCTGAAAGCTGCACTGCTTCAGGTCATATGCCTTTATCAGAAGGTTGTGCCCCACTTGGTAGCACGGAGCAACTTTGATTTTAGCAAGCTGCTAAAAGGTACGTGATGGGTATTTCTAACCTTTCATTGTTTTCTCTGGCTATTTACAAAGTCCACAGCAGAAGGGAATGTTTGCCCTTCTGTGTACATAGGGAAAGAGCTGTTTTCTAAAAGTAACCCATTTTAGTTTCTTCATTGTGTTGGCATTTATTGTTGCTATTTCTGCAGTGCTCTGGCACTCTGCCCTCTTAAATTCCATAGCTGCTCTGCTACACTCAATTGTTGTAAGTGGTAGGTTGCGCTACAGTCTTCCTCTTTATGAGTCATATTCTTGCAAATACTTGGTCTTCATGGGGTTTTAATTGTAATGTTTCTGAGGAAGACTTATGTCCAACTCTTAATGAGATTTGAGTGTGTAATTCTCCTAGACCTATGTCAACAATCCAACATAAGTAAGTTATTTCCAAACTCTTATTAGCTGCAGTGATACAGAATTTTTTTTAAAAGGGTAGTTCACAGAAGGTTTGGGGTGGGGGAGAAGCATGTACCAATTCACCAGTCTCCTCTGGAAAATCTTTCAACATTCAAGTATTTTTTTCATTTGCTGTGTCTTGAATTATTTTATCATAGTTTGGGAGTGTGTAGGGAGAACAACAGAATTCTGTGTGGTATTATCTCCTGTGGAAAATCTGTATGAGGAAGCACTTTAGCAATATTGTTGTATTTTTGTCTCCGTTGTCATGTTCACGGAGGGTATTCCTGTTCATACAGCAGAAGTAAACAGAGATGTTCTGTACCTGCTTAATGCAGTAAGGATGATGAGCCACAGGTTATGGGCTGTGAGCAAGATCCTCCAATACTGCTGGTGATACAATAAATACAGCCATTCAAAATTGAGTCTGTAGGAGAGAGCAAAATGTTATTTGGGCGTCATTGCTGTCTGTGGGCCACCAGAGCTTGTAGGCCACCAAACTAGAGCAACTATCTGTGTTTTAGGCAGGTCTGGGATGTGTAAGGATGGGAGTTATGCAAGTGCCTTAATTAAAGTCTGTCAGGGGAAGAAGGGGCTTTAAACACCCCCCCACCCCCAATCAACTCTCTCATGTGTGAGGTTTTTTCTCCCTCTGTCAAAGCATATTTAATTGGTTTGTATACTTGGTGACTCACCAAATCACATACCCTGTTTATCCTATTATTGCTTGCATTGGTCTGCTTTCTTCAAAATGGACAAAAGGCAGGACACCTTTTTGTGAGGCAGAAATCTCTTATGGTATGTTTTGTTACAGTATGAAATAATGAAGTTGAACAGGCTGGAAATTAAATGTAATGAAGTGAGCCTGGATATTAATTTTTATGAAAGATGGTATGGTGGAAAATGATAGCGTAAATGAATCATGAAACTTCATTCTCTCAGATGGCAGCTTGGAGTTCTGTTGTTCCTTCCCCTCACCCTGATTGAAATATACACTCCAAAGGCAGCATATTTTTCTACCTTGTAGCAATATGTTCTTTAAACAGCTGGTACAGTTTTATGGTTCGGTGTATTGGTTTTATGTGGCAAGGTTTTGGTAGCGGGGGGTGGGTTACAGGGGTGGCTTCTGTAAGAAGCTGCTGGAAGCTTCCCCTGTGTTCGAGAGAGAGCGAGCCCATACCAGCCGGCTCTAAGACGGACCCGCCGCCGGCCAAGGCCGAGCCAATCAGTGATGGTGGCAACGCCTCTGTGATAACATTTTTAAGAAGGAAAAAAAGTTGGGAGAGTGAGACACAGCTGCCGGAGAGAGGAGTGAGAACATGTAAGAGAAACAAGCCTGCAGACACCAAGGTCAGTGAAGAAGGAGGGGGAGGAGATGCTCCAGGCGCCGGAGCGAAGATTCCCCTGCAGCCCGTGGTGAAGACCCTGGTGAGACAGGCTGTCCCCCTGCAGTCCAGGGAGGTCCATGGTGGAGCAGATATCTACCTGCAGCCCGTGGAGGACCCCACGCCGGAGCAGGTGGGTTCCCGAAGGAGGCTGTGACCCCGTGGGAACCCCGCACTGGAGCAGGTTCCTGGCAGGACCTGCGGATCTGTGGAGAGAGGAGCCCGTGGAGCAGGTTTTCTGGCAGGACTTGTGACCCCGTGGGGGACCCGCGCTGGAGCAGTGTGCTCCTGAAGGACTGCACACCGTGGAAAGGACCCATGCTGGAGCAGTTCGTAGAACTGCAGCCCGTGGGAATGGCCCACGTTGGAGAAGTTCGTGGAGGACTGTCTCCCGTGGGTGGGACCCCACGCTGGAGCGGGGGAAGAGTGTGATGAGCCCTCCCCCTGAGGAGGTGAAGCGGCAGAAAATAACGTGTGATGACCGTAAACCCCATCCCTGTCCCCCTTGTGCCGCTGGGGGGGCTTGGTGGAGAAATCCAGGATTGAAGTTGTGCCTGGAAAGAAGGGAGGGGTGGTGGGAAGGTGTTCTGAGATTTCGTTTTATTTTCTCATTACCTTACTCTGACTGATTTGTAATAAATTGAGCTAATTTTCCCTAAGCTGAGTCTGTTTTGCCCGTGACAGTAATTAGTGAATGATCTCTCCTGTCCTTATCTCGACCCACAAGCTTTTGTTATATTTTTCTCTCCCCTGTCCAGCTGAGGATGGGGGAGTGATAGAACGGCTCTGGTGGGCATCTGGCGTTTAGCCAGGGTCAGCCCATCACATTCGGTCTTGCTGTTGGCTAGACTTTGTAGTGAGTTTTTAAAATTTATTGTTCTCTCTCTAATGTAGACCACAAAGACTACACAGACTATGAAAAGCACATTGACATCTAAGCTTTATACAGCTGATCTCTGTAGGTAACTTAACTGCAGTTAAAGTGTGGGCAGGTCAATTTTTGGAGCACACTGCAAAGGGCTCTGCACAGCTTTGTGACCTGTAAGGTGAATAATTCTGAGGTTATGCCACAGCAGTTGTGAGTAGATAATAAAAGTAATGTAGGGAGAGACACAAGTGTGAAGTTCTATTGCCTGTAGCAAATATTGTAATAGAATAAGCATTAAGATTTATTATTGACTTAAATTCTGTGTTTCGGTCTCCAGTTTATTCATCTCTAGGACGCAGCTTTTCAGAGTTGCTGAGACTGATAGAAGAGTTTTTGTATTCCCATGCACCAGCAACAGCTTGTGCCAGGGGCACGTGTTAGACTCTCCCTGCTGAGGGCTGGATTCCAACCTTAGATTGGCCAAACATAATTGTAGTGTCTGTGGTGTGAAAATTTGTGGATTGCCAGCTTATCTCACAGTGGTGGTTTGAAACCCTAAATGATTAGTGTTCCTGAGATCTCAGGAATATATGCCAAAATAAAGTTGACTGTATTGCTTTCAAACCTCAGGTATCGTCACTGAAAAGGGCCTCCGAGAGGAGGTCCCTCCTGTTCTGCAGCACCATATACTGAAAGTGGCTTTGGAACTTCCTGCAAATAAATTTGCCTGGTTCAGAGTACAGGTAAGAGATTTCAAGGCAGATTTATGTTTCTTTAGCCTGTTGTCCTCAAATCTTTACATCTGGCAATGCCTAGTTTTAAACTAGTCCCAGTCCAGTTGTTTTAGGAGGTGACCCTTTTGTGAAACCAGTAGGAATTAATAGTCTTAGCATTAGTGAAGAATCCCTTCTGAGCTGAAAAGTTTTTCTACAAGGGCAGAAATTTTTCCATCCCTGACGAGGGCTGGACAAGGTTCCTTCAGCTCTTCTTGTCTTTGGAGAGGGGCACGAGTGAGAATTTGCTGGTTTCCACTTGTCTGGAAAGCTTGAGATTTCAGACTGAGGAAATGAGCTGCTGAGGGGAGCCATCCCACCGATTCCCAGAGAAGATTCTGTTATTTGTTAAGGCTGTCCCTCCTCTCCACAATTACTGGAAACCTTCTGGGCCCCTGCCCTCTTCTTTACTGCAGGCTTGGTTTTCATGTCTGGAGCAAAGAGTGGGCCTAGCTTTGGGGGGAAGCAGAGACATCCATGGGTGTTGTGACTGTGACCCTCCCTGTCTTGTAGGAGATTTTCTGTCCTCTCCAGTTGGCCATGAAGGAAGTGAGGAGAGTTAAGAGCAAGCAAAGGAAAACCTAGCAACGGGCAAAGACGCTATCTTCTTGTGGCTTTGCACTTCTAGTACAAAGAAGTTTTAACAAGAAAGATAAAAGCCAAATCTGGCAATATTACAGAGGATTGCGGTTGTTAGACATCAAATGCAAGTCAGTGAGAAAAGCAGGGGAGGTGGCTGAAGGATTGTCATTTGATGTTCAGATAGTGTTCGGCATCCCTGTGACTTGCATTGTTTTCCTGTTCTTTGGGGATCAGTCTTTTAAATGATTATATTTCTTCTTCAGACAGTACTTGTAGGAAATCTGAATTCCTGGGTATAACAGAAATAGAAGTAGAATGGATGACTGGGGAGGAAGGTGGCTTTATCTTGGACTCTTGTATTAGTTGGTGTTTCTGTTACTTCTCTCTTCCACTTTCCAAAAAATCATTATATTCATCTTCCTGGCTCACTGAATGTAAAGTAGTATAACTGATCCCATTCATTTCTAGCCTTGGTATTTTTGGTCAGGTCTATAAAATAATATATTACATATCTACTTCAATGCAGCATAATCCTGTACAATGTTGCTGTACCAGAGGAATTTTAATATATTTTTCTTTTAGGATGTCTCTGAGACAGAGAAGGTATCTGGTGAAAAATCAGTATTCTACTTACTGATGAAAATGTTTGTTACAAGTAACCATTCTCATCTGAAAATTTCAACCAAAAAACTGATCATCAAGGTAAGTGTTTGATCTGAAATATGAAGATATTCACTATATCCCATTGGTCTGAAATTTCAGGATTGTAAAATTTTTTCTTAAGGCAGATACCTTTACTGCATAGTTGTGCGGTCAACAGAGTCGTCTTTCTGTTTTCTGTGACTGTTCTTGGAATTTTCTGTCAGGTAACTGCCTATTAGCTAAATGTTCTTGTTGTGGTTTAACCCTAGCTGGCAACTAAGCACCACACAGCCGCTCACTCACCTCCCTCACAGTGGGATGGGGGAGAGAATCAGAACAGTGAAAGTGAGAAAACTCGTGAGCTGAGATAAACCCCCCCCCCTTCCTCCTTCTTCCCCCAGCTTTATATGCTGAGCATGATGTTGTATGGTCTGGAATATCCCCTTGGTCAGTTGGGGTCAGCTGTCCCAGCTGTGTCTCCTCTGAGCTTCTTGTGCACCCCAAGCATACTCGCTGGTGGGGTGGGGTGAGAAGCAGAAAAGGCCTTGACTGTGTGTAAGCACTGCTCAGCAGTAACAAAAACATCTTGGCATTATCAACACTCTTTTCAGCACAAATCCAAAACATAGCCCCATACTAGCTACTATAAAGAAAATTGACTCCATCCCAGCCACAACCAGCACAGTTCTGTGAAAGTAAATGCTGTCAATTGAGTGTGCTGCAACAGTTGATGAAATAGTAAGGAAGATGTATTTAATGTTTGCCCGCCCCCTAGGCTGAATTAATACTGATACTGTAATAAATCAATGTAGTTTGTGCCTGCAAAGGTCTTGACATTGATCAAAAAGATATTTTTGATTTTTCTTTTTTATTCTCATTTACTTAATTTGTACTTTGTCATTCTAGCCTTCCTAAAGCTTTAGCTAGTTTGCGAAATAGTCCTGTTCATTACAGTCTGATACAACCTCTGATGCAAGGAGTACTTTTGTCTTAAAAATTAATTAAAATCCCTTTTTGTGCATATAAATAAGTTATCTGACTTTTCAGAAGTGCTGATCAACTACAAGTCTCATGAAAGCATCAGTGGCTGTTGGTATCTTTTTAAAACTGGGCATCTTTTAGTTATCTAAGTAGGCGTAGAGATCTACATTTAAAAACAAAGCCAACCAAACAACTGTCCCCGCCAAGAGAAAATCCAAAAAGCTGTTCTAAGCCCTGAACAGGGCTCCTTATGCAGTGTCCCATAGTAATAGTGGCATACAAGTTTGTTTACAGCTTTGTGCATTTAATTTCTGCATTTAGCTTCAATCACAGGGTGCAATTGCAATGTTCAATTCACTAAACCAAAGTTACAGTGATTGAATTAGGTTTTAGTTGCCCTTGATCCCTGCAAGGGATTAAAGTCAGGTTAACTTTGTCTCACAGTAATGCACATCTCAATCAAAAGCTATCCAGTACAGTTTTTCTAGTGTATTTGGATTCTTTTGCTGAGTGGAGACGTGGGCTGCCTGACTCATTCTTGTTTCCTGTTTTAGGTTCAGTCCGTTTCATTTTCTCTGAGGAGAATACAGGAGCAGTGAAGTTAGGGCAGTTATGTCAGCAGAAAGGCTGCTAAGAATAGATGTTAATGAGTGTGTTTTGCTTATTTTTCAACACAGTGCTGTATAATCGGAAGGCATGTTTTTGGATTTCACATTCTGTTCCTGCCTGTTTTCATTAGAGCTGCAAGTGTATTTCTATTTCAAGACTGCCAAAAATAGTTAATTATTTAAAAATGAATCCTTTTTTCTTATTTTTTTTCTTTCTTTCTTTAAATGAATTATCCTGTCTGATTTGTGTAAGCAACGGTGTTATTTTTGTAGCTGCTGGTGGTGTACCCAGGGTAAATGTAGAGCAAATGAGCCGTGATGGCTTCCTTTGTTTTTTCTGTGTGGGTAGAAACAAAGGCACAGATTAATCCCGCATAATTACAGTCGTTTAATGTAGGTGCCAGAGTTAGGAAGCTGGTCAAGGTTTCTCCTCTTGTTGAGAGTGAGGCACAGGTGGTTCTACAAATTGTGCAGTTCAAATCGCCTGTCATCTAGATTGTCCTTCAGACAGCCGTTCCTCCTTCTCCTCTTCTTCCTCCTCCTCCTTTGTTTCCTTTACAGATGGAGCATAGGGTCACCAAGTTCCTGATTTAGGTGCCTCAGATAAGGGCCTGAATTTAGAGAGCATAGAAGTAGGCAAAAATTTCTAAATATGTTAATGCCTGTTACTTGATTGTGGTAAAATTGTGTCTACCTCACCACCCACAGCAACTGTGAGTATGCCTGTGCTTCTCTCTGGACCTTGCTGTGGTCAGGACCTACTGTTATTTGACTGTTTACCCATCTGCCCAACTCTTTTAAGTACAAGTAGCCTGACTTAGATTTAATTTAGCAATGATTTTTCCTTTATATTACATTGGTAGTTCTCAACCCCCCCCCCATAGGCTGGTTTTAAGGGTATGGTGCTTTTTTTTCCTTGCTGTAATGGTGTAAAGATGTACAACCCTCTTGAAGCAGTATAGCCTGCTCCCTTGGAATTATAAAAATGAGATTTACTAAGGTGGAGGGAGCGAATTCTCTGTGTCCAGGCAACTTTGACTGCAGTAGGGTTTGTGCTGACTGACTACTGACAACAGAAGGTCTTGATGTGGTTGAACCGAAAGTCCTGCTAGCCTTTATCCCGGCTCTTACCTTTGGCTGTGCCTTAGGGGGACCTTCCTCGCCAGTGTGTGAGACAGTGTTGTAGTAGTCCCTCTTGCAGGGGACACATCTGGTGTTTCAGGCCGCGTGATGGGACAGGGGACACATGAGCTCTGTTGCAGCTGTCCAACATGTCAGGCTCTTTGCAGGCTGGGACCAGGAGGTGGATTGGCCCCGGCTGTGGCTCTGTGCCGTAGTCGGCTGTCTTCCTCTGTGCTCCTGCACTGTAGGCCTTGAGCAATGAAGCAACAGAGAGGCTGCTGCAGTGAGCAGCACTGCAGGTAGCACAACGGCCTCTCAGTCTGTTGCATACTGCCCCGACACATGCTTGGTTCCTGTGTCCCGAGTGCTTGTAGAAGTCTTGTATTCCGAATGCATGGGAATGAACATTCATAGTGAGATCGCCATGTGCTCGCTGGCCAGTCTGGTGAATAGGTGTTTGCAGTGTACTTGAATGGGGTGCATATAGGATCCATCCCATATGCATGGTCAGTGTGAGGGCAAGAACCAAGGGGAGTTGTATTGGGTTTGTGCTGCAGACAGCAGGTGAGAGGAGGCGTGCTCTGAGAGGACAGGAGCAGGAAGAAGTTGTTCTGAGCTGATTCTCCCAGTTGTGAGAGAGTAAGCCATGTTTTGCCTCTTATTTTGGTCATTCTTCAAGCCCTCCTTTCTGTGCCCCAGGACTGCTTCTTGCCCTTTCCCTACAGAGCCTGTGTGTATCTGGCAGAGCTCAGTGGGTTTCATTCATCGACTGTAACATAGTCATGCCTCACCTCTTGCTGTTCTTGCTGAGAGAGCAGTAAGCAAAGAGCCGTGATGAAGACACTAGGCCTTTGTCCTAGTTACACTAAGAACAGTCTTGGGAGATACTGTTTTAAAAAAGGCGTTCAGTTTTACCCTCTGTTGTGCACTTAGAGTGGCCGTAGTCAGTGGGAATAAGGCCTCTTGAACTGAGGGGGTGAGAAGAGAATGACAGATATTTCTTTTAATCAGCCTGTTCTTTTTTTCTTTCCAAGAAGAAAACATGAAGTTGCTAGACAAAAAGATCTGTGCTTTTTGGGGCTTTTGTATTTTAGTTGTTTTGGTGTTTTTTTTAACCCCCCCTTTGGTTTTCTGGACAGGTTTTACGTGACAGCGGGGTGTTTGAGTACACGTGGAAGGAACTTTCAGTTTGGCTGGAACACTTGGATAATACAAAAGAAGACAAAAAGGAAGCAGTGATTCAATTTTTGGAAAGGGTAACAACTGTTCAAATTAGCTGGATAAACAATGCCAAGAATAGCATTAATGGAAACTAATTATTTTGTTGCTATTTTTGAGAAACCTGTCAAAGATCAGTGAATGAATTCTGAGAAAAGCAGTGTCTGTACTTCTTTATACAGAGCTGACACCTTTCTTGTCTTGGGTGGGAGGACAATGAATTCATTTGGAGGAAAATTAAATCCAGAAATATAAGTTGTTTTTACAGCATTGTTGATATAAGGCTAGAGTGTTGTGTGTGGGGGTAGCTCTTATCTCCTCTTTTCTTCATGTGGCCATACCTTCCAAAATTATCAGACTTAAGTAAATTGTAATCTTTTACAAGAAAAGTTGACATTTCCTGTTTACTTTTCAGGATGTTAAATGCCCACTGCTTCCTTTTCATTGCAGTTTCCCAAGGGACTCAGTCTGTGGTAGCACTTTAGGTGCGAAATTGCAGTGGACATTTCTTTTTCCATCAGACCCAGTGTCCCATATGCAGCAGTAACCATAGGCAGATTCCTGCAGAAGTATATGGAAGTTGTCTTCCTAAAACTTTCCCAGCTTCCAACCACTTTTACCACATAGTTTTTCCTAACAAGATATGGTTCCCATAGACTTAATAGCCTGTGCACTTATGTTTCTCTCTCAACCCTTGTTAACAGATCCTGTTGAAACTGGTGACAAACCCCTATCCATATACAGATAAAGCAGCAGACCTTGTTCAGGAAGCTAGTGTGCTCCAAGTTAACATGTTTAAACAAGACTCTGATAACATCAGCATCCCCATCTCTCACATTGACGGTATGTGGTGATTCCCTCAACAGAGAATTCCAAGACTTCATGCTAAATTTTCTAGCCCTAATCTGCAAACTGATGACTGATAACCATAGAAATCTTGCTTAACTAAGGACCTACAAGATTGAGCCCTCCAGTTTGTATTTAGTATCAGAAGTAGTAGTCTGAATTGCAAAGTTACCACCTTACCCCCAAAAGTAATTTCTGATGCAGCTACGCTGTTTTAACAGTATTTTAAATCTCTCTTCGCGCTCCTGCAGCAGCATTTTCTAACTAAAATGAAAACTATTACAGTTCTTCTCCCTGTGGCTGCTCATATCTTCATCCAGGAGGAAGGGGCTGGGGTCCCTAGGGAACTTTCTTACTCCCAGGCACACAGTTAGAATTTTGCTGCTCCTGCTTTCTGGGACCAGTCACAGCCTTACTGCAGACTCAAAATTCTGCAGATGTGGACACTTGGACAACTTACCATGTGCTAGCTTTTCTGCTATAATAGTCCATGCGTAGGATTTTGCACTACATAAATGTAAGATAATTGAGGTAGTTTAACACAGTGCCAGATGGATCAGTTGCCTTGAGCTGACTGTATTACAGAGACGTAATGCCAGCCATGGAATACATGGTATCTTCGTCATATGTTAAAGCTGTCTTTGACTCTTTCATGACCAGATGTGGTTCTCTGGCCATGTAAACCTGAGAAGCTCTTCAAGGACTGCTCAGGATGTTCTTTTAATGGGGAAGTGGCTGCTTCCTTCGTACTTTCCCATACATGTTTCCTGTCACTGTTATGCTCTGATAGTCCTTACCTAATGCCATCATGATAGCAGTAGGTTGTGCACCTATTCCCTTTCCTTACTTCTGTCAGCTGGACAGCGGTGTTGAAAGGCAAAAAGTAAAGGTAAGCATACAGTAAGAGACAGTGATTTTTACAGTTGCATTTACCGTTACATCGCTAGACAAATGTGTCTCATCCTTTTTTCTGCTTTGGGAATTCAGAAGCTGCCTTGTATTCCTGGAGTGTTTGATTCTACCTCTGTTGTTTTCTAATTAGTCTGAATCCTCTGCTTACGTTTTTTCTTCACTTAATAGATGTCCTGGATATGGTGGATGTCCTAATTGAAGGCAGTGATGGCTTAGATGAGGAAATTGGGTTCACTTTAAATGAAGACATGATTATCCAAACATTTCCATTCAGTGCTGTTGTCCCTGCTGCATTAGAAGCCAGGAATATACTGTTGCTTCAGACTGAAAATGGAACAGGTACAGACTTTTTTGTTTCTGTGTATCATCTATGCTAGTGGCGTGCAAGTGGAATCATTTTTACCCAGTGAGCTCCTCAAGACATTTTAACTTCATTGCAAGCAGAAGGAGGTACAGATCCATGGTCTTCCTTGCTCACAAGAGTCATTAAAGCTTATGAGGTGCTTCTGTCCTTTTTTCCTGACCCTAAAGCTCACTCTTGGTTTCTGGAGTAGGGAAAATAGATGGAAATGCAGGCATTCTATAAACTGCCATTTTAATCTAGGGAGCTCCTAGATTGTGGAAAAACAAACTTGTCCACGTTAGAAAAAGAGAGCCTACCTTTCCCCTGTGAGATGTAGGGAAGTGGAGGAGGAGAATGACCCCAGGCTCTAAGGACAGTATAGAGGGGACTGAGGAGCATATAGAGACACTGTCCCTGCATGGACAATTTTGGCCTGGAAGCAGTTGCGCTTCAGTAACAGGGTGTTTTAAGCACAGAGTATGCAAATTGTGAGAGGAGGGTGGTTTCAATGGCTGTAGGCAGCTCTTCCACTGACACTAGTCAGTAGGGAAGAGAGGACTGGACTCTTGAATAGAAAATGGATGTGTTTTCCAAAGAAAACTTCTTCAGAGATGAAGCTCCAGGGGCGAACGTTGCAAAGGTCTACCACCTCCTTGAGGAAAGGATTTGGTGGAGTGAGGAGTCACAGAGGCAGCAGTTGGCTTCAGAGCAGGATTTGCCAGCCCCATAGCACCTCACTAAGTCCTATGTATATTTGGCTGCTGAGTAGCACCTGGGGTGGGACTTAAAGTCCCAGTTCTGAAAGGAAATGCTCCATATTTAACCAGTGCATGTTAACCTGGATGTGTTCCCCCCAGTACAAATCAGTTCTCCTCTTAGGTGGTGCTTGGCTGTCCAACAATACAGACAGGTTTAGCACAACACACTAAAGGCAGAGTTAGTTTTCTGCTTGTCTGGAAGGAAACAGGCCAACCTGAGCATGTGTCTTAAAGTGGAGTGATTATTTACTTCAACAAGGACTACTGTATGGAGGATTTTTCCAGATAACCTCAGTGGGTCAGGAACACTTGTCTAGCTTATCACAAACACCTTTTAGTCCTATTCAGTACTTTTCTAAATGATGCTATATGGCCTGTTGCCCAGGCCTTAAGGAAAGAGGGTTGCCTTAGTGTCTGTGCTCATGCAGCTTACTTTGGTCAACAGAATTTTCATTTTTTTATTTTGCTTTTCTAGGAGCACACATCGTAGAGTATCTTGTTGCCGTTTTCACTGACCTCCTGCACTCTCAGAGAGAACCCCTTGCCCTCTGCTTGATGTTTCAGCTCTATGATAAAGATCTGCAGTCCCTGAAAGTTTCTAAGTATCCTCAGCTCTACCAATTTAACCAGTACTATAAACTCTGGATACCCCAGCAATCTCAAGAACCTGTGGTATGGAATATCTGAAGTCACTTGAATGCTTGAGCCAGTATTACTATAAAACCTCACAGTACTTTCCATCAGAAAGTACATTTACATTAAGCTAATTCTGTATTGCTTCTTGATCACATTGAGACACAAATTTGCTCAAGGGCTTTTCTCTAATGACACAAGAGGTCTTTACTGTGGTTGGGAAGTGAAGCCAGGGCTGAAGGGTTGTACGCAATCACCCAGGCTACAACTCCTCATCAGGCACAGTGTAGCATAATGTGTGATGTGGCCCGAGGAGCCAGTTTACAGTGGTTGGAGTTCATGCAGGTATGTGTTGAGAACGCACAGACCAGCTGTGCTAGGTATTGATGTGTTTTTCTGTTAGTCCAGCAGTGACCATGTGCAGATTCCCCATGGGACACCTTTGTCTAGCTCTGTGATAACAGCACTGTACACATGGGCTCCTGGAACTTCAGTCCTGATTTCAGTATATAACTAATTTCAAAACAAAGGTAACTGAAGAAACTTTTGATTCATGCTCATCTTTATTTTTCTCTTATGTTTTTTCCATTTTAAACAGTTTAAAAAATGCAAAGAAGTATGCAAAGAACCTACTATGGCCCTGGAATCTGTATTTACAATTTTGCTAAGGAAAGCCTATGAGAGAGGAAGCAATACTTTACTGGAAGATGATATCCAGACAAAATTGAGAGACTTGGCTTCCCAGCTCCCGCCTGAACAGCTTTTGTTAGGAGTAAAGCATGTGTTGCTATACCTGAAATCTACAGTGGAGAGCTTTGGCAGTGTAAGAGCAATATTGTGATGATATTGTGGGTTGGTTTGTTTTATTTTAATGCAGAAAGTACAAATGACTTGGCTGTTAAAACTTAAGGATCCAGTTCTGCAGCTTTTTCACATACTCAGCTCTCACTGAGACTATAGAGCACCAGACAAACCTGCACCTAATTTGTAAACAAACGTCCATCCTAATTGTTGAGGAGTCTTGGATTTACTTTGCATGGGTTACCTTACTGATCTATGCGTAGTGCAAATAAACTCCAGATTTTAATCCAGCTCCTGGGTCTCCATAGGAAGCCTTTCCAGAGAGTGAAATTCACTGGCCTGTGTTACACCGAAAGTCACAGTATAGACAAAAATCTATAAATATTTGTTTGGCACCCTGTGATTTTTGTTAGAATCAGGTTTCTACAGAGGGGAGTGATTCCTTCCCCTAGAAAAGGTTGTAGTCTCAGAATTTCTTAGTTAATTTCTGTTTCTGTCCGATAATTATCCTTCTGCTCCCATATCTCTCTTTTCTCAACTTCCAAGGTGTCTGTATTTTCACAGCTTAGTAAAACTTTTGGTCCTCACCTTGTTGACCTCTATGTGGACCTGCTGAACAGCTTGTTGTGCCGGGGAAATCAGGTAGAGTTGGATAATCAGCAGAAACGAGAAGACCATCAGACTGAATCAGATCTCTTTATGGACGAGCAATCTCTGATTACAGAGGAGTCTTCAAATGACAAGGTACCAAATCCCTTGATACGCAGGTCAGAAGCTCACCTGTTAGTAAATTTTTATTCACTAGGGAAGTAGTCATAAGTTTTGCTGAACCATTAATTAAAGCAAATGATCTTGAACAATTTTTGAGCACAAGTTATGTTGATATATTTTCATCAATCACCAAAACATGGAACTGGCTAAAGGTGACAGAGAACAGGGGATCTTGCAGGGATCGGGCTTTGTGCCTTGATAATAGTCATGCGGATTTCTGGGATTTCAGTTAGGATTAAAGTGTGTCTGTCACGTGCTTGCTGTATAAGGTCTTGAATAGGATTTTACTGCTTTGTAGAAGCATTACTATAGCTTTTGCCAGGTTCTCAGAAGGGCAGGGAGTGAACAGGATATCGTACACTGTGTATTTCACAGAGTTATATTGGATGGAAACGGGTTGATGCAGGGAGATGGCTCTTAAGGTTTAGGAGGAGGGTTTAGGAACTTTAAGCATGTGGTCCAGCAGTTACAAAACTACTGTCTGGAGATTTGACCAAGTTGCATCACCCACAGTCTCACCCCTGAGCTGGAATATGGTCAGGAGAGGTCCTGACAGAGGTCACTCACCTCTGCAGAGGAAATTCTATTCCCTAAGCCCTGTGTAAAGCCTGTTTATGAAAATTATGTACTTGAATGAGTGAATTTTTGCCTCCCTTTCATCTGTTCTGTGGATTTGTGGAGATTAGAATGGAATTGTATTGACAAACCCCAGAATATACAGTTTTCCCTGGAAATGTGCTAAGACATGTGGAGAATGTTCAGTGGAGGCGTGCCTCCCACATCATAAATGTTGGAAGAATGGTGTTTATGTGCTTGTAATTTGTTAATATTTTTATCCTCTGACCAGTTAATAGACAATTTCATGTTCAGTAATTGTAATTAACAAGCTCTGGAAAATAAGCAGATGAATGATGTTGTTTGGTTGGGTTTTTTTCCCCCACAAAATGTAATTATCCATTCAGTGATATTGTTACAACCATTTGTTACAGACACTAGAAGATACACTCCTGTTGATTTTCAGACATCCTACTCTGGAGAGTTGGTTCCTGGCTTTAGAACAACGTTCTCTTCCTCAGCACAGTTTAAACCCTATCACTGTAAAGCTTCTGTCGGCTTGCCTCAATTCCGGTGTGCTCCAGCTGTTGAAAACGGGCGCCCCGATATTGCAGAGCATGGATCACAAACAGGTGTTATCGAAGTATTTTGAAGCTATCACAAAAAGTGTCTTGAAAGAGCTAGAGGCTGTGGGGAAAGACAGAAGCCAGGTCTCTCCCAAGAAGTCTCACCAGCTGGAGGCTCTGGAGGAGTTGCACATATACATGACTGCAGCTCAGCTGAAGGAGATCACTTTAACCATGCTGCGACTTCCTGAGATGAGCTTGACTACTCAGAAATCTGAAAAATGCCCTAGAAAAGGGAAACAGTTAAGCTTCTATGGACAGATTTTGGTGCAGCTCCTCACAGAGAGCTACCAAAGGCAGCCCCAACAAGGAGAACTACTGCTATCCACAGAACACATTAAAGCTTTGGGGATATTGATGTCAGCATCAGCCAGCGAAGATTTGGAGAAAGTTTTCCTTCAGGCTCTCCAAAGCGAGCCAGTCCTTGCACACGCAGTCAATGTAGAGGTGCATGTTCACTGTCTTAACCAGAGGTCAGAAACCTCCCTTGCCATTGTGGGTATGCTGATAAAACACTGTAGGACTCACCTGCTGCAGTTTGAGCTGTGGTGTCTGAGCAGTGCCACTGGAAAGTACCTCAGGAAAAACATGGAGAGCTTTCTTCCACTCATTAATGTGTATTTGCAATGCAGAGACCAGTATGATTTCACCCGACCTTCCACAGGTAAAGCCACAACTGATCCCTGTCTGTGATTTGGGAGGCCAAATTCCCATTGTAGGCTCTGCTGGCCTTAAAGTCTTTGATTGTCTGCGCAATAAGTAGAGGTGATAAAATTTGTGTGTCTAACTTCTAATGATTCTCCTATAAGTACCTTTGCAGCATAAAAGGTAAAGGACTGTAGTGAAGGTTTGGCTGTTAGACTGAAGCAAAGTACTCTTACAGTTGCTGTTGCCCATTTTCTTTTTTGAAGCCTTTATTTAATACTTAGTGCATGTGAAAATCTGTCTTCATGCTTATCTTGGTAAAAACTTTTTCTCAGGCATACATAGAACACTGTCTGGTGAGTGGAATGCCATAGCCATATGGTTTTGCAGAACATAAGCTTTCACTTTTACAAGTGTAAGAGTCCAAAACTTTCTTCTAAAATAAATCTCCAAATACAGCTTCCTACAGTAGTGCCTTCCTAAGCTGGCAGTCCAAAACTTTCCAGTACCGACAGCAGCATTAAATTGACAAGACTGCTAAATTTTCTACCAGCCAAACGGTGAGTTAGGATTCAACTCAACAGAACAGGATCACTTTGATTTCATTTCTCTTATTGCATAGAAATGCAAATAGCAACAGAAACAGACTGACTGTAGCTGTTGGTGGAGAAGGCTAGGTCTATCTAGGAGAAGTTCAAGTAGTGAAAAGACCTTGTCAGCACCCAGGAAAGTAGAGGATGGTTAAAGAACTAAGCCTTTCTCTAGCACCTAATGCACACCGGTGGTTTCATGCTTGACCATAGAAGGGGAAACTGCTGTCTGACTGTCTTGATTTATAAGGTATCTGATAGCTGTCTGTTGATGTGAGAGAAAATTTCCTTTGAGCCCAGGGTCAGAGAACTGGTAAAGTTTCATTCTTCCTGAGAAGCAAGGACAAGGCTTCTTATCAGGAAGTTGTCCTTCTTTTGAAGGTCTGCATTGTTTGCCCATGTCTAATCATTTCAGCTGTGTAGCAAGTGGTTGGCTGGTACATATGCTAAATAATTCCTAATGGTGCTATGGAGCAATACAGAGTGCACTTCTCTGTAGCAGATTAGCAGCTACTGTAGTATAATTTCCTAGAAACTAAGTAATCTGGGCCTTGATTAGAAAAGTGATTTGGGATTTTTGTAATTATAAGTCTATTGTTGCTTAACACACTTAGATGGTGGAACCTCTGCCCCCTGTTCTCTCCCAACAGTTGTCTCAGCTGTTACACCTGTTTTGAGGAAAGCTCTGTGGAAGGAGCTCTGCGGTGTATTTCAAGACACAGAAGCATTGCATGAGACCACTGTGAAACTGCAAGTTCTTTCAAAGTTGTTGCCATCTTCAGAAAGCAAAGGGCTGCGAAACCTTATTGACCAGCTTCCTGCTGCTCTTGAGAAAGCAGAAAATAATGAGAGGTAAGCAAATCCAGTTGCCCTGTTTCAGGACTTGGTTTGTGACAGATATGCATGAATGCAAATATTGTGAACAATAACAGCACCCTCTCCTCAGAGAATCTGTCACTTTATGCTTTGGCAGCAAGACATCTTTAACATATACAAAAAGCATGTTACAACATTAAAAAATTAATAAATATCTTCCTGCAGTTGGACAGTGGCAGATGCCATATCTAGAACACTTGAAAACTCTGAAGAGCTGCATTCCTGGAGGAGACGCCTGTTATCAGCCTGTTTGAAGGGGTTAGTTGTCATGTACAACAGCAGTAAAGATGAAAGCAAGCCGGAAGTGGAGAGGTCCATGCTGCTGAGGCTAGAAGAATTATTGGTGAGACTTCTTTTTATCTGCACTGTCAGAATGTGACTGTGTGCATATATGTGACCGTGCTCTTGTATCTTGGATAAATATAAATTGGACTTTTATTTTCTATTTTATAGATTATGGCTTCTATTGGCTTCTAATAGCTTTTGCAGGGTTAACTTGGCCCTACTAATCCTTTATAGGAAACAGTGTTGAGTTGTTGTTGATGATGGATTTCTGCTAACAGTCCCCTTTGAAAACCAGAGTTTGAGATGTTCAGGAGTTAAAGGTTGCTAATGTATGGGTTTTTTTATAAAAAAAAAAAAAAAGTGATAGAGATACTTCTGACAAGACCCACCTGCCATGCCCTCTGAAGTCTGTGGCAGAAATTTGGTTGATCATCGATAGAAACCAGGACTTTGATTATAAAGAGCACTACTTGATCATTCTCTCTGTAGTACCGGGTTTTTTTGTAGTTCAGTAAGGTAGGCAGATTCATGTAAGATGCAAAAATGAAGGTCTCTGCAGGCAGCGAATGCCTTTGACCTCTTGCTGACTTCTGGTGAGACTCCATTTTAGGACATGACTGATTGTGCAGGACAAGAGTCTTGCAGGACCTGAGGGGCCACCTCATAGTGTTCTTCCTAATGGTGTTCACAGGCTGGACGAGGTTAGCACCTACTATTACTGGGACTGCTGGCACGTACAGCTGTCAGTCTTCTTAAAACTGATTGTTGTTTATAGCATTTCAGGGAAGATCAGTTTTTGTAAAGAACATGTATGCCCAGTCACCCCTGTTAGCCACATGCAAAGGTTGGTTAGCTTAAGCACATTGTAGGTACACAAAAACTTAGTACCAAAGTCTCTTGCTTTGACTCACTGACTTTTTATTCCTTTCACACTTTGGGAGTGTGAAGAGTTTCAAGACTCTGGGTTTTTTGGTACCTACAGACCAGCTTGCTTTTTAATTGCATACAGCCCAAATGCTCCCTTGCTCCCAGGACCAACAAAACAAGACTGTTGGTTTCGTTTGAATCAGGAGGTAGGATTGTTGTATCCAAGAGCTTTCTTCCGTGTTATCCTTTGATCATTCCACCTGAATGTTTGGCTTGCATGTTGGTAGTTTGTCTGTTGAACAAAAATTGCTGGTCTTGATGATCTGTAGAAGCTCTGTGTGCTAAATGTAAACATCTGGTTTTACTTACTCCATGCACAGTGCTTTGTTGAAGAAGTGGACCCAGATGACTGGTACAGCTTTGTGAAGACAGGACTCAAGTAAGTAATTCTGAGATATACCAAAGGTGCTGTAGGAGGTACAGTTCTGTTCACTTGGCCTTGTCCTGCTTTATACTGGAAATGCCCTGTCTCCCTTGAATTCAGTCAGATTTGATGGTGCTCCTTGTTTCTCAGGAAGCACTTTATGTCACATCTGCTGGCTTCATTAGAGTCTGAACCTGCACAACTGCAGGCAGATTTGAAATTTGTGCTCCAGTTAGCATAACTAACATAGCTAACTGGATAGCTGGACTAGCTTCTTTTCAACTGGCATAAAGAAGCTTTATGCTCATATAACTTCTTTTCTTTTTATTTAAGATATTTCTTAAATACAATTCATATGAAAACAGAATTGGATTTTTCACCTTTAAATGTAGACCATTTAAATAAAAGAAAGAAAAAATAGTATAAGATAATCTTAGCTTCTCTGGAGGTAAAAGTGCTACTCTGAAGGGTTGCTGTCTGAAGGGTTAGTAGGCAAAATTCTAATCCTTTATTAAGATCAGTGCAGCTACAAGTGTGACTGTGTGTTGATTCTCCTTTATTTTTTATAATTAGATACCAGTATAGTTTAAAAAGAATTAAAACAGCTCAGGGAAAGAGTTTTATATGGTTTTGTTTTTTTTAATTTGTTGTGGTTTTACTAAGTTTGCTTTCTTTGCAAAGTTCTCATTACTTAAACAGATTTTTTTCAAGCAGGTTTCCTTGGGTTTGGTTGGGATCTGACTTTTCTGTGGTCCTTATTTCTAAAGGTACCGCTACAGAGATGAAGCATTTTTGAAAGTCCTGAACATTGCTATTCAGTTATTATACAAGAAAGAATCCTCACTTAGTCAGAGCTTAGTCAAGCTCTCCAAACTTCACATGATGGTCACGCAGCACTCTCTATTTTTGTCAGCCATACTGAGGTCAAGAGAAGAAGACTGCACAAACATCCAGACAAGAGGTTTATTTTAATCTTCTTCTCTTTAACTATATTTAGTAATCTTGTCTTTCTCACATTATATTCTATCCATCCAGTAACTTATCCACCTACATACACTTGCAGAGCTATTAAACAATTCTGGAATATTAGCGCTTGGTTTTAAATTCTAACTCTGCTTAGATCCAAAAGTTGCATTCATTTTATTGCTGCCAGTTTTAAACACTTATGTTTCTAAAACTATGGAAAAGGTGGATTTGGGGTTTTTTGTTTGTTTTTGGTTTTTTAACCCTGTTGAAATCTTGAATTGATTCTTTTGGTTTCTGTGATGCTGTTAGTATGAGATCACTGAAGTGCATATAGGTTCTGTTAGAAATGTGTGTAATGTTTAAACCTATTTTAAAATAGGTTGATACAGAAGATTTTAAGTTGATTTTGCAAGTTGTATCAAAAATGTTAAATTAATCGATGTGTATTTGATATTGCAACCTTTCATGAGGAATAACCTTCCATGAGGAATATAAATTGGGTGCTAGTTCATGTGTAGAATTGCCTTTGTTTCTTCATCTCTGCAACTGAAATACTACCTGACCTTGAACCAATCATTTAACCTACATACACCTCAGCTTTTCTCCACTGTACAGGGCTTTGAGATTCAGTGACTGAAGGAGCTGCATAAGAAAAAGGGAGGAAATTCTCAGGGCAGCATGTTGATAACAAATTTTGTGTGTATTGGTGAGCAACATGTAAACAAAAGCTCTTGCGAAGTCACAAATTCAGTGAAATTAAAAAAAAGTAATAGATTTTGCTGCTTACTGTATGCGTTTTACCTTTTGAATGTATTTCAGTAGAGCAGCAAGACGGATTCTTTGAGGCTAACTTCAGTAATTCAGAAGTTTGGTGTGAAGAGTGCATTCATTCAGGCTGTTGTTTTTATGATCTGTTTTGCTTTGACATACGTTTTATATTCTTGTAGATACTAGGGGAAAAAGCCCATGCCTTTTCAGATACTGGGAGTAAAGAAATCTGGATTCAGGTCTTGAATCTGCTACAGATACCCTGTTTACCTTTGAGTAACCTGATCACATATTTGATCTGTTTCTCAGCTAGTTATAAAATAAAGGTGGATAGTTTTTGTATGGCCCACAACAGAGTTCCTGTAACTTGCTAACTAATTGGATTCTGCAGTGATGACCCTGTTTAAATGCACAGTATAGAAGCATTTTGATAAGTTACTGCAGCTGGGTTGTGAACTTAAAAGTTCTTGTTGTAACTTCTTGAGTAGCTTGGGGGGGTTGCTAGGATGTCTGCCTTTGCTCTGTGCAACTCCTGAGCTAATTTCAGATGCCTTCCTGGGAGAGGAGGGAGCCACAGTATGGTAGGATGGCATATAGGACTTCTTTTTAACCAGAGGGCAAATGTGTGCACGTGGAAACTTTCTGTAGGGTAGTATGCCACATTGTGGACCTTACCTCACAATAACATTTGTGTGTCCAGCTTGGAAATACTGTTTTAACTTCTTTGAAAAAAATTGTTCCGCTTGAATTAAATGCATCGTAGTCATCCTTTAGTGTAGTCAGGGAAACGTTTTTTGGTATTTATAGAGATAGATCGTGATCTAAAACGTACAGTACTGTGTGTGCATCTATTTAGAGAGGATGTATGTGTGGGGGGGTATTTATATACGCACTATCTAACTGAGAGAGCAACAAAGCTAAAGCTGTGTGTTTATTTCAGAGGCCTTGGTAGATATACTGCTGACAGTTGTGAAACTCAGCCCTTCTCTCTGTGAGAGAGCAACAAAGCTAAAGCTGTGTGTTTATTTCAGAGGCCTTGGTAGATATACTGCTGACAGTTGTGAAACTCAGCCCTTCTCTCTGTGAGAGCAGTCACCTTGCTGTGTTGCTGGGTGCCTACAGGGCTACACTGAGCACTGTAGGTAAGTGTGTGAGCCTGGGAGAGGTACTTCCTACTAGATCTGGTTTTCATCTTCATAGGTGACTGACTTTGGGTTTCATCTTGGTTTTTAGATCAGAAGATACTGCTACTACTTCAGTTATATGAGAAGAATAATCTAAGTCTTATAAATTCCAGGTAAGCTGACCGCCTTCCTTTGTTCGACTAACTGCACGCAAATAAGCAGTCTCACAATTGGCATTTTCCAGGGTCTTATTTTTAACTGAGATAAACAGTGAGCAAGGTCAAACCTAGAGGTGAATGTTGCTTTGGGAAACATTTTTCATATGTATTTCATATTCTTAACGTAATTCTTGTGTGTTGCCCAAATGTCTGTGGGTTGTGTGAGGGCCTGTCTCATTTCAGTAGTCCCTCATTCTCCATAGTAAGAACCTACTGTAGGGATTTCATCACAGATGAAGGCCAAAGCACAAGTTGCTAGTGTAACTCCTTGCTTTTCCCTGTTCCCTTGGGATACAGGATTCACCACTCAGCACAGCCCCTGCCCTTTTCAATGATCTTGCCCCTGTATGCATGATATTCAGCTCTGGTGCTTTGCTGGAGAGGAGAGGAATATACCAGTGGAGGAGCAATGTATAGACTCCTGCATTAACACATGTATTGTTAGTTTAGGGGTACTAATATGGTATCAATGCCTTCCTTGTCTCTCAGCAGTCTGGACTGTAGCTGTCATTATAGCGCAACTGTGCAATACATCTACATGCTTCATAAGAGAGAACCATATATTGTAGAAAATAATCAGTTTCTTTCCAGGCCCTGTGTCCAAGCAGTCCACAGGAAAGTCTGTTGCTAACAGTTCTTACATACGCTGATGGTTTTGGTCTGCCTTGCTCAATTGCACTTTTCTGTCTTTGAGGTGTGGGCATAAATATTAACAGCAGTGCAAGAGTACTGGCTCAGGGAGCAGGACTGGACTCTGAATTAAGGACCTCCCTTAGCCTTGTCTTAGAATATAGATAATCCTTGCAGCCTGTGAAGGGGGACAGGAAATGAAGGTTCATGTTAGCAGGGAATCGAAGTGGCTTCCAGAAGCCAGGGCTGCATCCTGCATAAATCTTTACTGAAAGTGTTTGCAAATGGGAGGGTGTTATGTGAGGAGGAGACTGATTTCAGAGGTAGTTAGGTTCTAAAACTTTTGTAGCCTTTTGAAAGGAGAAACAATTTCGTACTATACCCTGAAGTGAATTGGTAGCCAGACACTTCGTTAGACTTGGTCCCAGCACTGAAGAGTTTGAGTGAATATAGAGAACATTCAGAAAAAGTGCTGTACATGCAACTCAGCAGAGCCTAACTTGTGTTTGGGAGCCTTCAGGTTCTGGGTGATAAGAAGAAGCCTAACATCATCCCTCCAGCTGCCTTACTGACAGTGAGGCATGCTGCTGGCAGTACCCATATAATAAATGACAATATCAATAGCACTTTAAGCACAATGGCAAAGTAAGTGGGGTCTAAGGAGCAACTTGGAGGAGGAGAGTAAGGATTTATGTTTTATTGAACCACTGTGATGCTGGTCTGAAATATCGATTGCATTTGAGACAACCTTGTCTGACCAGGTCTTGATCACTGTCTCTATATGCAGCTGCTATCATACTTAACTGCATTTATAGCTTAAATATAAAAGAGGGTTTTTTGAGAAGATAAGTTCTGACTTGGATTAACAGAGTAGGAAATAGTTAATGAGACACTCTGAATTTGAAAAGCTTTTGGATAGATGAAAAAGGTGTTGCCCGGGAAACGAGTTCTAGTTTCAAGTTCCCACAGGATAGTAAGTACAAGTGAAGGGAAAATTTAAATACTAATTTATATCCTCTGTGATTGCTTTTTGCTCAGTGCTAGCAGTCTGTTGACTAATGCCTTTACTTTGAACAATGTTTAAGAATCCTACTATGGGGTCCAGCCGCTGTGGAGCATCACAAGACTTGCAAGAGTCTAGGGAAGTCACTATGGCAGCAGCCAAGCATGGAGGAGATTCTGTGTCTGCTGGATCGAGAAAAGATGATGAAGACAATTCTGTCTTTCCCTCAGCATCGCCGTCTTCTGTCATCACAGGTCCTTTGGTTCAGACTGCTGAATTATCCTTCTTTTGATGTAGAAAAAGGGCCTTTCATTTTAGTAATTTCTTTCTTGCATTCCTGTATTACATTACATCAGGAGAGTAATTTAAATTCCTAGGAGGGCTGGAATTAATTATTTAGGAGCACTTTTCAAATGAAGTGCAATATATGGACCACATCTTGTCAGCAGGTGTGACTGTGCAGCATTGCAAAGATTGCCATGTGTAAGTAAGACCAGAATTTGACTTTTAAACAGTTGTTAAATTTGACTGTCCAAGGATCCACTGACAATGGGCTCTTCAGTTTTTCATACAGTTTGCTAACATGCTTCTGTATCTGTTGGCGCTAGTCAGGGAAAATAGTTTTAGAACCCTTATAGTGAAAGCCAGGTTTAAACACAAGCATGTCTCACCCTGTGTTGCATTATATTTTGTAAGGTTTAGTATTGGCTGCTTTGTAAT